>NW_027256887.1:85249027-85421527 GCF_029215685.1 Pituophis catenifer annectens
CATGTCTTAAAAGTTGCCAAGGTTGGACACCCTTGTTATGTCTCTGTGCAGACCTTGTAGACAATGCTCTTGGAACAAATTCCCATTAAACACACTAACCCCATGAGGGTGAACCTATGGCACGCATGCCTGAAGTGGCACATGGAACCATGCACGCGTGATGATCCTTTGTCCTCGCGGCAGAGCTGGTCTTACATTTTCTGGCGTGAGCATGTGTGTTGGCCAGCTAATTGGCAGGTGCGCATGTGCGGCAGTAATCTGAAGACTTGCCAGCAGTAAAGAAGAAGAAACCACAGTAAAGAAGAAACCTGAAGAAACCACTAGTACATTCTCCGGCGCGCGCGCACCCCTAAGCAACTCGTATTCCTGGTCTCGGCCCAGATGAGCGCACACGAACTGCTCCCTTTTTGCCACTTGGTGCCGCGCACGCATGCACACACTCTCTTTTCAGCACTTGGTGCTGAAAAGGTTCACCATCACTGCACTAACGTATGGACTTACACGTGAGGGGAGATAGGAAATGAGGAGAAAGGCCAACAGAGAGAGTGAATGTAGCATCTTTCTTAGCCTTTTCCTGCCACCTTGGTAATATATATGTAGGTAATATATGCTGTTATATGTACAGGTCAGGGGTGAAATCCTATCAGTTCAGACTGGTTCGGGCAAACCGCTAGGGATTATGGGCATCAGTTCGCCGAACCGGTAGTAATTACCCCTCCTTGGCCCCACCCACCCATGCCCGGGCCGGTCGCCGCTCACCTCTTCCGGCCGTTTGATATTCCACAGAATTCAATGTTAAATGCAGCAGAGAGAATGCTAACTTTTCTCCCTCCATTCAGAACAGAGGGAACCATCAAGGGAGCAGCAGCTCCGTTCTGAATGGAGGGAGAAAAGTTAGCATTCTCTGCCACAGAATTCAATGTTAAATGCAGCAGAGAGAATGCTAACTTTTCTCCCGCCATTCAGAATGGAGCTGCAGCAGCCTGTTCCTTTAAGGTAGTATCCAGGAGGGAGGGGGGGGAGCAGCTGGAATGGAGCCATTTTTGTGAAAGGCAGGAAAATGGGGAAGGGGATTTTCTTGCCTGTCATCCATTCCATAATCTCAGCACAGACTGAGGGAAGGATGGTAGGCAGGAATATTCCCCTCCACATTTTCCTGCCATTCGCAACAAGGAGTGGCTGGGAGGGGAGGGGCCGGTGAGGAGCCCCTCGATGTGAGTGATGTTGAGTTGGCCACGCCCACCCAGTCACATGACCTCCCCCTCCCAACAAGCCACGCCCACAGAACCGGTAAGGGAAATTTTTAAATTTCACCCCTGATACAGGTAGTCCTTGACTTACAACAGTTCATTTAATGACCATTCGAAGTCACAATACCACTGAAAAAAGTAACGACCATTTTTCACACTTATGACCGTTGGAGATCCCTACGGTTACATGATTTACATGTGGATGCCTGACAACTGACTCACATTTATATCCTGGGGTCACATGATCCCTTTTTGTGAGTGAAGTCAATGGGGGGGAAACCAGATTAACCACTGTGTTACTAATTTAAGAACTGCAGTGATTCACTTAACAAATGTGGCAAGGAAAGTCATAAAATGGGGCGAAACTCACCTAACGCATTTCTCACAGACATTTGGGGCTCAATTGTAGTCGTAAGTTGAGGACTACCTGTATTATGGTTTAATGCTATTTGTATTCTGATTTTAAATGTTGTCAGTTGCCCGGAGACAGTATGATGAGATTAGTGGCCAAATAAATTCATTCATTCATTCAGTCAATCAATCATTCAATCAATCAATCAAAGCTTGTTAATTGCTAGATTGTATGTTATTTTTTTATTTTGTTTTAGTTTCATAGAATAGTAGGGTTGGAAAGGATCTTGGAAGTCTTCTAATACAACCTCCTCAGTGGTGAAATGTAAAATGTGTTACTACCGGTTCTGTGCGCGTGGCTTGGTGGTGGGGGTGGGGGTAATGTGACTCCTTGGGCCCTCTGCTGCAGCTCGCTGTCCCATCACTGGCTGGCCCTGCCCCTCGCCCTCCCCTCCCAGTCATTTCTCGCCTGGCCTTGGAAATCTGAGAGATACAGAGAGGGGGGGGAGAGAGGAAGAGGGGGAGAGACAGATACAGAGAGAGAAATACAGAGAGAGAGGGGGAGAGAGAAGAAGATTGAGAGGGGAAGAGAGAGATACAGAGAGGGGAGAAAGAGAGAGACATAGAGAGATACAGAGAGAGGGGGAAGAGGGAGAGGGGGAGAGAGAGACATAGATACAGAGAGAAAGAGATACAGAGAGAGGGGGGGAGATAGAAAGGGAGAGGGGGAGAGAGAGATACAGTGAGAGAGGGGGAGAAAGGGGGAGAGAGGGGGGGGAGAGAGAGATACAGAGAGGGGGAGAGAGAGAGACATAGAGAGATACAGAGAGAGGGGGAAGAGGGAGAGGGGGAGAGAGAGACATAGATACAGAGAGAAAGAGATACAGAGAGAGAGGGGGGAGATAGAAAGGGAGAGGGGGAGAGAGAGATACAGAGAGAGGGGGAAGAGGGAGAGGGGGAGAGAGAGACATAGATACAGAGAGAAAGAGATACAGAGAGAGGGGGGAGATAGAAAGGGAGAGGGGGAGAGAGAGATACAGTGAGAGAGGGGGAGAAAGGGGGAGAGAGGGGGGAGAGAGAGATACAGAGAGGGGGAGAGAGAGAGACATAGAGAGATACAGAGAGAGGGGGAAGAGGGAGAGGGGGAGAGAGAGACATAGATACAGAGAGAAAGAGATACAGAGAGAGAGGGGGGAAGATAGAAAGGGAGAGGGGGAGAGAGAGATACAGAGAGAGGGGGAAGAGGGAGAGGGGGAGAGAGAGAGACATAGATACAGAGAGAAAGAGATACAGAAAGAGAGGGGGGAGATAGAAAGGGAGAGGGGGAGAGAGAGAGATACAGTGAGAGAGGGGTGAAAGGGGGAGAGAGAGGGGGAGAGAGATACAGAGTGGGGGAGAGAGAGAGACATAGAGAGATACAGAGAGAGGGGGAAGAGGGAGAGGGGGAGAGAGAGACATAGATACAGAGAGAAAGAGATACAGAAAGAGGGGGGAGATAGAAAGGGAGAGGGGGAGAGAGAGAGATACAGTGAGAGAGGGGGAGAAAGGGGGAGAGAGAGGGGAGAGAGAGAGATACAGAGAGGGGGAAGAGAGAGAGAGGGAGAAAGAGAGAAAAGGGTTTTGTGGTTCCTGGTGTTTTTTTGACAACTGTTCTCTGCCCTAATGACCGGCTGGGTAGGCGTGGCTGGGGGGGGTCATGTGACTGGGTGGGAGTGAGTGACATAGAGTTGATCACATCCAGCCAGGTTTTGTGGCTCCCGGTGTTTTTTTTCCCTGTGGGAAACGGGTCCAAATGACTCTTTGAGTGTTTAAGGTTGCAGACCCCTGCACTATCTTGATCCACAGTAATCACTGAACTGGGAACGGAGGAGACCAGAAGACTTTAACTTCATCCCCTTTGCTGATCCCTGCCCTGTTGCCATCTAACTTTGATCCCAGTCCTGCCAATTATCTGACTTTTCTCCAAGGGAATAAGTCACAAAGCCAGACAGCTCAATGACACCCTGGAGCTGCCCTCAGATAATGTCAAAATAAGGGAGATAACCAAGGGAGAACATCTGTTTGTAAACAGTAATGCTAACGAGAAGTGTGAAAAACTTGGCCCAGCCTCATTCTCAACCATCCTTTTCATGAAGAAATGCTCTCTGGTTGGATAAGTCCTGCTCACGAGAAGTAGATTTGGGGTGGGTGGGTGGGGGAAGTGCCTTCTTCTTCTTGGGCTTCTTGATGGCTGTCTTACTGTTGATTCTTCATGCTCATTGAGGAAGTCACAGCATCGTATTTCCTTGTAGGAAGACAACTTGTGATGGAGACCAGCACATGAGGAGGCTGGGAATAATTGTCCTTTTATTATATTGCAAAAGAGATTCTAATCCTCTTGAGGCTGAGGATGGGGAGGAAGAAGATGGAGAAAGCATTCCGACTAGGTCTTCTGTGGTTGCATAATACCGGGGGGGGGGAGGGCAGGGGGGGAAGGGAAGGGGGAAGAGAAGAGAATATAGTAGGAGAGAAGAGAAGAAGAAGAGAAGAAGAAGAGAAGAGAAGAATGTAGTAGGAAAGAAGAGAAGAATGTAGTAGGAAAGAAGAGAAGAAGAAGAAAAAAGAGAAGAACATAGTAGGAGAGAAGAGGTGAGAAGAGAATATAATAGAAGAGAAGAGGAGAAGAAAATATAGTAGGAGAGAAGAGAAGAAGAGACGAGAATATAGTAGAAGAGAAGAGGAGAGAAGAGAATATAGTAGGAAAGAAGAGAGAAGAGGAGAGAATATAGTAGAAGAGAGGAGAAGAGAAGAAGAGAGAATATAGTAGGAGAGAAGAGAAGAGAGCAAAGAGAAGAGAAGACAGAAAAGATAGTAGAAAAGAGAAGAAGAGAAGAGAAGAGAAGAGATCTTATTAGGATTTAACTCGACAAAAGCAGCTGTCTGTTGTAAATTTAATGCCTATTCCTGCATTTGATCTGCCCCTGAGTTATGCCTTAATTTTGAGATATACTTAATAAAATGGGCATACATTTATAAGAGCTCTTAGAATGTTATATCTGCCTTGAGGCTTAATATGGGTGAATTCATCTATTCATATTTCAGTTTATTCATTCCTAAAAATCCATTTCATCTCTTTTGGCCTAGATTTGCAATATTAAAAAAAAAAACAACGTTATGACCCAATCCTAGCTAAAATTCTGTTTGGGATTTGATTCAATGATTAAAAGATTATATATACTAAAATCTATAAAGAACGTTTAATATAAATGTGCAGAACAATTCAGAAATCTCTAACTTCCCAAAAGATAACTTTTATACTAGTTAAGTCAAATAGAATTTTGAATACTGCTAAAGTATAAAACATACTACTATCCTCATGTTAATCATAAATAGAGTTGAGAAATTGGCTAAGGCCTCTTCACAAATTGTACTAATCTCATTCCAGAGCAAAACAGCAACATCAATCTTTAGATTTTTCAAATATCTGTTTTTCCTGATGGTGTCCAATTTCTTGTAGGGTTGTTGGCTTTTTTACAAAACTGGACGAAATTTGCCAATCGTGCCTCTGTGGAAAGAACAGATCCTACCCAACTCAGACAAATAGGTGCTCTCTCTGTGCGTCTTTGAATTTAGAGTTTTAAAAACAACAACAACAACAACAACAACAGATATATACATATTTTTCTTAGCAATAGTGGCGAATATCTATAGTTCAGGTGTACGATGAGGGTGGAGGCTTGTTCTCTGAGATTGTGGGTTGATTTCAGTGGTGGGTTGCCCCCGGTTCGCACCGATTCTATAGAACCGGTAGTAAAACCGGCAGGAGGCTCCGCCCACAAGCCTCCAGTCTTGGGATCTTCTGGCAGATCCACATATAATCATGTTTGTCCCAAAGGTGTTTTTTGAAGAGGCCACTGGACTTTTTGTTTCTCCTCGAAGATGTTTTGCTTCTCATGCAAGAAGCTTCCTCAGTTCTTGACTGAACTAAGGAACTGAACTGAAGAAGCTTCTTGGATGAGAAGCGAAATGTCTTCAAAGAAAAAAAACAAGGAAGTCCAGTGGCCTCTTCAAAAAGCACCTTTGGGACAACCATGAACTGGATGACCGACAATGACCATAGACTTAATCAAGTTTGATTTTGCCTAGATTTTTTTTTTTTTTTGAGATTTGCCCACATCAACTACAGTAGTGGCCAAAATTGTGAAAACCTTTTAGGAAAAGTGGATTTTGAGATTTGATGGCTAATAACACCACTTTTTTTTTGGAGTTTCAAGATAATCCTATTCCCACTGCTGGAATGGCCTGGGAATAGCTCAGACCTTAACCCAATGGAAAATCTATGGAGCTGACTAAAGAAACTGGTTAGTCAGAAGCGACCCAGCAATAAAACCCAGTTAATAGAAGCCATCATTCAATCTTGGTTTCACATTATAACAGCTGCAGAACTAAAAGACTTGGTTCACTCCATGAGAAGACGTTATAAGGCCGTCATTCATGCTAAAGGTTACCCAACTAAGTATTAACTGACATGGTGATCATTTTTGTATAGCTTGTTTTTTTCTATGGTGATCATTTTTGTATAGCTCGTTTTTTCTATGTGTTTCACTTTTCTTCTTTGTACTGTAACTGCTATTCTAATAGCAAATCCTTCATCAGAAGTTATTGCATTACATTCTTGATTAAATTATCTTTCTATTGATATATAATTTTATGGTACTACTCCAAAAAAAAGGGGTGGTTGGTTGTTGTTTTTTGCTTTAATTTATATGCCGCCCTTCTCCGGAGACTCAGGGTGGCTTACAATGCTTTTAAGCAATAGCCTTCATACTTTTGTATATTTTATACAAAGTCAGCTTATTGCCCCCACAATCTGGGTCCTCATTTCACCTACCTTTGAAAGGATGGAAGGCTGAGTCAACCTTGAGCCTGGTGAGATTTGAACTTGCAGTAATTGCAAGCAGCAGATGTTAATAACAGTGCTTAAGTCCACTGTACTACAGGCTCGTTGTAAGCTCGTTGTAAGCTACTACAGGGTGTTATTAGCTAGTTTTAGAAAATACACTTTTCCCAAAAGGTTTCCACAATTTTGGCTGCTACTGTAGGTGCTCCCCCTGGCTTGAATATTAAGAGATGATATATGATATGATCATGTATATTCAAGTCAGATCTTCATGGAGATCATGAGCTTAACGCCCGTGCTCAGATCCTGGGATGAAAACATGCTGAAGACACGAGTGAGTCAGCTCATTAGCTTATCAGTCAAAATACTCTGCTGATATTAGTAATGATTTTTCCGAGATCTGTGCAGGGGGACTGTTAGCTGCGATCCATTTAATCCAGATGTCAACTTGCAAAGCTTTCAAGTTGCCATGAGCAGGAGGGAGGGAGAACTGAAGTGAATTCCATACATTCTTTCTGACCGCAATCAGAAGGAGGGTGTTAGGTTTCACAGCCAGGAGAATGTGATTTATGACATGGCCAGAGAGGAGGGGAGAGACAGGGTCATAGGGGAATGTAAATCTACGTAGGATCAGTCCTAACTGCATCCGAGTATTGCCGGAATGTTGCTCCTAATAAATGACTACATTTCCTTTGAAGTTTGGATCATGGCTCATGAATTAATTAGGGCATCTTTCGGAAACTTGACACCAGATTCACACAATTCAAGAACACATGCATCCATCAAATATCGTAGGGACAGCCCTCAGAGACAGCAAATTCTAAATGTTATCGGATAAAATGGGGGAAAAAAACCAAAACTATTCGATACCTGATTAGCCTGCGATTGAATTAATTTGATGTAATATTAATTGAAACAGAATAAAACCAAGTTTAATTTCTTCCCCCCCCAACCCATTCATTATTTGAGTGAGTCCAATTCTTGGCAGATCAAATTTCTAGCCCTGGTGCGCCTTAACCACTTAACTCGTGATGGCGAACCAATGGCACGAGCCCTCTCTGCAGGCACGCAAGCTGTCGGCCCAGCTCAGCTCCACCGCGCATGTGTGCGTGTCTCCCACCGGCCAGCTAATTTTCGGGTCTCTGCTGGGCATGTGTGCGGGTGGGGCGCATGCGGGAGATGCATGTGTGCATGTGCAGGGGGTCACATGTACATGCATGGTTGGGCGGGGCGCACATGCATTGCATTATGGGTTATAAGTGCAGGGAGGCCTGCATGGACCATTTTTGCTCCCAGGAGGCTGCAGGGAGGCCTCCTAGGCCCAAAATGGGGCACAGGGGGAGTACGGGGTGTTACATGCACATGTGCAGGGGGGCGGGGGAGCACGGGGGGTGTTGCGCACGCATTGCATTATGGGTGAAGGTGCGCAGGCGCGCTTTCGGCACACAACAACAAAAAGATTAGCCCTCACTGTACTAGACCAATCTGGCTCTCATCTGCTAATGTTAATTTCTCCTTATTCAACCTATTATACTGACTAGCAATAAATGCGTTAAATTAATACACTGTCTATTTGCCTATCCAGTGACAGGCATAAGATTTATACAAATACCTTGATTTAGATTTAACTTTTCATTTTAGCCTGGCTTTCTATTCCAAAATTTTATAGGTAGTCCTCGACTTACAACCACAATTGAGCCCAATATTTCTGTTGCTAAGCAAGACAAGTGAGTTTTGCCCCATTTCATGACCTTTCTGGCCAACGTTGTTAAGTGAATCACTGCCGTTGCTAAGTTAGTTACACGGTTCTTAAGTGAATCTGGCTTCCCCATTGATTTGGCTTGTGGGAAGGTCGCAAAAGGGAATCATGTGATACCTTCCCCCGGGACATTTTAAGTGTCGTAAATATGAGCCAGTTGCCAATTGTCTGAATTTTGACACATGACCATGGGGATGCTACGACAGTTGTACATGTGAAAAATGGTCATAAACTTTGAATGGTTATTAAATAAACTGTTGTACAGAAGAAGAAATAATTTAGAAAATCCAGGTCTGTGCGGAGATGGATAAATTAACGAAAGAAATAAAAGAAAAGGAAGATACAGAATATCATCAAGTATGGAATAAGTGGTATGATTGACTCGAGATTAGGGAAAGTGAATGTGAATAAACAATGGAGAGAAGAAGGTGACAAATGTGTAAAATATTGTAAATGAAGAAAATTAAAAATAAAGGGACGATAAAGATAATGATAATAAAGGATAGGAAAAATGGGGAATGTATATAGTAGAAAGTAAGAGGAACGAAACTGATATGTAAAAAGAAAAACATATCGTGTGTTTGTGTTTTGTATGTTGTGTTGTTGTAAAATCAATAAAAATAAAAAATAAATTGTTGTAAGTTGAGGACTTTAGGTATTGTTGCTATTCAGCTGTTATTTCAGCTTATTAAAGGACATTTTTAAAATGTGGATATTGGATTTAAAGACATTTTATTTTTGAGTCTGATTTTGAGACTTGCAGCTGTAGGACAACTAATCAATTTGAAAAATTAACCAGTATTTAATCTTCGGGGGAAAAAATGGCTCACCAATATGGACCAGTGGTCTCTTGCGTGAAATATATTCCCAGAATCCGCTTACGTGACCACTGGATTATTTTTCTTTTACGACAAATTTTGCCGACCGCCCAGAGCAGTAATAGGAGTGGTAGACACTTAAAAAGAACGAAGTTTCTCTTTACAAAACATCACTGTGAAATCCACCCACTTCGAGTTAATTTCTTGCTGACCTCACGGTGATTAATGCAAATTAAATTTCACGCTAATTGGCCCTGAGCAGCTTTGCATGCAAGCCCAAAATTGGTTTATTTTTCGCTAACAGTGTTAAAAAGACACTTCTGTTCTTTGCTCAATAAGTTGAATATAAATTGTTATTGGTTTTAGGGGCACGCTTATCAAAACCCATTCAGCTCCGAATATTAGGTAGGAAGGGCAAAGGGAGAGAAAAGAAACTGTGATGGGAATTGGGTAGAGATTGTCTGTCTGTCTATCTGTCCATCTATCTGTCCATTCCCCCCACGCCACTGTTTCTGGGTCTCAGTGTTACAGGCAGTGGTAGAATTCAATTTTTTTTACTACCGGTTCTGTGGGCGTGGCTTGGTGGGCGTGGTGTGGCTTGGTGGGCGTGGCAGGGGAAGGATACTACAAAATCTCCATTCCCACCCCACTCCAGGGGGAAGGATATTGCAAAATCTCCATTCCCAGCCCTCTCTGGGGCCAGCCAGAGGTGGTATTTGCCGGTTCTCTGAACTACTCAAAATTTCCACTACCAGTTCTCCAGAACCTGTCAGAATCTGCTGAATAGCACCCCTGGTTACAGGTAGTCCCTCAATTTAGTATTTAGCATTAAATCAGGGGTCTCTAAACTTGGCAACTTTAAGACTTTTAGACTTCAACTCCCAAAATTTCCCCATCCATACTGGTCGTTGGCTTTTTTAAGATGGAACAACAGTATTAAGAGAGCTTCTTGTATCATTTGAACCTTGTTTGAACTACAAACTGCCCCTAGATTTTGGGAAATTCCCACCTTTTTATTTTTCTTTGGTCCTGATTTGCAACTTCACTCCTGATTTTGGTGTCTAGTTTCGACAAGGCTCCTGGCACGCTCCTTAACTCTGTCTTTAGGTTTGCTTTATTTAAATGCTTGCTGGTTTCTGGGAATTGGGCTCACTCACACCTAGGAGAGGTATGCTCACCTTCTTGAATTACTTATAAATTAATAAAGGTGGGATTAAAAATCCAAGGTTAGGTAGATAGATGATAGATAGATAGATAGATAGATAGATAGATAGACAGACAGACAGACAGACAGACAGACAGACAGACAGACAGATGATAGTTAGAGAGATGTAGAAAGATATAGATTGATGATATATTCAAATTATACATTGATATATAAATGATAAATGTAGATAGATGTAGATAGATAAATGATTCATTGATAAATTATGATAGATCGACAGACAGATAGATGTAGAGAGAGAGGTTGATGATATATTCGAATTATAGAGTGATAGATATATAAATGGTAAATGTAGATAGATGTAGATAGATAAATAAATGATTCATTGATAAATTATAGTAGATTAGATAGATAGATAGATAGATAGATAGATAGACAGATCTAGACAGATAAATAGATGATAGATTATTGATAGATGTAGATGTAGATATAGATTATATTTATCTACACACATACACATGAATTACAGATTGATATATATATATATATAAATGATAAATGTAGATAAATGATTCATTGATAGATTATAGTAGATAGATAGATAGATAGATAGATAGATATACAAATTATCGCTAGCTATATAAATGATAAATGTAGATAGATAAATAAATGATTCATTGATAGATTATAGAAGATGATAGATTACAGACAGAAAGAGAAGCCGAGAATCATTCCCTCTTAGTATACTGAGGAAGGCTAATCTGTCTGAAGGCCAAGTATCAAATAAAAACCACAATTTTTGGCGTCCCAACCATCATTAAGTTGTAACTTGGAGAATCTGACCACTCTCTAATGGCACACCAGGGTCTCCTTGACTACTGGTTTAATATGAAGGAGGAGATCGGGCATTGCTCAGCCTGACGGGAGTCTCCAAAGTGGCTGAGATTTCAAGTGAAAATGCATTTTTTGCATTAGCCCTCAGTTTTGAGGTGGCATCGGGGAGAAAGAAGATATAAATTCTGTGAGGGAGACGCTAAACATTTGAGCATTTTTTCCCCCCTTCAGCATCATTGAAACCTGAAAAGGTTACCACAAAAAAAATGGGCCTCTGTAGCCAGCACGTTTACACTGATTTTCTGGCTAACTGACTCAATCTTTTATCTGCCATATTAATTACCCAGAATGCCCTTGAACCAAACTAGATGTTAGCAAAGCGCTGTAATGAGAGATACTCTGTGAAAATAGGACTGGCTCAAAGTATTGGGTAGTTTTTGCCATCTCTCTGAAAATAGATATATATATATATCTATATATACAATATAATACTGTGATGTCGGAACCTATGGCAGGCGTGCCACAGCTGGCACGCAGAGTCCTCTCTGTGGGCACATGAGCCGTCGCCCAGCTAAGCTCCAGTGCACATACGTGTGTGTGCCTCCTGCTGGCCAGCTGATTTTTGGGATGTACCGGGGCAGGGCGCATGTGGGAGATGTGCATGCATGCATGGGGGGTTGTGCTCATGTGCAGGGGGGCAGTGGTCATGCGTGCATGCGCAGGGGCGGGGGAAGCACAGGGGGAGCGGTGCTTGTAACCCTAACCCTAACTCCCCCATACATAGCCCATTTTTGGGCCCAGGAGGCTGCCGGGAGACCTACTAGGCCCAAAACGGGGTGTGAGGAGGTGCGGTGCGGCCCCACCACGGCCCGTTTTTGGGCCCAGGAGGCTGCAGTGAGGCCTACTAGGCCCAAAATGGGAGGCCGGGTGTTGTGCACACATGCACGGAGGGGGGGGCACGGGGGCGTGCGTTGCACGGGGGGGTGCATTGCATTATGGGTGCCGGCATGCGCACACTTTTGGCAAGAGAAAAAGGTTAGCCATGACTGATATAGGCATGAAAGCCAGCTGGGTGACTTTGGGCCAATCATCAGGAGTCTGTGAGTTCTAGTCCCGTCTTAGGCATGAAAGTCAGCTGGGTGACTTTGGGCCAATCACCAGGAGACTGTGAGTTCTAGTCCCACCTTAGGCATGAAAGCAAGCTGGGTGACTTTGGGCCAATCACCAGGAGACGGTGAGTTCTAGTCCCGCCTTAGGCATGAAAACCAATTGATTGACCTTAGGCCAGTCGGATATTGATGGGACAACTGAGACCAATGATCATCTTCAGTAGACAGCGACAATAACACAAATGTAATGGCCTCACTCGTCCATTCTTCCTTACAAATCTACGAGATGTTTATTTGTCTCTCTCAATTTCAGGGAACATTGTTTAAATGTAGAGGCTTCGCCCTGAGTTTCTTAGAAGAAGAACCCAGAGACAGATGCGATGGATAATTGGCAGCCACTTCATTTGACAGGGTTCATAACTACAAAACCCTCGGTGCTGAAACACAAAAGGAAAGGTTTCTTTGGATCTTCCAAGGCCTCTTCGCTATCTCGGCCTCAAGGGTGCTTCATTCTGTAGTACCTTTCTTCCCACTCTTCATTCTCTCCCGATGCAGACATGCTCGTGTCATCCTCAGTTAAATTGTACGTGATGACTCTGTCATTAGAATTACTCCGCGGAGGAGACGACTCCGAGGCCTGCCAACTTCATTAAAAATCTTCCCTTGGAGTTCACGCGTTCAAACCGAACAAACAAACACACTCCGCCTTTGTGGTGGAGAACAAAGAGACTTTTCCTCACTTTTGTTTGATGTCAATCACGCTCGAGATTAAAGCTGCTGTCTTATGTATTCCTAGAGCCTTCTATCCCTGCTCTCCACCACCCCTCCCGGATCTTTTGCAAAGGGTCGTCGTACATACTTCAAAAGGTGTACACTTCCTTTTTGTTTTGTTTTTTCCAACGGAAGGTTAACAATAGCAGTCTCCGAAAGCACTTTCAGGAACCCAACAAAAATTTAGTGGCCTATATTTCCACCCCACCCCATTTTTCTGATCACCTGTCTTGAAGATACAGGCAGGGGTGGGATTGAAAAATTTCAGCAACCATTTTGCTGCCTGGTTGCTGGGTAGGCGTAGCCATGGGGGCGTGGCCTACTCGGCCTCCTGCACCATGACAGGGGGTGGAAGGGGCGTTTTCACCCTCCCCAGGCTCTGGAGGCTTTCCTTGAGTCTCTAGGAGGGCGAAAACGGCCTCCCCAGGCACCAGAGGCCCTCTGGGGGCTGGTAATGGGCCCGTTTCCAGACTTCCAGTAGGCCCCGTTTTTTGCCCTCCCAGAGCCTCCGCACATTCCTTGCACTTACCTGGCATCCAAAATGGGCTGCGTGGAGACTCCGGGGAGGGGAGGGGCAGGGTGGGTGGGGTCGTTCAGTCCTTGGAACAACCAGTTCGGCGAACCAGATTAAAATTAACATTAACATTTTAGTTTTAAAAATTTAAATTTTTAATTTTAACATTTTAATTTCAGGCCGAACCGGCTGAATCCCACTCCTGGATAGCTGGTAGCTGACTTCTTTTTAAAAGAAAAAAAACACACCAAAAATGAAACGGCAATAAGATAACTTTAAAATGCTTCCTCTCCTTCCCTCTGTTTAATTTTTATTTTTTTCAGGGGGAAAAAAAGGCATTGTGTGATTTTGTGACCGTGCCAGACATTTTTTGGCAGAGATACCAAAACTCAAAGAGGCACGATAGTGAATGTGGTTGGTCAGCTAAATGAGTTTGTTAAATGCATTGTGTACTGGCAGCAACAGTACACAGTACATAGTACATAGCTACTATTCCAATTTTTTTCTTCTTCCAGGATTGTTATTCCCCGAGTTTGAACATTGATCTCAAGCTGCCGTTTCAACGCTTGCCATGACCTGTTTGTTTAAATTAACTGTTCTGCTTTGCACTTTCAGACGGATCCACAAATTTGATTGCTGTGATGTTTCAGGTTTCACACTTCTGCCATTCTGCGCTACAGATTTTTCTCCACCCCACCCCCCCGGCATAAAATTAAATTAAAATATATGAAACACGGGGTTAATATATACAAAAGCAACTAATATACGGTAAGGTGCATATGCTGACATCTATTTTAAGATCGGCTCCGAGAAATAATGCAAGGTGTTAGATTTTTTTTTTTTTTTAAATTGCAGATTGATACAGTAATGGAATGAATCAAGACACCTGGGAGACGGCATGGATTGAAAATAGAATGTACTTGCCTTTCAAATAATCAGCTTTCTCTTTCGTTGGCCTTTGTACTATATGCAATCGAATAAATAAGGAACAGGAAAGAGAGAGAAAGAAGGAGAGGGAGAGAAAGAGAGAGAGAGAGGGAGAAAGAGAAAGAGAAAGAAAGAGGAAGAAAGAGAAAGAAAGTGGGAGAGAAAAGAAAGAAAGAAGGACTGAGAGAAAGGGACTGGTAGGCCAAGGTCACCCAATCATAAAGCGGCAGCCAAAAAAACAAATGCAATCCTATGTTGCGTTAACAGAGGGATACAATCAAGATCAAGGGAGGTACTAATACCACTCTGTAAAGCCTTAGTAAGACCACACCTAGAATACTGCATCCAGTTTTGGTCACCACCCTATAAAAAAGATGTGCAGACTCTAGAAAAAGTGCAGAGAAGAGCAACCACGATGATTAGGGGACTGGAGGGTAAAACATACGAAGAACGGTTGCAGGAACTGGGCATGGCTAGTCTAGTGAAGAGAAGGACCAGGGGAGACATGATAGCATCTTTCAATATTTGAGGGGCTGCCACAGAGAGGAAGGGGTCAAACTATTCTCCAAGGCACCCGAAGGCCAGGCAAGGAATAATGGATGGAAACTGAACAAGAAGAGATTCAACCTGGAAACAAGGAGAAATGTTCTGACAGTGAGAACAATCAACCAGTGGAACAGAAATTGCCTTCGGAAGTTGTGGGAGCTTCATCACTGGTAGCTTTCAAGAAGAGACTGGACTGCCATCTGTCAGAAATGGTGTAGGATCTCCTGCTTGGGTGGGGGGTTGGACTAGATGATCTACAAGGTCCCTTCCAATTCTGTTAAAGGCAGGACTTGAAGTCATAATCACCTGCTTTCTAGCCTGGTGCCTTAACCACGAGACCAGACCTGAGCATTTTATTGCTTGTGGGCCACATCCAGTAAATTACGGTGGGCAGGGTGTCAGCGATGGAAGGCGGCATAGTGGTGGTGGGGTAGCAGGGTGGCAGCGGGATAATGTGTCGGCAGGGGGGTGTCAGTGGGGTGGGGGGCGAAGGTATGGCTGATGATGTGGCGATCCTTCACACCCGTCACAGTTTCTCATGTGACCCCTTGGGGAAATTAATTGCCCACTCCTGCACTACACAAAATCCTTTTCATGAAATCATGAAGGAGCCTGGATAGCTCTGCAGACAAGGCACTGTAATTTAACACCAGCTGTCTGCAATTACTGTAAGTTCGAATCTCACCAGGCTCAAGGTTGACTCAGCCTTTCTAAGGTGGGTAAATTGAGGACCCAGTTTGTGGGGGCAATAAGCTGACTTTGTATAAAATATACAAAAGTATGAAGGCTATTGCTTAACGCACTGTAAGCCGCCCTGAGTCTCCGGAGAAGGGCGGCATATAAATCAAATTAAAAAAAAAAAATCAACCCATATTCCGGAACCCTTCCCCCCCCCCCCGAACAGAAACTTGTGTCCCCCCCCTCTCATTATTTGTATAAAGAAGTAAACATCCCTTTCTGAGTCTTCTCAGGCTGAATGTTGGTCCACTTTTGGAAGTTCTTTCATTCAAAACATTTGCACTCCTTCCTGGCCTAACGCTAGCTAGAAAATAGTCTAATGTGAAACAGAAGGAAAAAAAAAAAAGAGCGCAGCATGACGCTTTGGGTAATGCCGAAAATATGCAGCCCTCCACGAGATTTATTGAACCCAACCGTTGTGCCTGAGACAACAACATTTTAACATGGTGAACTAACAGCAAACTTTATTAAAACCCGAGCCTCTAAGACAGGGGTGTCAAATTAGATTTCATTGAGGGAGGCATCAGGGTTCTGTTTGACCTCGTGGGGCCGGGGTGGGTGTAGCCAGCTTGACGTCACTCATATTGGGGGTGCCTGTGGTGGCCCGAGTAGTCCCGAGCTCCATTTTCGGCTGCAACGACCTCTTGCAACCCTCTGCCAGCAAAAATGGAGCTTGGGAGGGCCGTGGCCAGCCCTCTCGAGCTCCATTTTTGCGGGCCGGTCATTTGCTATTTCCAGGGTGCCCCCTTGGGCAAGATCTAAGCACTCCGCAGGCCAGATCCAGCCCCAGATCCAAATGTGTTTGATATCCCTGCTCTAAGACAATTAAGGTGAGCTGTCGTAGGTGCACCTAGGTACACCCACATTACACCAATTCTCCGCGAGCTGCACTGGCTCCCTTTTGGTCTCCAGTCACAATTCAAGGTGTTGGTTATTACCTTTAAAGCCCTACATGGCTCAGGGCCAGGTTATCTTCGAGACCGCCTTCTGCCGCATAGCTCCCAGTGACCGGTAAGATCCCACAGAGTCGGTCTCCTCCGGGTCCCATCAGCTAAACAATGCCGGCTGGTGGGCCCGCGGTGGAGGGCCTTCTCTGTGGCTGCCCCAGCTCTCTGGAACCAGTTACCTCCTGAGGTCCGGACCACCCCCACCCTATTGGCCTTCCAAAAAGCGGTGAAGACCTGGTTTTTCCAGCAGGCTTGGGGCCGTTGATCTCGCTCTTGTGATCTGGCGAGATCCGGCCATGAATGGCGTGATTGAGTTTTTAATGTTTTTAATGTTTTTAATTTTTCAATGTTTTTTTTATAATTATTTTTTAAAATGTATTGTGAGCCGCCCTGAGTCTTCGGACAGGGGCGGCATATAAATTTAATTAATTAAATTAAATTAGGTAAAACAGGGGGAAAGAGGGAGAGAAATTTACAGGGCAAATCTATGTTGGAGTAAAAAAAACTTTTTCAGATGGTAACAGAACCAAGACTGGGTTTATAGGTAAGGAATGGTGAAGATCCCCCCAATGGAGAAAAGACAATATCTAAATTTCTAGCTGACTGGAAGCCTTTATACAGGTAGTCGTCAACTTATAACCATACGTTTAGTGATCTTTTGAAAAATTGCAATGAAAAAAGTGACTTATGACTCTTTTTCACACTTATGACCATTGCAGCATCCCCATACCGTTTCCCCGAAAATAAGACATCCCCTGATAACAAGCCCAATTGGGCTTTTGAGCACATGCGCTAAAATAAACTCCCCCCCTGAAAATAAGCCCTCCCCAAAAATATTTAACCACATACACAGCCGGTCCCTGTCATTTCCTCTAATTAGGGTTAGGGAGACCGAGCTGGAAATCAGGTAAGATGGCAAGAGGAGCCCCATCTTTCTCCATGCGTCCCAAAATAATAAAACCTCCCCGAAAATAAGGCCAAGCTCTTATTTCTGGGTTCAAAAAAATATAAGACAGGGGACTTCCGCTTGGCTCCGCTTGCCTTGAAGACGCTCCTTTACGAGCACCCGTTCCCTGGTTCCGTTAAAGCCCCAGAACAGCCGAAAAACAACTGTCTGGAGGCTTGGAACCCTCTCCCCGGGCAAAGGGGAGAGAGAAGAGCAGATAGGTGGAGGTTGAGCCCCCCCAAACGCCCTAGGAAGGATCCTGGGGCGCGAAGGGTGCGCGCTCCCTAAAAGCCTGTCAAGCTGCTCCGGACCAAATTGAGATGCTTGGCAACTAACTCATATTTATGATGGTTGCAATGTCCCGGGGTCATGTGATACCCTTTGGCGATCTTCTGACGAGCCAAGTCCATGGTAAAGGTAAAGGTTCCCCTTGCACATACATGCTAGTCATTCCCGACTCTAGGGGGCGATGCTCATCTCCGTTTCCAAGCCAAAGAACCAGCGCTGTCCGAAGACGTCTCCGTAGTCATGTGGCCGGCATGACTAAATGCCAAAGGCGCACGGAACGCTGTTACCTTCCCACCAAAGGTGGTCCCTATTTTCCTACTTGCATTTTTTACGTGCTTTCGAACTGCTAGGTTGGCAGAAGCTGGGATAAGTAACGGGAGCTCACCCCATTACGCGGCCCTAGGGATTTGAACTGTTGAACTGCCGATCTTTCGATCGACAATCTCAGAATCTTAGCCACTGAGCCACCATGCCCCTTGAAGTCCATGGGGAAGCCTGATTAACAACTTTGTTACTAACTTAACAACCACGGTTGATTCACTTAACAACCGGGGCAAGAAAGGTCGTAAAATAGGGCAAAATGCACTTAACAACTGTCTTGCTTTGCAACAGAAATTCTCTGGGCTCAATTCTGGTCCCAAGTCGAGGAGGATGTGTAGATTTATTGCATTTAAAAAAAGGGAGGGAAAGGCACTTACAGTTTGTGGTTTTGATAAGGAGAAAAAACCCAGAATAATGGGAAAGAATGAGCTTTCTTTGGTCAATAAGAGATACATGCAAGAGCCCAAATTTTGATCATGTGGCCACAGGGATGCTGCAAAAACAGTCATGAGTCCCTTTTTACAGTACTGTTATAACTTTGAATGGTCCCTAAACGAATGGTTGTAAGCTGAGGACTACCTATAATCCTACCACTTTATAATGCCTAGTCAAGCTATTCTCCAAAGTGTCAGAGGGCAGGACAAGAAGCAACAGGTGGAATCTAATCAAGGAAACAAGCAACCTAGAACTAAAGAGAAATTTTCTGACACTCAGAACAATTCATCAGTGGAACAACTTGCCTCCAGAAATTGTGAATGCTCCAACACTGGAAGTTTTTAAGAAGATGTTGGATAACCATTTGTCTGAAGTGGTGTAGGGTTTCCTGCCTAAGCAGGAGGTTGGACTAAAAGACCTCCAAGGTCCCTTCCAACTCTGTTATTCTATTTCTATTTCTAGCCTATCAAGTCTTGACAGCTATGGATAGAGTGATCCTAAGAATAAGGCTCCCAAGAATCCCAAAGGGGGTTGGACTAGAAGACCTCCAAGGTCCCTTCCAACTTCGTTCTTCCGTTATGCTAGAAGTGGGGAAGCTCCTATTATTTTTCTACTGAAGTCCTCAGGGAGCTAATAGGAAGGCTACATCCTGAGAGTCACCTAAGGTCAAAGTGAGCATTTATCTTCCCTTCCTTCCATGGCCGGTGGGCTACCAGGAAAAGGACGGTTATTCCCACCCCGGAGGTCTGAAGCCTTCTCTTGCAGAAGGCTTCGAAATTAGGCCAGCTGTCCATCTTCAAAAAGAGGACAACCAGCATTTTGAAGCGAGTCTGCAAATGGACTGGAAGGCAGACGAGCTTTTAAAATATCGGAGCCTCCCCGTTTTCTACAAGCTCTTGTTTCCAAGCTTTCTTCTTAGGCAGTCGGCTGTGTAGGACATTGCCTGACACGTACAACTGGCACACGTCCCACTATGCCTGTTCCCCATTTTCTTTGTTTTCCCTCTTTGTCTGTTTTTCTGTATCTGGACGTCAGCCCTGACCTGGTTGCATGAATATCTCCTAGATTAAAGAATAACCAGTGATGGTTAACCTTTTTGTCGTTGCGTGCCGAAAGCGTGTGCGTGTGTGACAGCGCGCACATGCCGGCACTCATAATGAAATGCGCGTGTGATGCCCCCTGAGTGCCCTGCCCCCTGTGCATGAATGCGGGACCCCCGTGCTCCCCCACCCTCACGTATGCACGCACAACCCTCCTGCACCCCGTTTTGGGCCTAGCAGGCCTCCCTGCAGCCTCCTGGGACCAAAAACGGGCTGTGCGGGGAGGTGTACCACACACCCCATGTTCCCCACACCCCTGCACTTGCGTGCATGACACCCACTCACCCTGCACACATGCGCGCATGTCCCCCACATGTGGGCTCCCCCTCCCCACGCATGCGCAGCAGAGATCTGAAAATCAGCTGGCCAGAGGGAGTCACGCACACATGCGCGGTGGAGCTGAGCTGGGGCGATGGCTCACATGCCCGCAAAGAGGGCTCTCCGTGCCACCTGTGGAACGTATGCCATAGGTTCGTCATCACGGCCCCATTAAGTCATTAAAGATTAAGTCATGGCAGATCAGAGGTGGGTTTCAGCAGGTTCGGACCAGTTCTGGAGAACCGGTAGCAGAAATTTTGAGTAATTCGGAGAACCGGTAGTAAAAATTCTGACTGGCCCCGCCCCCATCCATTCTCTGCCTCCCAAGTCCCAGCTGATCAGGAGGAAATGGGGATTTTGCAGTATCCTTCCCCTGGATTGGAGAGGGAATGGAGATTTTACAGTATCCTTATTTTTTTTTTTTTAATTTTAATTTGATTTATATGCCGCCCTTCTCCGAAGACTCAGGGCGGCTTACAATGTGCTCAGCAATAGCCTTCATCCTTTTGTATATTTATACAAAGTCAGCTTATTGCCCCCACAAACTGGGTCCTCATTTCACCTACCTTAGAAAGGATGGAAGGCTGAGTCAACCTTGAGCCTTGGCGAGATTCGAACCCTGCAGTAATTGCAGGCAGCTGGTCTTAAGCAGCTTAATAACAGGGTGCCTCAAACCCTTGTACTACCAAGGCTCTCCTTCCCCTGCCATGCCCACCAAGCCACGCCCACCAAGCCATGCCATGCCCACCAAGCCACACTCACAAAACCGGTAGTAAAAAAATTTGAAACCTACCACTGTGGCAGATGGATACCCTTCACCAACCCTAGCTGTTCTTACCAAAGCAGGTTTGATGGTGAATATTTGGTTGGGAAGACACCAAAAGAAAAAAAAATCTCAGATCTTAAGGCCAAACTAGGAATTTGAAAATATATTCCCCAAGGAAAAACATATAAATTTCTGTATTATTGCCAATAAATTGACCTGGATCAGAAATCCAGTTAGGTTTCCTGGAGTAACGGACAGACAAGTAGAATTGGCCTATGGACAACTGTTTTTGTACATGTCTGTGGAGATTCTCAGTCATCCAAGTCATCCCAAAAGGTGCTTTTTCAGAAGACAACTGGACTTCCTTTGTTTTTCCTTGAAGACGTTTCGCTTCTCGTCCAAGAAGCTTCATCTTGAAGAAGCTGTCCGAAGTCCAGTTGCCTTCTGAAAAAGCACCTTTGGGTTTTTGTACACGATAACTACGCTTGGTTCTGTGAATATGAGTTTAGTGTGAAGCGTGTTAGGTGAGCATTTCTGGCTCAGCACGACACGTGAATCCAATTAGTGTCTGAGATTTTCCTCACAGTTTAACAAAAACCTTGCATTCCCAGACCAATGGATTCATCTGAAGAGCATCCTCAACTGGACTCTAAAGAAGACATTAGATCTGAACTTCAAGATCTCCTTGAAGTCTCCTTGAATCTCCTCCAGGCTCCTTGAGCTATCCAGAAATGGTGTAGGATCTCCTGCTTGGGCAGGGGGTTGGACTTGATGATCTACAAGGTCCCTTCCAATTCTGTTAAAGGTAGGACTTGAAGTCATAATCAGCTGCTTTCTAGCCTGGTGCCTTAACCACGAGACCAGACCTGAGCATTTTATAGCTTGTGGGCCACATCCAGCAAATTACGGTGGGCAGGGTGTCAGCAATGGAAGGCGGCATAGTGGTGGTGGGGTAGCAGGGTGGCAGCGGGATAATGTGTCAGCAGGGGGGTGTCAGTGGGGGGGAGGCGAAGGTATGGCTGATGATGTGGCGATCCTTCATACCCGTCACAGTTTCTCATGTGACCCCTTGGGGAAATTAATTGCCCACTCCTGCACTACACAGAATTTTAGCAATAAAATCCTTTTCATGAAATCATGAAGGAGCTTGGATAGCTCTGCAGACAAAGGCACTGTAATTTAACACCAGCTGTTTGCAATTAAAGTAAGTTCGAATCTCGCCAGGCTCAAGGTTGACTCAGCCTTCCATCCTTTCTAAGGTAGGTAAATTGAGGACCCAGTTTGTGGGGGCAATAAGCTGACTTTGTATAAAATATACAAAAGTATGAAGGCTATTGCTTAACGCACTGTAAGCCGCCCTGAGTCTCCGGAGAAGGGCGGCATATAAATCAAATTTAAAAAAAAAAGATATTACAGAAACTGCAGCCTTCATTTTTACATTTTATTCTCCATTTTTTTTTTTAAAAGACCACTTCGTTTTTAGAATCAGATGTTAATCTATGTATCACAGGGGTGTTACTATAGGACAGGGCCCTCAAACTCAAGGCCTTCAGGCCGGATCCGGCCTGCGGGGAGCTTAAATCTGGCCCGTGGAGCTACCCTGCAAACAGCAAAGGACCGGCCCACGGTGCCTCTGCCAGCGAAAATGGAGCACGGGAGGGCCACGTGTGGCTCTCCCAGGCTCCATTTTTGGCCGAGACGGCCTCCTACAAACCTCTGCCAGCAAAAACAGAGCTCAGTGGGTCGCACGCTTGTCCCCCGGGCCCCGTTTTCAGCTGTGACAGCCTCCTGCAGCCCTCTGTCAGCTAAAATGGAGCTCTGGGGGGGGGGCTGCAGATGCCCCCGGTCCCTGTTTTCAGCCGCAACATCCTCCTGCAGTCCTTTGCCAGCAAAAACAGAGCCCGGAGCGGGGAGCTGCAAGTGCCCCCGGTCCCCGTTTTCAGCCGCAACATCCACCTGCAGTCCTCTGCCAGCAAAAACAGAGCTCAGTAGGTCGCACGCGTGTCCCCCGGGCCCCATTTTCAGCTGTGACAGCCTCCTGCAGCCCTCTGTCAGCCCCCGGTCCCCGTTTTCAGCCGCAACATCCTCCTGCAGTCCTCTGCCAGCAAAAACAGAGCTCAGTAGGTCGCACGCGTGTCCCCCGGGCCCCATTTTCAGCTGTGACAGCCTCCTGCAGCCCTCTGTCAGCCCCCGGTCCCCGTTTTCAGCCGCAACATCCTCCTGCAGTCCTCTGCCAGCAAAAACAGAGCTCGGGGAGTGGGGGGAGCGTGCACAGGCCCCATTTTCGCAGGAGGCCGTCCCAAGCTCTGTTTTCGCTGGCAGAGGGCTAGCAAAACAAAACAAAAGGAGAAATGTTTCCCCTTTTGCATTTGAGCATGCAAGAAGGGACAGGAAAGGAGAAAAAGAAAGAGAAAAGAAAAAGAAAAAGAAAAAGAAAAAGAAGGGAAGATGAGAAGAGAGTAAGGAAGAAAAAAGAAGGAAAGAGGGGAAGGAAGAAGAAAGGAGAAGGAAAAGGGAAGAAAAAGGAAGGAAGGAAGGAAGGAAGGAAGGAAGGAAGGAAGGAAGGAAGGAAGGAAGGAAGGAATGAGATTATAATAAGAATGAGGGAGGGTCTGAGGGAAGTCCTGCCTTAGCACTTGGCCACCAGTTGCCCCCATGAGTGACATCGAGCTGGCCATGCCCACCTGGCCACCCCCACCCCGGTCCAACAAATGCACACTGCACTTATTTGGACAAAAGTTGAACAGAGTTAAGACACTGCTCCCATTTCACCTTGCAAGTTGCAAGATAAGGCAGGGTTTGGGATCATCTTGAGATCCCAACTCACAGTTTCAGTTAAGCCACTGTAGATTTTTTTTTTTTTAAAATCAGGCCCTTGCTTCCTCTTAATTAATTTTCTGATGTCAATTTCCAATGGAAGCACATTGAATGAAGACGGCTCTAGCCTCCCGTTTTAGATTCCTGGACTGCAACCAAGCTTTCTGCTCCCAAACATTTACTAAGGATGATAACAGTTCTTCAAAAGTAGGGTCAACGCTGGGCCCGGTCCTAAAGGATGAGCCTAATCCTATTTACAAAAGATGTAATTTTTGTGAGAAGCAGATAACAAAGTCAATGAGATAATCTCTTTGAGTCAGAAGAATTTGCTGCCGCAAAGAGGCTTAAAAAGCTGCTGAGCTAAGAGTTTAATTTTAAGAGCCTGCAAACTTCTCGTAAAAGTTGCCTCATATTCGCTAAAACTCAGGACTCTCCACGGGGGTGATGAAAAATGACCAAGATGGGGGCCGTGACTGCAGGAAGCCCCATCCCTTTTTTACATGCGGCCCCATCTTGCTTTATTTTTCTCTAAGAAATAAAGACACTTGAAGAAAAGGATTATGGGTGACGTAATAACAATCTTCCAATATTTGAGGGGCTGTCACACAGAAGAGGAGATCCACCTGTTCTCCAAAGCACCTGTGGGCAAGACAAGAAGTAACAGAGGGAAGCCCCAAAGGTGCTTTTTTTTTTCAGGAGGCAACTGGACTTTCCGTTTTTTCTTTGAAGACGTTTCGCTTCCTGCCCAAGAAGCTTCTTCAGCTCTGACTGGATGGTGGCAGTGGTGGGATTCAGCCGGTTCGGGCTGATTCAGGTGATCCAGTAGTTAAATTGATGGCTGGCCCTGCCTTGCCCCGTTGCGCCCCTTCCAGAAGTCCTCACGCACCCCATTTTGGCTCCCAGGTAAGTGCAGGGAGGTCTACTAGGCCCAAAACAGGGCGTGGGAGGGGAGGGACTCAGCGTCCCCCCCCCCGGCAGCCCATTTTGGCTCCCAGGAGGCTTCAGGGAGGCCTCCTAGGCCCAAAACAGGGCACATGTGTATGTGTGTGTGGCACGCCCCCCCCCTCCCCGCGGCCCATTTTCTCTCCCAGGAGGCTGCAGAGAGGCCTCCTAGGCCCAAAATGTGGCACGGCGGGCGGTGAGTCCCCCCACAGCCCGTTTTTGCTCCCGGGGGGGGTGTAGGAAGTGGGAGTGCTGCTTATCACAGCTCCTGGCCACGCCCACCATGGCCACGCCCACCCATCCGGTCACTAGGGCAGAGAACCCTAATTTTTAAATTATTGTTATTAAATTATTTGAATCCCACCAATGGATGGTGGGGAATGTTCATGGAACCATCCAGTCAGAGCTGAAGAAGCTTCTTGGGTGAGAAGCGAAAAGTCTTCAAAAGAAAAAACCAGAAAGTCCAGTTGCCTCTTGAAAAAAGCACTTTTGGGACAACCACGACCTGGATGACTGCGGATCTCCATAGACATTGAACAGAGGGAAGCTTATCCAACAAAGACCCAAACTAGAAAATAAGGAGAATTTTCTTGTTAGTGAGAAGAATTAATCAGTGGAATGGGCTTGACTCCAGAAGTTGTGAGTGCGCCATCACTGGAGATTGTTAAGAAGAAATTGGACAACCCTGTGTCTGGACTGGGGTAGGGTCTCCTGCTTGAACAGGGGGTAGACCAGAGGTGAAATCCAGCAAGTTCTGACAGGTTCTGGAGAACCTGTAGCAGAAATTTTGAGTAGTTCACAGAACCGGCAAATACCACCTCTGGCTGACCCCAGGAGTGGGGAGGGAATGGGGATTTTGCAGTATCCTTTCCCTAGAGTGAGGTGGGAATGGAGATTTTGCAGTATCCTTCCCCTGCCATGGCCACCAAGCCACGCCCACCAAACCACACCACGCCAACCAAGCCACGCCCACAGAACCGGTAGTAAAAAAAAATGGATTTCACCACTGGGGGTAGACTTGAAGATTTCCAAGGTCCAACTCTGTTATTCTATAATTCTGTAATTCTCCTGCAGAGACCCCCTACAATAATTTTTTTGTATGCTTTTTAATTTGGGCTCCCAGCAACAGTGTGTGTGTCTTCTCTATGCAACCTTAGCCTATTTAAGTTCTTTAATATTTATCTGCAAAAGTACATTCTGCAAAGACAATTTAGTTGTGATCACTCAGTTAAAATGTCCCTCTTTTGACATTGTTTGCACTGTTTTGGACCTGCGCAGTTTTTCCTCACTGACTGTCTAGTTGGATAGGAAGGCATGGTGGAATATTGTTATCATGGCAACATGTGAAGTCAGGAACATTCATTGGTCAGTGACAAATGGGAATTCTTGCAGAGCGTAAACAGCCCATGTTTAACTATCTGCATTTCAACACTTCTCCCTCATCTTCTGCAAGTGGTTCCAATCGCCTTAAGTGCTGTTGTAAGTTATTACAATCCCGTGAGCTGGGGGGGGGGAAAATGATAAAAGAATATTCCCATTGAACCTGCTTGTTTGAAGTGCTTATTTTGCAGAGCCCTAATCAGGCCGGAAATATTCGGTATACACATCCTTCGAAGCGCTAAGAGTCCTTCAAACTTCATCTGCAACATTTTCTTCATCTCTCCCCTTATTTTGTGTTTGTGGCATCGTTCAGTGTCAGGTGTAAGCAACCCGAACGGTTCCAAGAATGGATAAAATAGATTTCCTTTATTGTTGATCACCGGCGTACAAGAATCTCGCCGGACTGTGTGTCTTTCCTTGGGAAATGGCAGATATAGACCTAAGGTACTAATAGAAGAGAATATTTGCAGCTCAGGGTTGAAATGAGGGGTCCTTGGTCAATGGTGGGATTCAAATAATTTAACAACCGGTTCTCTGCTGGGTGGGCGTGGCCAGGGTGGGCGTGGCCAGGGGATGTGACAGGCAGCACTCAGCCTCCTGCACCCCCCTGGGAGCAAAAACGGGCCACGGAGGGGGACGCACCGCCCCCACTGTTCCCCCGGTTTTGGTCTAGGAGGCCTCCCTGCAGCCTCTGGGAGTGAAAACAGGCCACGGAAGAGGGGGGGCATTCTGCCCCCTCCCCCATGCCTCATTTTGGGCCTAGGAGGCATCCCTGCAGTTATCTGGGAGCCAAAATTGGGTGCATGGGGACTCCTGGAAGGGGCGGGGCAGGAAGGGGTGGGGCCAGCCAGCAATTTAATTATCGGTTCGCCTGAACTGGCCCAAACCGGGTGAATCCCACCACTGTCCTTGGTGCTCTCTGAGCTTGGTTGTTTTCTTGCAGACGTTTCATTCCAAAACTAGGTAAAATCATCAGTAGTAGAACAGAATCCCCATTCTGTTTTTAATTGGGGATTTGGGGGTTCTGTTCCAGTGGTGGGATTCAGGCAGTTCGCACCACTTCGGGAGAACCGGTTGTTAACTTTCTGAGCAGCTTGGTGAACTGGTTGTTGGAAGAAATCATTAGGGCAGAGAACCGGTTGTTAAATTATTTGAATCCCACCACTGTTCTGTTCTGTTCTGTGCTGTGCTGTTCTGTGCTGTTCTGTTCCGTTCTGCTCCGCTCCGCTCAGTTCTGTTCCATTCTGTTCTGTTTCATTCTGTTCTATTCCGTTCCGTTCCATTCCATTCCATTCCATTCCTCACAGCACATTATGCTTATTAATGTTTTCAAATACTCCTCTTTTTTTTTTTTTTTTTTTTTGCAGCTGCAGAGATCTCTCTTACACAGTTAATATTTTGGGAAGAGGTGAAAGGCTGCAGATGGTGGGATGTTGAAAGAGAGCCACATTTCAGATGGACATAGGGAGAAAATGTTCTGGTTCGCCCCACTCCCTTAGGATTAGGTGGGGTTTAACGTAGGTTTAAATGGGTTCAATATGAGTTTAAATGGGTTCAATATGGGAAAACACTGAAAACAAATTCTATTTAAAAAAAAAAAAGCAAGTGCCAACCAATTCAAATCTATTTTGGCCACAAGCCGACTTGAATTTTGTTACTTCTCTGCCTGACTCTATTTGACATTAATTATAACAGATTAACAGAGTTGCAAGGGATCTTGTAGATCATCTAGTCCAACCCCCCACTCAAGCAGGAGACCCTACACCATTTCTGACAAGTGGCAGTCCAATCTCTTCTTGAAAATTTCAAGTGATGAAGCTCCCACAACTTCCGAGGGCAACTTCTGTTCCATGGGTTGATTGTTCTCACTGTCAGAAAATTTCTCCTTATTTCCAGGTTGAATCTCTCCTTGGTCAGTTTCCATCCATTATTCCTTGTCTGGCCTTCGGGTGCTTTGGAAAATAGCTTGAACCCCCTCCTCTCTGTGGCAGCCCCTCAGATATTGGAAGACTGTTATCTTGTCTCCCCTGGTCCTTCTCTTCACTATACTAATCATGCCCAGTTCCTGCAACCGTTCTTCATACCTTTTAGTCTCCAGTCCCCTAACCATCCTGGTTGCCCTTTTCTGCACTTTTTCTAGAGTCTCGACATCTTAGAATAGAATAGAATAACAGAGTTGAAGGGACCTTGGAGGTCTTCTAGTCCAACCCCCTGCTTAGGCAGGAAACCCTACACCACTTCAGACAAATGGTTATCCAACAATCTTCTTAAAAACTTCCAGTGTTCTTCCAGTAAAGTCTTCTATTTCTGAATCACCCTTTACCAAGTTTGGATCTAAGGAGCTAATTGCCAAGAAGCTCACCCTTGTACTAGAGACATGAAATATTTTTTTAAATATATATATATTTTTGTCTGTTTTAGAAAGAATGTATTGACAAAAATATATATTTTAATAAAATGCAGCAGAGAAGCTATCCCAACACAGGAACAACTTAAAAACTTGCACCTGCTTGGAAAAATAATAATTATAATTATTGGAAAAGTTGCTTACAAAATTCCACATGTTAAGGGAAAGTTGATTGAGTGATAGTACCGCTCACTGCTGCAGTAGTGAGGCCGTATCTTGAAACCACTGGTGGAATTCAATTTTTTTTACTACCGGTTCTGTGGGCGTGGCTTGGTGGCCGTGGTATGGCTTGGTGGGTGTGGCAGGGGAAGGATACTGCAAAATCTCCATTCCTACCCTACTCCAGGGGAAGGATACTGCAAAATCCCCATTCCCTCCCCACTCTGGGACTAGCCAGAGGTGGTATTTGCCGGTTCTCCGAACTACTCAAAATTTCCGCTACCAGTTCTCCAGAACCTGTCAGAACCTGCTGGATTTCATCCCTGCTTGAAACGTTAGAAAGTGTGCAGATAAGAACAACAAAGATGATTAGGGGACTGGAGCCTAAATTGTATCATAAAAAGCTAAGGGAACTAGATACAGGTAGTCTTTGACTTATGACCACAATTGAGCCTTAAATTTCTGTTGTTCAGTGAGTTCTACGACCTTTCTGGCCACCGTTATTAAGTGATCACTGCCATTGATAAGTTAGTAACACGGTTGTTAAGCGAATCTGGCTTTCCCCATGGACTTTGCTTGTCAGAAGGCTGCAAAACAGGATCACATGACCCCAGGACAATGCAACAGTCATAAGTATGAACTGATTGCCAACTGTCTGAATTTTGTGTACTGCACAAGTCTGCAACAAGTCAAAAAGAGGGCTGTGAAAATATTTACAGACCCCTCACATCCTGGACATAAACTGTTTCAACTCCTGCCCTCAAAACGACGCTACAGAGCACTGCACACCAGAACAACTAGACACAAGGATAGTTTTTTCCCGAACGCCATCACTCTGCTCAACAAATAATTCCCTCAACACCTGTCGAACTAGTTACTAAGTCCGCACTACTATTAATCTTCTCATCGTTCCCACCACCCATCTACTTCCACTTATGACTGTATGACTGTAATCTTGTTGCTGGTATCATTAAGATTTATATTGACTGTTTCCCTATGACTATCATTAAGTGTTGTACCTTATGATTCTTGACAAATGTATCTTTTCTTTTATGTACACTGAGAGCGTATGCACCAAGACAAATTCCTTGTGTGTCCAATCACATTTGGCCAATAAAGAATTCTATTCTATTCTATTCTATTCTATTCTATTCTATTCTATTCTATTCTATTCTATTCTATTCTATTCTATTCTATTCTATCGATACTGAAAAGCAGCAATGAGTGAAAATGTGGTTTTTAAAGTTGAAATATGTCTAATAAAAATTTATTTAAACAAACAAAAGAAGTTGTGGGAGCTTCAATACGGGAGATTTTTAAGAAGAACCCTAACCCTAACCTTAACCCAACCCTAACCCTAACCCTAACCCTAACCCAACCCTAACCCTAACCCTAACCCTAACCCTAACCCTAACCCTAACCCTAACCCTAACCCAAACCCAACCCTAACCCTAACCCAACCCTAACCCTAACCCTAACCCTAACCCAACCCTAACTCAACCCTAACCCTAACCCAACTCAAACTCTAACCCTAACCCAACCCTAAACCCTAACCCTAACCCTAACCCTAACCCTAACCCTAATCCAACCCCAACCCTAACCCTAACCCTAACCCTAACCCTAACCCAACTCTAACCCTAACCCTAACCCTAACCCTAACCCTAACCCTAACCCTAACCCTAACCCTAACCCTAACCCTTGGTACTACAGTGGTTTAAAGCACCCTGTTATTAACACAGCTGCCTGCAATTTACTGCTGGTTCGAATCTCTCCAAGGCTCAAGGTTGACTCAGCCTTCCATCCTTTCTAAGGTAGGTTAAATGAGGACCCAGTTTGTGGGGGCAATAAGCTGACTTTGTATAAATATACAAAAGTATGAAGGCTATTGCTTAACGCACTGTAAGCCGCCCTGAGTCTCCGGAGAAGGGCGGCATATAAATCAAATTAAAAAAAAAAAAAAAAAAACCCTAACCCTAACCCTAACCCATCCTCAGGGAACTTCTCTCTAGCATAGTTCCTGCTTTTTGAGCTATTCTGTGTGTGGCATTTATATGGTGCCTGGTTTCGTGTGGCTTTTTAGTTGGTGATTGGGATGTTGATTGCCGGCTATTAAATCATTGGTTGTTGTTTCTCTGTGCTGCCAAGCCCTCGCCTCCTAAGTACAGGCAGTCCTCGGCTTACAACAGTTCATTTAGTGACCGTTCAAAGTTACAACGGCACCGAAAAAAGCGACCTATGACCATTTTTTCACAGTTACAACCTTTCCAGCATCCCCATGGTCACGTGATCCAAACTCAGATGCTTGGCAACCGGTTCGTACTTAGGACCGTTGCTGTGTCCCAAGATCACGTGATTCCCCTTTTGCGACCTTCTGACAAGCAAAGTCAAGGAGGAAGGCAGGTTCACTTTACAACCGGGTTACTAACTTAAAACAACTGCAGGGATTCACTTAACAACTGTTGGCAAGAAAGGTCGTAAAATAGGGCAAAGCTCACTTAGCAAATGTCTCGCTTAACAATAGACATTTTCGGGCTCAATTACAGTCGTAAGGCGAGGAGTTGATGAGCTGGTGTATAAGGACTCCTGCCTTGGGCAGGGGGGTGGACTAGAAGACCTCCAAGGGTTCCTTCCAGCTCTAGAATTCTGTGAACGGGGTGGTTTTATTTATTTTTTTTAAAAAACCAACCATTTCTGATGGACTAGGACAGGGGTCTGCAACCTTAAACACTCAAAGAGCCATTTGGACCCGTTTCCCACAGAAAAGAAAACACCGGGAGCCACAAAACACTTCCCGTGCCTGACGATTTCTTGAGCGGCCACAAAACTAGCATATGCAGTTGAATTAAACATTCTGTTTTCTTCTGAATTGGATTTATCCATGGCTGGCCTACCGGGGGTTGAAAAGCTCAATAAATCGCGTGCCGGTGGGTGTCGCACATTGGCGGTTGTGATGCATATTTTGAGTGACAGGGAGCCGCAGCAGAGGGGTGAAAGAGCCACATGCGGCTCCAGAGCCGCAGGTTGCTGATCCCTGGACTAGGATATTGTCTTTATTTATGGATAACGAAGCTGTCTTGCCGTTGACCGATTCTCACATTCCTGCTTCTTCTCTTGGTGTGATTACAACAATCACAAGCAACTTCCTCTTGAAAAAGAGTTAATGTAATAATCAAAAGGCGCTAATCCTTTTTTCTTTTCTTGTGTAAAAGAGAGGAAAACTCATCACCAGAAAATGTTATGATAATGTATTACCATGCTGAGTTAATTGTCAATTCTAAGTTACTTAAGTGTAGTTTAATGATATGTGCAGCCATTTATTTTAAACCTTAATTGTTATTAATGGATTGAAAGGGGTGGGGGTGGGGGGATAAGCCAATTTCCTTGCACTTAAAGTAGATCTCAATTAACAGTAAGTGTATAAAGTTCTAAAAATAACCAAACTTTTCTGCATGGGAAAAAGTTAAACCTTCACTGTGGGTTAGCAGTGTTGCCTGGGCAAGTCTATCAAATAAAAATTCTGGAGAACTTTCAGATGATATGATAGTGATGGTCATGATGTGGTCCTTTTTGTAAATTTTGTAAGATGCTCTTTCAACCATTCTCCAAAGTTGCTAAATATTGTTAGGCCCATATTACAAACTGGAGATAAAAACGTCCCAAAGAATTGACAACTTATTGTAGGAAGTTAGCACCCACCCCTCTCCAAGGAAAATGAGATATTTTAGGAAATATTAAAAGGGCAGAATATGCCAGTCTCTTCTACATAACAAAGATCTACCTTCTTCAGGCAGAGCCATAGTAGGAATTGCCCAAATTGCCTTTCATTACATCATCACCCAGCAAGGCTCAACCAAGCCTGGGACACAGACAACCTACAAAGTTACCCCTGCATGACCCCATGGGAATCTGACAACCAATCAGAATACAAACTCAAATTCAAAGCCCAATAGAGGATATAAATCTCTCTCTTTCTCTCTCTCACACCCATGTGCCTTTTTTGGCCAGGATCTCAAACCACGTGGTCCTGTCCACCATTAAAAACCAACTTTCCAATCAGCCACCATGTTTCCAGTGTCTTTCGCCCCACTTGGAACTGAACCCAAAAGGATATTTCTTCCAACATTATCACAGACACCAAATTACTTTAAAGAAGTAAGGGGAATTCAATCATTACCTTCCAAATAATTTAGCCTTAAGATCACTGTTCTTTGAGAACTTTATAGAACAGGAAGAAGATCTGAACAGGTGGTCCTTGACTTACAATCATTTGTTTAGTGACTTTTCTAAGTTACAACGGCACTGAAAAGAGTAACTTAGGACCGTTTTTCACACTTACGACTGCTTTAGCATCCCCATGGCCATGTGATCAAAATTTGGATACTTGGCAATTGGTTCACATTTATGACTGTTGCAGTGTCCCGCGGTCACGTAATCCCCTTTTGGGACCTTTTGACAAGCGAAGTCAACGGTAAAACCAGATTCGCTTAACAACCATGTTACTAACTTAACTCTAATAATTCATTTAACAATTGTGGCAAGAAAGGTTGTAAAACGGGGCAAAATTCACTTAACAACTGTCTCACTTAGCAACAGAATGCCAGGGTTCTAAGTAACACCCCCAACGAAAGAAGACTCCGAGGGTTGAAGTTCCTCAAAGTTTCATTTTATTAGAGATGTTATATTGGCACATCTGGGAAAACCCGAATCTGAAAGTTTCCAGGTTTTCCCCACCCAAAGGAAAGTCCAAGTCCCTGCCCAGCACCCACAAATCCATCACATGGTCCAATCAAAGCACCGTCCCAACTGGAGATGCCTCCCAGTTCCATCGGTCCAGGTGCAGGGCAAGATGTCCTTGACTCTCTGAGAAAGGAATGTTATTATGACTACATATCACCCTGGCTCCATTCAATCCCCCCTCCCAGTTTCCCATGGTAGTAAACATGGCAGGTCTGAAGGCCCAATGCAAAAGATGGCTTCCAGGCTGACACAGACTTTTGGGGCTCTATTGTGCTTGCAAGTCAAGGATTACCTGTAATATTAAACACTGTACTTTCCCTGGTGTAATCTTTCTCTTCATCAAATATAGACATGCGTTATAACTTATCATAAAGTGAAACCTGAACCTTTTGTTATGAATCCAAAAACTACAATCAACTGTAATCTTAATCCGCCATGGTTTAATAAACTGTGCTGCAAGAATAAAACAACGTCTATAAATATCACTTCTCATATAGATTTATAATTAAAAATAAAAACGGCGGAAGAGTAACTCGGAGGAGTAAACCACAGCATTGTATCATGCCTTTTGCGATCCGATTTCTGAGCCAAGCCTACAAAACTCAATTTTCTCCATACTACAGGGAACCCAGCAGGTTCTAACAGGTTCTGGAGAACCGGTAGCGGAAATTTTGAGTAGTTTGGAGAACCGGCAAATACCACCACTGACTGGCCACAGAGTGGGGTGGGAATGGAGATTTGGCAATATCCTTCCCCTGGAGTGGGGAGCGAATGGGGATTTTGCAGTATCCTTCCCCTGGAGTAGGGAGCGAATGGGGATTTTGCAGTATCCTTCCCCTAGAGTGGGGTGGGAATGGAGATTCTGCAATATCCTTCCCCTGCCACGCCCACCAAGCCACGCCCGCAGAACTGGTAGGGAAAAATTTTGGATTTCACCCCAGCCATACTACCATGTTTTCCCGAAAATAAGACCCTGACTTATATTTTTTTTGAACCCTGAAATAAGCGCTTGGCCTTATTGCCATGCGCTAAAAAGCCCGATTGGGCTTATTATCAGGGGATGTCTTATTTTGGGGGCAAACAGGGTATGTTTTGATAATCAAGCGTTTCTCTCTTTTTTTTGCAACAAAAAGATACACTCAAACCGATTGGGGAAAAAAAGTTTTCTACTGCCAATCCTCTAATTTTAAAACCTGGCATTTCTAGAAACCACATAATCTTTCACCAAGAGATATCATCACCCCCAACTTATAAACAATTGCTTTACATTTACCACCCACGTACAAAAACCTCGTCGCTGATCTTTGTGAGATGGAAACCAGGAGCAAAATGTTAGTACTGTATCATCTTATTTACAGAATTTTGTCTGATCTTCCTAGGGTTTGTGGTTTGAGAAAGAGGGGTGCCCATTAATACGTGTCCTGTGTGTATACATTCTTCTAAAGGGTGACATCGTTACGTCTGCTCCATCCTCTAAACACAAGGCATACTCACAGGGTGAACAAATCGGAAAAAAAAAATCATCCTTTCTTTCCTTTTGTGAGTTAGCTTAGTTTATTGATTAATCCATAGGCCGTATCAAAGTGCAGACTGCAGGAACCGGGAGCACTACTCAGGCGACCCTGAGGACACAGATAAATCTCCACGTGCTTCAAAGACCCTCTAAAACAGAGGTCTTCAAACTTGGCAGCTTTAAGACTTTTTGTTGTGGTCCGCCAGTGGCCTGCGCGGATTGTTGCTGATCCCGACGACGAGGAGGCTGGTGTGGTGTCGCGCCAGCAGCCTGTGCAGCCGGTGCTCGAGTCGGACAGCGAGGAGGCTGAAGAAGATGTAGTGCCAGAGGCAGAGATTCAACCAGGGCCTTCAGAACCTCCAGCGGCTCCTTTAAGTGAAGAGGATGAAGTGAAGGAGCCTCTTCTCAATGCACGGGCACGCAGAGCTGCCAAAAGGCAGGAGTGGTTACTCAGGAGGAGGTCTCCTCGAGAGTAAAGCTTGGGGCTAATTGGCCACTCCCTTAGCCTATTTAAGTTTGCACACAGCTTGTAAAATGCTGCAGGAAACAATGTACGTTCGTTCGCTGATCATTGAGTTTGGATTTTCTCTGCAAACCTGGCTTCTGGGCTTTCTGCCAACTCTTGTAAGACTCTTATCTTATCTGTGGAATTTCTGGCAGGTTGTTAAGAATGTTTTATTAACAGCCTGCATTTGCAAAAGACTGTGTTTTGAAGTAAACTGAGTTTTGTTCGAAGTTTGTGTGTGCTACATTCTTTGGGATCCGTAGCTGGGGCAGAACACTTTTGGACTTCAATTCCCAGAATTCTCCAGCCATGCGGGCTGGAGAATTCTGGGAGTTGAAGTCCACAAGTCTTAAAGCTGCCATGTTTGAGAACCCCTGCTCTAAAAGGATGAAAATGACCAGCTGTCTGCAAGGAATATAAATCCTTCAATTCCCCACCATCCAGTCAGAGCTGAAGAAGCTTCTTGGATGAGAAGGGAAACATCTTCAAAAGAAAAAAAAACAAGGAAGTCCAGTTGCCTCCTGAAAAAGCAATTTTGGGACAACCATCTCCTCTCCTCCCTTCCAACCAGTGGTGAAATCTAAAATTTGTTACTACCGGTTCTGTGGGTGTGGCTTGGTGAGGGGGGGGGGGTAATGTGACTGGGTGGGCGTGGCCATTTTTTTTTTTTTTTTTACTTTTAAAACCATTTTTTTCTACAACCTCTTCGGCTGAAGAAGTTGTAAAAAAAATGCTTTCAAAAGGCTCTGACGATCCCAACTGAGTTGCCGATCAGCTGGGATCGCCAGAGGCATTTAAAAGAAAAAAAAAAAGGTTTTTTTTTCTTTTAAAAGCCTTTGACGATCCCAGCTGAGCCGCGCGATCATCAGAGGCTTTTTTTTTTTTACTTTTAAAAGCATTTTTTTGGCCGAAGAGGATGTAGAAAAAATGCTTTTAAAAGTAAAAAAAAAAAGCCTCTGATGATCGTGCGGCTCAGCTGGGCATGCGGGGAGGCAGGGATTTTTGCTACCGATTCTCTGAACCACCCGCCTCCATCGCTATCGGATCAGGCGATCCGGTCCAAACCGGGAGCACTTCACCCCTGCTTCCAATCCTATTATTCTACGTTCTGTGTTTTGTTTTGTAAACGTATCTGGCACCCCTGGAGAATTAAAAACACTTTATGAGCTTCTTTTACTATCCCGGAGTCCAATAAACACAGGCGGGATCCCGAATTCAAATAATCAATGAATGCAGAGTACAAGACGTTCAAATGATAAGATTAAATCTCGGTTGTCCCCCCCAGATCTCTGCGTTCAACCTCTGCCAAACGAGGACTAAAGGGGTTTTAAGAATGTGTGTGGGGTTTTTTTTAGTCATTTCAAGCAAAGACAGGTTTACCCTCAACCCACCAGAGAAAGATAAGGCAAAAAGTAACCATGACTCTATGAATGACATTCCAGTATATATCAAGATGCTAAATATTTAATATGGCAGGGGGGAAAAAAACCCTGAATTAATGCGTAACGTTCAGCAAAGAAACGAAAGCTTTTGTTCTGGTGGCTTTGGTGAAGGAAGGAATGTTTGTTTTAACATAAAGGCCCCTAGATCAATATTTCATGATAATCAAAACCAAGCTTCATAAAATTCTGTTCCCTGGTCCCAACATACAAAGCCAGAAAAACAGCTTCCAGCCACAGATTATGGGGTTGTTGTTTTTTTTTTTTTAATAGACTAGATGTCATACTGAATGAAGGCTAATGCAGAGGGTATGGATTTTATTTTATTAATGTGCCGAAGACCATATCGCCTTCGTCTTATCACATTCGCGTGTCAGCAGGAACTAACCAACGCAGGCGGTCCTCGAGTTATGACCACAATTGGAACTGGAATTTTGGTTGTGAGTCATGACGGTCATAAGTCGAGGCCCCCACGTGACTGGATCCAGTTTTACAACTGGTAGGTGGGGTTTTTTTTGCAGCAGCTGTTCCATGAATCCTGCAGTTGTAACTCCCACTTATGACTGTATGATTGTAACCTTGTTGCTGGTATAATTAAGATTTATATTGACTGTTTCCCTGTGACTATCATTAAGTGTTGTACCTTATGATTCTTGATGAATGTATCTTTTATTTTATGTACACCGAGAGCATATGCACCAAGACAAATTCCTTGTGTGTCCAATCACACTTGGTCAATAAAGAATTCTATTCTATTCTATTCTATTCTATTCTATTCTATTCTATTCTATTCTATTCTATTCTATTCTATTCTATTCTATTCTATTCAGCCGGCTGGTTTTCATGCACATATGCGTGCCAGAAACCGGAAGATTAGGTGGCCGGAGCGCATGTGCACGCCGGGAACCGGAAGATCATCTTCCTGGCACGCGCATACACACTGGGTGGCTGCTCTTCTGGTTTCCGGCATGTGCATACGTTCAGTGCCGAAAAGGTTCGCCATCACTGATCCAGGGCAACTAAATTCTGATATGATTACAGCAACAGCAATAGCACTTAAGACTTATATACTGCTTCATAGCATTTACAGCCTCCACTGTTGTGATTCACTTAACAACTCTGATGAGATAGTTTGAAAAATGGGGCAAAATTCACTCAAAATTCATTGTCTTGCTTAGCAACGAACATTTTGGGCTCAATTGGGGTCGTAAACCAAGGACTCTCTGTATAGCCAAATACACAGACACCATCCACTATCCATATGTGCGTGAAAACCATCCGGCTGAATGGGAATAGAATAGAATAGAATAGAATAGAATAGAATAGAATAGAATAGAATAGAATAGAATAGAATAAAATAGAATAGAATAGAATAGAATAGAAGAGAAGAGAATAGAATAGAGGGAGGGGAGGGAAGAGAGGAGAAGAGAGGAATAGAATAGAATAGAATAGAATAGAATAGAATAGAATAGAATAGAATAGAATAGAATAGAATAGAATAGAATAGAGGGAGGGGAGGGAAGAGAGGAGAAGAGAGGAATAGAATAGAATAGGATAGGATAGGATAGGATAGGATAGGATAGGATAGGATAGGATAGGATAGGATAGAGGGAGGGGAGGGAAGAGAGGAGAAGAGAGGAATAGAATAGAATAGAATAGAATAGAATAGAATAGAATAGAATAGAATAGAATAGAATAGAATAGAATGGATGGGAGAGGAGAGGAGAGGAGAGGAGAGGAGAGGAGAGGAGAGGAGAGGAGAGGAGAGGAGAATAGAATAGAATAGAATAGAATAGAATAGAATAGAATAGAATAGAATAGAATGGATGGATGGATGGGAGGGAGGAGAGGAGAGGAGAGGAAGGAGAGGAGAGGAGAGGAGAGGAGAATAGAATAGAATAGAATAGAATAGAATAGAATAGAATAGAATAGAATAGAATAGAATAGAATAGAATAGAATAACAGAGTTGGAAGGGACCTTGGAGGTCTTCTAGTCCAACCCGCTCCTTAGGCAGGAAACCCTACACCACTTCAGACAAATGGTTATCCAACACCTTCTTAAAAACTTCCAGTGTTGGCACATTCTCAACTTCTGGAGGCAAGTTGTTCCTTGTTTTTCTAACTGTCAGGAAATTTCTCCTTAGTTCTAAGTTGCTTCTCTCCTTGATGAGTTTCCACCCATTGCTTCTTGTCCTGCCTTCAAGTGCTTTGGAGAATAGCTTGACTCCTTCTTGTTTGTGGCAGCCCCTGAGTGAATTCATAGTGAATTCTTTACCCAGGGCAGTTTTAAATTTGGGTTTTCCCACTCACCTTCCCACAACCTAAGCAGGACGCAACAAAAGTTCTTGAAAGCATCCCCCTGGTTTTACGTTTATGGAAGGCGGATAAATTTCCCTGCCTGTGAATTTTCACAGTCCCCCCCCCTTTTTTTGAGTAAGAGTAGGAGTTGCAAGGAACAACCATCGTCATGGTGGGCTGTCAAAGTCAGTGACCGCTGTGAAAGCAAATACAAGCACTTTTGCTTTTTGAGGCTCGTCGTTAGAAGGAAAATATCCTGCTGGGATTCTTTGTTTATTTGTGTCATATACATATTTCAGCTCTGACCTTGTGCTTTGCGTTTTTGGGCTTATTGATCAGACACCCACCCTTGGCACTGGGCTTAAACAGATACACACATAACTGAGAACAAGAACTTCTTGGAGTTTTTTTCCTTTCCTTTCCTTCCTTTCCTTTCCTTTCCTTTCCTTTCCTTTCCTTTCCTTTCCTTTCCTTTCCTTTCCTTTCCTTTCCTTTCCTTTCCTTTCCTTTCCTTTCCTTTCCTTTCCTTTCCTTTCCTTTCCTTTCCTTTCCCTTCTCTTCCTCATCTATTTACTTCCTCATCCATTTACTTCCTTTCCTTTCCTTTCCTTTCCTTTCCCTTTCCTTCTCTTCCTCATCCATTTACTTCCTTTCCTTTCCTTTCCTTCCCTTCACTTCACTTCACTTCCCTTCCCTTCCTCATCTATTTACTTCCTTTCCTTTCCTTTCCTTTCCTTTCCTTTCCTTTCCTTTCCTTTCCTTTCCTTTCCTTTCCTTTCCTTTCCTTTCCTTTCCTTTCCTTTCCTTTCCTTTCCTTTCCTTTCCCTTCTCTTCCTCATCCATTTACTTCCTTTCCTTTCCTTTCCTTTCCTTTCCCTTTCCTTCTCTTCCTCATCCATTTACTTCCTTTCCTTTCCTTTCCTTCCCTTCACTTCACTTCACTTCCCTTCCCTTCCTCATCTATTTACTTCCTTTCCTTTCCTTCCCTTCCCTTCCCTTCCCTTCCCTTCCCTTCCCTTCCCTTCCCTTCCTCATCTATTTACTTCCTTTCCTTTCCTTTCCTTTCCTTTCCTTTCCTTTCCTTTCCTTTCCTTTCCTTTCCTTTCCTTTCCTTTCCCTTCTCTTCCTCATCCATTTACTTCCTTTCCTTTCCTTTCCTTTCCCTTTCCTTCTCTTCCTCATCCATTTACTTCCTTTCCTTTCCTTTCCTTCCCTTCACTTCCCTTCACTTCCCTTCCCTTCCCTTCCTCATCTATTTACTTCCTTTCCTTTCCTTTCCTTTCCTTTCCTTTCCCTTCTCTTCCTCATCCATTTACTTCCTTTCCTTCCCTTCCCTTCCCTTCCCTTCCCTTCCCTTCCCTTCCCTTCCCTTCCCTTCCTCATCTATTTACTTCCTTTCCTTTCCTTTCCTTTCCTTTCCTTTCCTTTCCTTTCCTTTCCTTTCCTTCCCTTTCCCTTCCCTTCTCTTCCTCATCCATTTACTTCCTTTCCTTTCCTTTCCTTTCCTTTCCTTTCCTTTCCTTTCCCTCTTCCTTTTATTTTTCTTTTCCACTCTTCTTTGTCTTTTTCCTTTCCTTTTTCCTTTGTCCCTTCCCCTCCTTCCCAAATGTATATATAAAGATATCCCTGGGAGGCCCACTCTCATTTGCAAGAGGGGAATCTTTGCCTGACACAATAACCCACTTTGCTCACAGATTTTAGACCAGGGGTCTGCAACCTTAAACACTCAAAGAGCCATTTGGACCCATTTCCCACAGGAAAAAACACAGCATGTGCAGAAGCATTTTGATGATGTCGGGGTCGGTTGGCGGAGCCTCCTGCCAGTTTTACTACCGGTTCTATAGAACTGGTGTGAACTGGGGGCAATCCACCACTGCTCCTAGGCCTAAAAATGGGCCGCGGGGGGATGGGGGGTGGGCCACATTTCCCACGCCCCATTTTGGGCCTAGTAGGCCTCCCTGTATCCTCCTGGGCCCAAAATCAGGCTGTTGGGGGGGGCGCACCCCCCCATGCTCCCACTCCCCGCATGCACCTGCAGCCCCCCGTGCATGCATGCACGTCTTCCTCATGCGTCCCGCGCATCCTGAAAATTTATTTATTTATTTATTGGTTCGATTGATATGCCGCCCTTCTCCGGAGACTCAGGGCGGCTTACAAAGAGTTAAGCAATAGCCTTCATACTTTTGTATATACCTGCTTAGTAGGGCTTTCGCCCCCCCCCCAAAACGGTGTTCTTTTTTATACAGAGTCATCTTATTGCCCCCACAATCTGGGTCCTCATTTTACCTACCTTAGAAAGGATGGAAGGCTGAGTCAACCTTGAGCCTGGTGAGATTTGAATTTGCAGTAATTGCAGGCAGCTGGTGTTACTTAACAGCACTTTAGTCTGCTGCGCCACCAAGGCTCCTAAAATCAGCTGGCCGACGGCTTGCGTGCCCGCAGAAAGGCCTCCGCATGGCAGCTGTGGCACGCATGCCATAGATTCGCCATCACGGTCCTATGTTCTGCCAATGGATATTAGCTGAGCTCCTACGCTGAACATTCCTGATTGGAATTCCCTCGGAATCCAATTACGAGAGCCATAAATAATAGAAAGTGGAAGTGATGGTGAAAATCTTTTTTTTTTTTTCATCTGCTCACTTTAGGGTTATTGTAGATGGGGGCCTTTAATTATAGTCCATCCTTCTGATGTTCTTAACCTGCCTTTAGCCTCCTTTTACTATTGTAGGAGGTTAGCACCCACCCCTTTCCTGGAAGAGTGAAATATTTTGGGAAATATTAAAAAGGCAGAATATTATGTTTCCCTGGATGAGAAATGGAGAAGCATGTTTTAAAGACAAAGCAACTCCCACCTTCAAGCCTCCCCCACTTTGTTAATGGGCCAGAGGCAGAAAGTCAATCTTTGACAATAGGACCCATCTGCAACACAATAGCAACAGAAACTAACACAATGGGCCCATCTAGCAACCGAAACTCACCACATGTGACCTGGGAAGCACATGTGACCATCAGCCAGCAAGGCTAGCTAAGACCCCCACCCCCTGGGAGTCTGACAACCAATCAGGATACTCTTTCTGGGCCCCAGGAAGTTCAAAGCCAGAGAGGGCATAAAACCCGGGGACTCACTGCGTCGCGTCCCCTTTTCTGTTCAGGAACTCAAACCATGTGATCCTGTCCACCATTAAACCATCTTTCCAAGCAGTCTCCATGTTTCCAGTGTCTTTTTCCCCACTTGGAGGAGAACCCAGAAGGATATTTCTTCCAACACTATAAAACAAGAGACCAGGGCAGCCCTTGGTAAAGAAAGCATTAACTTCAAACAAATCAGAACTCCATCAAAGGTGCACTAGGCAGCAAGTAAATTCAAGGCAAATTGTCTATGGAGATTGTCAGTCATCCAGGTCAGGGTTGTCTCTGTTTTTTTTTCAAGAGGCAACTGGACTTTTTGGTTTTTCTTTGAAGACATTTCGCTTCCCATCCAAGAAGCTTCTTCAGCTCTGACGGGATAGTGGCAAGTGGCATGGCCTAGTCAGCCTCCTACATCACACGTTTTTGCCCTCCCCGGGCTCCGGAGGCTTTCATTGAGTCTCTGGGAGGGCGAAAATGGCCTCCCCAGGCTCCGGAGGCCCTCTGGAGGCTGGAAACAGGCCTACTTCTGGCCTTCCCGAACTTCTGGTGGGCCCATTTTTCGCCGTCCCTGAGCTTCCATGTGCACCTTGCACTTACCTGCATCCAAAACGGGCCGCATGGGGACACCTGGCAGGATGGGGTCGGTGGGGCCAGTCAGGAGTGGGATTTGGGGGTTCTCTGAACTGCACAGAATCTTAACTAGAGGTTCTCCCGAACCCCTGCGAATCCCGAGCAATCAACTCCTGGATAGTGGGGAATGGAAGGATTTATACTCCTTGCAGACTGCTGGTTGTTTGCATTCTTTTAGTTTTCTGTTCTTTGTCAGACAGATTTCTCACCCATCAGTCCGTTTTCTGAAACATGTCCCTGTCCATCTGTGTTGGTTTTTCTGTTTTGTGTGTTTTGTTTTGTTTTTCTGTCTAAAGCTGTAAGGTAGAAAATTTGCCTTTTTGGCGTTCTTTGCTCTTGTTGTGTTGTGTTAGTTGTGCCTTCTTTATAGATTCTGTGACCTGTTCCAATACTTCTGTTGGTAGAAGTGATTTCAGCTCTTGGAGTATATGTTCCACTCTCTCTTTCAAAACCTCAATTGCGAAATTAATCTGATTCTTTCATTCCACCAACAGAAGTGAGCGATGGATGAGAAATCTGTCTGACAGACATCTTACTCAAACAGAAAATAATGTTTTGGCCAAAGGAAGGCCCCGCACCAATTTGCACCACTCAGGTGACCCTGAGGACACAGATAAACCTCCAAGTGGCCTCAACGACTCTCTAAAAGGATGCAAATGACCAGCTGTCTGCAAGGAGTATAAATCCTTCCCTTCCCCACCATCCAGTCAGAACTGAAGAAGCTTCTTGGCTGAGAAGCAAAACATCTTCAAAGAAAAACCAGAAAGTCCAGTTGCCTCTTGAAAAAAGCACCTTTGGTTCACGCCAAATTCAATTACAGTCATCTAGAGCAATGTTTCTCAACCATGGGGACCTGAAGACGTTTGGGCTTGTTGGCTGGGATATTCTGGGAGTTGAAGTCCACTCAAGTTCTCCAGATTGAGAAACACGGTTCTAGAATCTGAAGAAAACTGAGTCCAAAGTTTTTGTTGCTAAGTGAGACATTTGTCAAATGGATTTTGCTCCCCCTGATCTTTTCTTGACACATTTGTTAAGGGAATCCCTGCAGCTGTTCAGTTAGTAACATGGTTGTTAAGCGAATCTGGCTTCCCCCATTGACTTCGCTCATCAGAAAGTCACAAAGGGGATCATGTGACCCACCCGGGGACACTGCAACCGTCATAAATACGAGCCAGTTGCCAAGCATCTGAATTTTGATCACGTGACTATTGCTATTTTCAAGAGGATGCTGCAATGGTCGTAAGGGTGAAAAATGGTCATAAGTCCCTCTTTTCAGTGCCGTTGTAATTTTTGAACAGTCACTAAGTGAACTGTTGTAAGCAGAGGTGGTATTCAGCCGGTTTGGATGAAACAGTAGCGGCGACGGCGGGTCCACCCGGACATAATGCCCTCCTTATTTAGCTATGTTTTCGAGGCTGGGCGCAGGTGTGGAAGCCGCGTGCGAGAGGGAAGCACATGTGTGGAAGGCCAGGAGCATGCGTGAAAGGTGCACATGCACGCAGCGAGCATGTGGAAGGCCGGGCGTATGTGCGGAAGGCGTGTGTGTGCGAGGCGAACCCATGGCAACAATATGTGAAACCCATGCCTGGTTATAAGTCGAGAACCACCTATACCAGTGATGGCTAATCTTTTTGCCATCACGCGCCAGGAGCAGGGTGGGGCTCACGTGCACCCATAATTCTATGTGCCCTGCCCCTGCACATGCACACACAACCCCCCTTGCTTCCCCCGCTCCTGGCACATGATGGCACGGAAGGCCTGATTTTTGCTGTCCCGAGCCTCCAGAGCCTTTCTAATCAGGAAGTTGGCAAATGGGCCATTTCTGGCCTCCGGAGGGCCTCCAGGGGGATGGGGAAGGCCATTTTCGCCCTCCCCAGACTCCTAGAAAGGCTCTGGAGGCTGGGAAGAGAGAAAAACGGGCCTTCCCCACCACCACCGCCCCGAGGTCCTCCAGAGACAGAAAACAGCCTGTTTCCCAACTTCTGGTGGCCCCAGAAGGCCCGAAAATTAGCTGGCCAGCGTGCGCATGCGTGCTGGAGCTGAGCTCGCGTGCCAATTGATATGGCCACAGGTGGCATGTGTGCCATAGGTTCGCCATCACGGACCTATACAGTCATCTAGAACAATATTTCTCAACCTATGGTACTTTAAGATATGTCGACTTTAAGACCCAGAATTCTGGGAGTTGAAGTTCACACAAGTTCCCCAGATTGAAAAAAAACACTAGAATTTGACGGAAAAGGTGAATGACCCTTATCGGAAAACGCTTCCTTTTCTTCAAATGACATAGTTGTAGTTTATTTATTTTTCCCATAGAGCATTTCCCTGGTCATTTCCTTTTATTGGACTAATTTATTGGAGCTTCTTAAAACCCAATATTTTCACTGAGGCCTGGTAGACTAGCAGCAGCGACTTCCTTGCTGTTTGATAAATTAAAGCAGTAGGTAATTCCGCAAGCTGTTTGCGGTTCTGTTAATTTTTCTAGTTGCTGCACATTAGAGACCGCGCATAGCAATTACCATCAGTAAATCTTCTCAACCTTGACTTCAAAACTCAAACGGCTGCTCGGAGTTGCAGAGATAAAACTAATAATGTGCCCTGCTTGGGAACAGCGAGGCAGCCCAAAGGAAATCACATCCTTCTTGTAGATGCTGAAAAAAGTTCCTGTTGACTTGAATCCGATGTATTTTTTTTTTAAAAAAAGAAAAGAACCAAAAAAGCATATAAAATATCCCATTACAAAATGGCGGCTTCTATTTGTAAACCCCTTCAGCCTCTTAACTGGAATGCCGATAATCATTTAGCTTCTTTTACCCAGCCTTTTTTCTACCTGTTTTTTTTTTTCCTTCTTCTTTTTCCTTGATGGAAGAACGGAGAGCCAGGAATAAGCTTTCCTTCACTTAAATAGCACACCGGTATTACAACTAATTGCAGTCCAGGGTGTTAAATATAAAAAACCATCAATAAATATCCGTCCTCCCACAAATCCCAGATATTTGGAGATTGAATTGTTATGCATGACTGGCAGCTTTTGAAATATAATCCCCTTTCCTCTTCTTCTCCTTTCCTTTCTTCCTTTTCTTTTTCCTTTCCTTTCCTTTCCCTTCATTCCTTTCTCACTTTCTTTCTCTCTTCCTCCTTCCTCCTCCTCCTCCCCTCCTCTCCCCTCCCATTCCCTCTCCTCTCTTTTCCCTTTCCTCTCTTCTATTTCCTTTCCTTTCCTTTCCTTTCCTTTCCTTTCCTTTCCTTTCCTTTCCTTTCCTTTCCTTTCCTTTCCTTTCCTTTCCTTTCCTTCCCTTCCCTTCCCTTCCCTTCCTTCCCTTCCCTTCATTCCTTTCTCACTTTCTTTCTCTCCCTTCCTCCTTCCTCTCCCCTCCCCTCTCCTCCCGTCCTGCCTCTCTCCTCTCCTCTCCTCTCCTCTCCTCTCCTCTCCTCTCCTCTCCTCTCCTTTTTCTTTTCTTTTCCTTTCCTCTCTTCTATTTCCTTTCCCCCCTCCCTTTCCTTTCCTTCCCTTTTCTCCCCTCCTCTTCCCAATCCACAACTCAAGTCTACAAATGTGCAAAATTTTCCACGAGGAGTAAAAAAAATAACCTTAAAACCCGGAGCAAACACCTCCATATCAGAGGTGAGTTTCAACAGGTTCTGACCAGTTCTGGAGAACCGGTAGCGGAAATTTTGAGTAGTTCGGAGAACCGGTAGTAAAAATTCTAACTGGTCCCACCCCCTTCTATTCTCTACCTCCCAAGTCCCAGCTGATCAGGAGGAAATGAGGATTTTGCAGCATCCTTCCCCTGGAGTGGGGAAGGAATGGGGATTTTGCAGCATCCTTCCCCTGGAATGGGGAGGGAATGGGGATTTTGCAGTATCCTTCCCCTGGAGTGGGGAGGGAATGGGGATTTTGCAGTATCCTTCCCCTGGAGTGGGGAGGGAATGGAAATGTTACAGTATCCTTCCCCTGCCATGCCCACCAAGCCATGCCCACCAAGCCATGCCATGCCCACCAAGCCACACCCACAGAACCGGTAGTAAAAAATTTTGAAACCGACCACTGCTCCATATCTGTTCAGATATGTTCAATAATAGTTTTCGATTTGATTGGATACTTCTCCAGAGACTCAGGGCAGCTTACAATGCGTTAAGCATTAGCCTTCATACTTTTGTATATTTTATACAAAGTCAGCTTATTGCCCCCACAAACCGGGTCCTCATTTTACCCACCTTAGAAAGGATGGAAGGCTGAGTCGACCTTGAGCCTGGTGAGAATTGAACTCGCAGTAATTGCAGGCAGCTGGATGTTAAATGCTGCCTTAGTAGGAGGCATTAACCTCCTACGCCACTCAGGCTCAGATTCCAGTTGGATTTGTCGATGGAGCTGTTGTTTAACATTAGTGGCAGCATGTCCAATTCACTATAGCTGAAAATGAGAGCTGCCCTTAAGAGATACGGAAAAAGTTTTGTTTATGTCCTTGCTGTTACTTTCCAATCTCTCTCTAAAGGTAAGGGGTGTTTTTTTTTTCCTCCTCCAGGAGATCTAAAAGACATGGGGCACAATCAGGGGTGAAATGCTTCCGGTTTGGACTGAATCGCCTGATCCAGTAACGATGGTGGTGGGTGGTTTGGAGAACCGGTAGCAAATATCTCTGCCCACCCCCCATACCCAGCTGAGCCGCGCAATCATCAGAGGCTTTTTTTTTAAAGCATTTTTTCTACAACCTCTTCAAAATGCTTTAAAAAAAAAGCCTCTGATAATTGCGCGGCTCAGCTGGGATCGTCAGAGGCCTTTAAAAGCATTTTTTCTACAACTTCTTCGGAAGAGGTTGTAGAAAAAGTGCTTTTAAAAGCCTCTGACGATCCCAGCTGAACTGCCTGATCGTCAGAGGCCTTTAAAAGCATTTTTTTTTTTTACAAAAAATGTTTTTAAAAGAAAAGAAAAAAAGCCTCTACCGATCAGGCAACTCAGCTGGGATTGTCAGAGGCTTTTAAAAGCATTTTTTTTTACAACCTCTTCAGCTGAAGAGGTTGTAGAAAATATGCTTTTAAAAGTTAAAAAAAAAAAGTTGGCCACGCCCACCGTTACATTAACCCCCCCTACCAAGCCACGCCCACAGAACCGGTAGTAACAAATTTTACATTTCACCACTGGACACAATCCAACACACTCCCCTTCAGTTTTATCAACACAATATCTCTGTCCTAGATGCTGGATGAAGTTCAAAAAATCACTTCTGGGCTTCATAATTGAGAAGGTTTAGATCTGGATAAATGTTTTAAAGAGAGACACAGAAGTGTATTCAGCTGGTTCGGACCAGTTCAGGCGAGCTGGTAGCAGTTACTGCGGGTGGGCCCGCCCATCCACCTGCCCTGGCGTAACGCTATCCTATTTAGCCACGTTTTCGAGGCTGGGCACATGTGCGAAAGGTGCATGCACGAAGCAAGCGTGCACACGCGGGATCAAACTGGTGGTAAGAATATGTGAAACTCACCGCTGGAGCGACAGAATAAGTTAAGGGATGTTTACCTTGAGAAAGATGGTGGAGATCCCTTGGACAGTGACACGAGATCACTTTTCAAGTACCTGAATAAAATTTGACATGGAAAAAGATCCAGATTGGTTCCTTCTTGATCGTAGGAGTGCCAGATATGGAATAATCAATTAAATCGCAGCAAAGACGATTCCGGGGGAGTGTTAGGAAAGGCTCTCTAACAGTAAGAGCCATGGGACCAATGAACTGGAGAAGTGTTGGGAGATATTCAAGCAGAAACCATCTGCCCGGAATTGTTTAATTTGGATTTTTGCCCAAAACAAGCAGTTGGATTCAGTAGCCTAAATGAATCTCTCGACTCCATGATTCTATAATTTGGTGGATCTCCCCAGTTCTAATCCAATTCTCCAATTGCCACTCCATATTCATTACCTCTCATTGGTAAGTTTCACATGCTCCATTAGAAAGCACATAGCACTTCGCAATAGCACTTAGACTTATGTATCTCTCCATAGTGCTTTACAGCCCTTTCTAAGCGGTTTATTGAGTCAGCATATTTCCCTCAACAATCTGGGTCCTCATCTTACCGACCTTGGAAGGATGGAAGGATGGAAGGCTGAGTCAACCTTGAACCAGTCAGGATCGAACTCTTGACTGTGGGCAGAGTTTGCCTGCAATACTAGATTCTAACCACTGTTCCACCACGCATATCACTGGGATGGCTCTGTTGTGGCCCGTCAGTGGCCTGTGCAGATTGTAGCTGATTCTGACAACGAGGAGGCTGGTGTGGTGCTGCGCCAGCAGTCTGCGCAGCTGGCACTCGAGTCGGACAATGAGGAGGCTGGAGAAGATGTGGTGCCAGAGGTGGGGATTCAGCCAGGGCCTTCAGAACCTCCAGAAGCTCCCATAAGAGTGAAGAGGAAGAAGAGGAGGAGCCTTTTCTCGATGCACGGGCGCGCAGAGCTGCCAAAAGGCAGGAGTGGCTCCTCAGGAGGAGATCTCCTCGAGAGTAAGGCTTGGGGCTAATTGGCCACTCCCTTAGCCTATTTAAGGAAGGATGACGACTGAGGCAATTTGCAGGGAACAACTTCGTTCACTCTCCTTCGCGTCTTGATCTTACTTCTCTGCAAATTGCTTCTGGGCTTTCTGCCAACCATAGTAAGATTATGATTATTTATTCTTGTAGGCTGTTAAGAAAGTTAATTAACAGCCTTTGTTTGAAAAAAAAAAACTGATTTAATTTAGTAAACTAAGGTTTGTACAGACTTTCTGTGTGCTGTGTTCTTTGGGGTCCCTAGCTGGGGCAGAACAGGCTCTTGAAAATACGATTGAAGCTCATTCCCCTCATCAATTAATCAATTTACACTTGATATGGCTTCTTAGCTTTTGCATAAGTTACTCTTATCGTTATTGTTAGGTTAGAAATTGAGAATTTCATTTCTCAATGGTTTTCTATGAGTTTTTATTCCAGCTGATGAAAGAGAGCAGAAAATAGTTCGAAGTAAAAAGAAAAGATTTCAGAGAAATTAGAATGGGTGTTTTTCTTTTATTAACATAAATGTGTGTGGATGTTGCGTTTTACACTGTACCTCACCTTACGACCACAATTGAGCCCCAAAATTTATGTTGCTAAGCGAGACAATTGTTAAGTGAGCTTTGCCACATTTTTATGACCTTTCTTGCCACAGTTGTTAAGTGAATCACTGCAATTGTTAAGTGATTGACACGGTTGTTAAGTGAATCTGGCTTCCCCATTGACTTCGCCTGTCAGAACGTCACAAAAAGTGATCACATGACACTGGGACGTTGTCACTGTCATAAGCATGAATCGGTTGACGTGTCTGAATTTTGATCCCGTGATCAAACCCGTAGTGGGTTTCAACATTTTTTACTAGCGGTTCTGTGGGTGTGGCATGGCTTGGTGGGCGTGGCTTGGTGGGTGTGGCAGGGGAAGGATACTGAAAAATCTCCATTCCCACCCCACTCTAGGGGAAGGATACTGTAAAATCTCCATTCCCACCCCACTCTAGGGGAAGGATACTGCAAAATCTCCATTCCCACCCCACTCCAGGGGAAGGATACTGTAAAATCCCCATTTCCTCCCGATCAGCTGGGACTCGGGAGGCAGAGAATATCCAGCAGCAGGTTCTGACAGGTTCTGGAGAACCGGTAGCGGAAATTTTGAGCAGTTCAGAGAACCGGCAAATGCCACCTCTGGCTGGCCCCAAAGTGGGGTGGGAATAGAGATTTTGCAAATCCTTCCCCCAGGAGTGGGGAGGGAATGGGGATTTTGCAGTATCCTTCCCCTGGAGTGGGGTGGGAATGGAGATATTGCAGTGTCCTTCCCCTGGAGTGGGGTGGAAATGGAGATTTTGCAGAATCCTTCCCCTGCCACACCTACCAAGCCACGCCTACCAAGCCACACCACGCCCACCAAGCCTCGCCTACAGAACCGGTAGTAAAAAAATTGGGATTTCACCACTGGGTTGGACTAGATGACCTACAAGGTCCCTTCCAACTCTGTTATTCTATTAGATTCTAAATATTCTCTACTATTGGTATCTAAAGTTTGCTGTCTGTTCTCTGGAAAGTGGCCTCTCCCGCCTGGGAATCCAGACTACATTCCACCCCAACTAGATTTGCCATCTTGCTTGTCCGCTTCTTGAACCAATTCTTAGAGACCGTCACATCTTCACGGGAAATTCAACGAGGACAGCACTTGCTTGCGTTTCAATGACAGCGCTTAAAACATCCGCCAAGATAGACAGGCCAGCCTTGCAAAAGCCCATTAAACCGACGAAGTTAAAAAAAATGACTCTGTTAAGTGTGAAATTTCAGGAAAAATGGCTACCCTGTTGTTGACTAAAACAGACAAGAGTTACTTACGAGGGAGGCTAATCCATTTCAACCTGCCAAGTCTATATTTCACATTTGATTAAAAACATAGCACTTGGTAGGGATGGAAAAATGCTGATGCCAAATCAGGACCTATCTGCTTTGCCTCTTACCAACAGCTTTTATGAGATTGCTGGGCCTGGAAGAAACATTAATTTACACTCCACGCCTTTCCTTCCAATATTAAATCAGCCTGTAGGAAAACATTATCTCAAAAACAAACTACCGTATTTTTCGGAGTATAAGATGCACCGGACTATAAGACGCACCTACCTTTTTTGGTGAGGAAAAGAAGAAAAAGAAATCTGCCTCTGAGCAATTTTGCCTCCTTGCAGCAAACAGCCTGTTTTACTTTCATTTTCGTTTTCAGCATAGCTTGATTAGAACAAGGAAAAAAAAAAAAACTGCTCCAGCCATTTACCTTCATGGAGCAAGCAGCAGAGCCCTGCGCAAAACAGCTGAAAGCAAATCAGCTGAGAGTCTGTTATGCTAATTAGGCTGTGCTGAAGCTGAAAGGAGCTGTTTTTTCTTGCTGTTTGCTGCAAGGAGGTAAATTGCTGGGAGGCAGAGGCCAAAGGGTGGGGACCAGTGGGTGGGCGGGGCTACATTCAGTGTATAAGATGCACCTAAATTTTCACCTCCTTTTAGGGTGAATACGGTAGTGAATATGTAGTGAAAACATAGTGAATACAGTAGTTAGTCTGCTCCAACTGGTAGGTTGCAAGAGAGACAGCGCAGTCCACTGAAATCTAGAATGTCCCAAAGGTGCTTTTTCAAAAGGCAACTGGATTTTCTTCGTTTTGTTTTTTTTCTTGAAGACGTTTCGCTTCTCATCTAAGAAGCTTCTTCAGAACTGAAGAAGCTCCTTGGATGAGAAGTGAAACGTCTTCAAGGAAAAAACAAAGAAAGTCCAGTTGCTTTTGGGAAAAAAAATAGCTTTGGAACAACCATGACCTGGGTGAGTGACTGAGAATCTTCACAGACATGAAATCTTCAACGTTCTTGGTGGATCTCATCCAGGGTGAACATACATCGTGCACCCTGGACCATCCAAAATTCTATATATTTTGCCTTGCCCCTTTCATTCTTCTTTATCAATAGTCGTATCATTCCTCATGGCGATGAACTATAATTTCCATTATAGTACACCTCACCTTGTTTTATAGAGTGGTTTGCAATCATCTTGAACGAAATATGGCAGAAGAGTCAAGAATATGGCCCTTTAAAAGGGAAAGCAGCACAAAAAAAAAAAAAAAAAGAATTTCTTGGCCAAATCTATTTTGGCTTTTTTTCAGAGAATGAAATAGAAGAATAACAGAGTTGGAAGGTGGAACCTTGAAGGTCTCCAAGTCCAACCCCCTGTTCAAGCAGGAGACCCTATGGCGGTGATGGCGAATGTTTTAGGCACAGCGTGCCCAAACTGGAAGGCGTGTGTGTGCCAGAGCACCAGAAACCTGCCGACCAGCTCGCTGAGTTGGGGTGATGGCGCACGTGCCCACAGAGAGGGCTCTGCATTCCTCTAGCACTTGTGCCATAGGTTTGCCATCACCATTTCATACAAGCTGACGTCCAATCTCTTCTTTAAAAACTCCAGTTTTGAAGCACCCACAACTTCTGGAAGCAAGTCGTTCCATTGATTAATTGTTCTCACCGTCAGGAAATTCCTCCTTGGATCTAGGTTGCTTTTCTCCTTGATTAGTTTCCACCCATTGCTTCTTGTCCTGCCTTCAGGTGCTTTGGAGAATAGGTTGACTCCCTCCTCTTCTAAGTAACACCCCCAACGAAAGAAGACTCCAAGGCTTGAGTTTCCTCAAAGTTCCATTTTATTAGAGATGTCATACTGGCACATCTGGGAAAACCCAAATCTGAAAGTTTCCAGGTTTTCCCCATCCAAAGGAAAGTCCAAGTCCCTGCCCAGCACCCACATGTCTATCACAAGGTCCAATCAAAGCACCGTCCCAACTGGAGATGCCTCCCAGTTCCATCCGTCCAGGTACAGGGCAAGATGTCCTTGACTCTCTGTGAAAGGAATGTTATTATGACTACATATCACCCATGCTCCATACAATCCCCTCTCCCAGTTTCCCACAGTAGTAAATGTGGCAGGCCTGAAGAGCCAACAGAAAAGATGGCTTCCAGGCTTGACACACAACTTCTGGAAGCAAATCGTTCCACTGATTGATTGTTCTAACAGTCAGGAAATTTCTCCAGATTCGGTTAATAACGGTGTTACTAACAACTCAGTGATTCACTTCACAGCCGTGGCCAGAAAGGTGGTAAAATAATAAAATAAAATAAAATAAAATAAAATAAAATAAAATAAAATAAAATAAAATAAAATAAAATAAAATAATAAAATAGGCCAACATTCTCTTAACAACTGCCTTACTTGGCAATGGATATTTGGAAGTCAATTGTGGTTGTAAATTGAGGACTACTTGCAACATAAACAATGCCCGAAGTAAATGCTTACGGAGGGACTTCCACCATTTGTTGACCATTGTCAGCACACACAATCAGACACAATTAAATGAACTTCAGCGGGATTCCAATTACGTAAGAAACTTCTTTATATACAATGCCATACAGAAGAATTCAATTTACAATATCAGGAACACAGAAGCAATATTCATAGAAGCAAGTCTTTGCAGAGTAGTGAGATACAGAGCAGTGGTGAAATCCAATTTTGTTTACTACTGGTTCTGCGGGCGTGGCTTGGTCGGCGTGGTGTGCCTTGGTGGGTGTGGCTTGGTGAGCGTGGCAGGGGAAAGATATTGCAAAATCTCCATTCCCACCCCATTCCAGGGGAAGGATACTGCAAAATCCCCATTCCCTCCTCACTCCTGGAGGAAGGATATTGCAAAATCTCCATTCCCACCCTACGCTGGGGCCAGCCAGAGGTGGTATTTGCCAGTTCTCCGCACTGCTCAAAATTTCCGCTACTGGTTCTCCAGAACCTGCTGGATTTCACCCCTGATACAGAGGCTAATATATTGTACAGAGGCACCAGAGTTACAGCGGCCAAACCAACTCTTATATACAGTTCAGCAAGTCTAAGCCACGCCCAGACTCTAAACTGTCTCTTATGGCCCCATACAAACAAATACTCTGTTTCAGTTTCCAAACAGTTCCCATTGGCTGACCTGTTACCATGCCTATCCAAACAGTTCCCATTGGCTGACCTGTTACCATGCCTATCCAAACAGTTCCCATTGGCTGACCTGTTACCATGCCTATCCAAACAGTTCCCATTGGCTGACCTGTTACCATGCCTATCCAAACAGTCCCCATTGGCTGACCTGTTGCTATATTCCAGTCTATGACTATTCATACTCTGACAAGCATTGCTGCAAACAGCCTTTCTTTGGTTGACAATTCACAAGATGTAATGACCCGAGAAGACCCTCCAGGCAATGTCAATCAAGAGCTAGGAGAAGGTCCTGATGGTAAGAATTTAAGAAGAATTCTTCCAATCAGGCCAAAGGTCTATCTTATCTCCTATTCTAGGCCACTTGGGGACAACCAGATATATATTCTGCAACAAGCCCACACACAACTCACAACTTGTTATTACACTGTTGCTCCCTAGCAACAGAGCACAAGCTATTCCAGATTTCAAATGGATAGAAACAGCCACTGAGTCAACATATATTTTAGTCCAATGCAGATCATCTTCACATGAATGTCAACATGGAACAGAGAAGGACGCTGCCTTCAGTCAAGCAGAATGAAGCTGGAACATACCTTGGAGGTCTTCTAGTCCAGCCCTCTGCTCAAGCAGGAGACACTGTACAATTTGAGACAAGTAGTTATAAATCTCCAGTGATGAAGCACCCACAGGCAAACTGTTCCACTGGTTAATTGTTCTCACTGGTAGGAAATATCTTTTTAGTTTTAGGTTCTTCTCTCCTTGATTAGTTTCAGAATAGAGTAGGCTAGGGTAGGGTAGGGTAGGGTAGGGTAGGGTAGGGTAGGGTAGGGTAGAGTAGAGTAGAGTAGAGTAGAGTAGAGTAGAGTAGAGTAGAATAGAATAGAATAGGAATAGAATAAAATAGAGTAGAATAGAATAGAATAGAATAGAATAGAGTAGAGTAGAGTAGAGTAGAGTAGAGTAGAGTAGAGTGGAATGGAATGGAGTGGAGTGGAGTGGAGTGGAGTGGAGTGGAGTGGAGTGGAGTGGAGTAGAGTAGAGTAGAGTAGAGTAGAGTAGAATAGAATAGAATAGGAATAGAATAGAATAAAATAGAATAGAATAGAATAGAATAGAGTAGAGTAGAGTAGAGTAGAGTGGAGTGGAGTGGAATGGAATGGAGTGGAGTGGAGTGGAGTGGAGTGGAGTGGAGTGGAGTAGAGTAGAGTAGAGTAGAGTAGAGTAGAGTAGAGTAGAGTAGAGTAGAGTAGAGTAGAGTAGAGTAGAGTAGAGTAGAATAGAATAGAATAGGAATAAAATAAAGTAGAGTAGAGTAGAGTAGAGTAGAGTAGAGTAGAGTAGAATAGGAATAGAATAAAATAGAGTAGAGTAGAGTAGAGTAGAGTAGAGTAGAGTAGAGTAGAGTAGAGTAGAGTAGAATAGAATAGGAATAGAATAAAATAGAGTAGAGTAGAGTAGAATAGAATAGGAATAGAATAAAATAGAGTAGAGTAGAGTAGAGTAGAGTAGAGTAGAGTAGAGTAGAGTAGAGTAGAGTAGAGTAGAGTAGCGTAGCATAGAGTAGAATAGGAATAGAATTGGAATAGAATAAAATAAGAGTAGAGCAGAGCAGAGCAGAGCAGAGCAGAGCAGAGCAGGGCAGGGCAGGGCAGGGCAGGGCAGGACAGGACAGGACAGGACAGGACAGGACAGGACAGAACAGAATAGGAGCTGGAAGAGATCTTGGAGGTCTTCTAGTCCAACCCTGTACTAGCGACTCTGTACAATTTGAGACAAGTCTCTGTCCATTCTCTTCTTCCAGTGATGAAGCACCCAAAGTTCTGAATGCAAGATCTTCCACTGGTTTTTTCAGGACTACTTCTAATACTGTGAAGCTCTGCCAGCTTTTATGTACAGCTAATCTTCGGGTTATGGCCATAATGTCAGGCCTGGAAGCCATCTTTTCTATTAGGCCTTCAGACCTGCCACGTTTACTACTGTGGAAAACTGGGAGGGGGGATTGTATGGAGCATGGGTGATATATAGTCATAATAACATTCCTTTCTTGAGAAGTCAAGGTCAACTTGCTCTGCACCTGGAAGGCTGCAACTGGGAGGCATCTCCAATTGGAACAATGTTTGATTGGACCATGTGAGATGGATATGTGGGTGTTGGGCAGGGACTTGGACTTTCCTTTGGGTGGGGAAAACCTGGAAACTTTCAGATTCGGGTTTTCCCAGAGTTGCCAATATGACATCTCTAATAAAATGTAACTTTGAGGAAACTCAAGCTCAGAGTTTTTTTTCCGATGGGGATGTTAATTGGAACCCTGACATTAACCCGAATCTGATTGAACCCAAACATAATTGAGCACAAAATATATGTTGCTAAGTGAAACCTTTGTTAAGTGAGTTTTTGCTCTATTTGATGACTTTTCTTGCTACGGTTGTTAAGCGACTCATGGCAGTTGTACCAGGGTTGCTAAGTGAATCTGGTTTCCCCATGAACTTTGCTTGCCAGGAGGTCGCAAAATGGGGACACTGCAACTGTCATGAGTCAGTTGCCAAGTGCATGGATTTTGATCATGTGACCGGGGGGGATGCTGCAACGGTCATAAGTGTGAAGAACGGTCATAAGTCACTTTTGTCAGTGCTGTTGTATTTAAAGATCTGGAGTATAGATTTGTTCAATACCACTTTTCTTTAAGAAAAAAAAAATGAAGGCAAGGATGTTTAAGTTGATTCACAAGTTCTCCTTGTCTTAACTGGAAACGGTGGGCACATGTGGTGGAAGTTTTTAAGAAGAGGTTGGATAACCATTTGTCTGAAGTTGCGTAGGGTTTCCTGCCTGGGCAGGGGGTTGGACTAGAAGATCTCCAAGGTCCCTTCCAACTCTGTTATTCTACTCTATCTACATCACACACCCACATCCATGTGAAACGGATTCTCAGTCTTTTGTACCTAACAGGTGAGCTCTTTCCTGATCCTAAGGATTCAAGAATTCTCTTTCTGGATGAGGAATGTCTTTCTTTCATTTCCTCCCTCTGGCACGAACCTGCAACTGAAAAATGACAAATGGGAGAAAAAAGACAGTTCTCGCTGCCTAGCGAGGTTGGTGGAAAAGAAAGGAATGGGGTTACAAGAATTCAAGCAATTGAACCATTCCCCATCTACAACCCATATATTTCAAAGTACGTTAAAGTGGAGTCTTATGATCTTCTTAACTTCCCTTCTGTGAATGTACAGATTTTCTCAAAGATAGTTCTTTCAGGTCTTGAATATTTTTCCTTTCCTCCTTTCCTTCTTTCCTTTCCTTTCCTTTCCTTTCCTTTCCTTTCCTTTCCTTTCCTTCCCTTCCCTTCCCTTCCCTTCCCTTCCCTTCCCTTCCCTCCCCTCCCCTCCCCTCCCCTCCCCTCCCCTCCCCTGGTGGTATTCGCTACTTGTTCGCAAATGTGAGTGCACACGCCACCTCCATGCATATGCAGAGCATCAAAAATGGGACATGATGATGTCCGGGCGGGTCGGCAGAGCCTCCTGCCTCCGCTGTTACCAGTTCGCCCAAACCGGATAGAACCGGCTGAATATCACCACTGCTTCCCTTCCCTTCTCCCTTCCTCCTTTCCTTTCCTTTCCCTTTCTTTCTTTCTTTCTTTCTTTCTTTCTTTCTTTCTTTCTTTCTTTCTTTCTTTCTTTTTCTTTCTTTCCTTTTTTCTCTTTCATTCTTTCTTTTCATCCTTGCTTCCCTCCTTCCTTCCTTCCCTAAATCTCATGCCTCCCCTTTCTTTCCTTCCTTCCTTCCTTCCTTCCTTCCCTAAATCTCATGCCTTCCCTTTCCTTCCTTCCTTCCTTCCTCCCTCCCTCCCTTCCTTCCTTCCCTAAATCTCATGCCTTCCCTTTCCTTCCTTCCTTCCTTCCTTCCTTCCTCCCTCCCTCCCTTCCTTCCTTCCTTCCCTAAATCTCATGCCTCCCCTTTCCTTCCTTCCTTCCTTCCTTCCTTCCTTCCTTCCTTCCTTCCTTCCTTCCCTAAATCTCATGCCTCCCCCTTCCTTCCTTCCTTCCTTCCTTCCTTCCTTCCTTCCTTCCTTCCTTCCTTCCCTAAATCTCATGCCTCCCCTTCCTTCCTTCCTTCCTTCCTTCCTTCCTTCCTTCCTTCCCTAAATCTCATGCCTCCCCTTTCCTTTCTTCCTTCCTTCCCTCCTTCCTTCCTTCCCTAAATCTCATGCCTCCCCTTTCCTTCCTTCCTTCCTTCCTTCCTTCCTTCCTTCCTTCCTTCCTTCCTTCCTTCCCTAAATCTCATGCCTTCCCTTCCCTCCCTCCCTCCCTCCCTCCCTCCCTCCCTTCCTTCCTTCCCTCCCTCCCTCCCTTCCCCCTCCCTCTTCTAGATTATTTTCAATTTTCTCCAAATCTGGGGCAATGACCCACTCACCAGTAACTTATCTCCACGATTCCCAGTTACCCAGTCCACATTCTGCTTAATATGACTGCTTTCCAAACGACTCTCAGGGTGGCTATTTGATCACAGAAAATCTTTACTAATTAGCTTTATGTTAATAAGGAGAAACTGATTATACCTGGAGGCTACAGCAATACTGTTAACTCTTCCATCCATCACAGACATCATATTTCATGCTCTGTGCAAGTGTGCATTCATGACAAAAGCACCAAACAGCAAGTGACATTTTCGTGGCCTTCTCTTTATGATAATGTTACTCTTACCAGCTTTCTACTGTCAAGTTTTCCCTGGCATCTGCTTCTAATAAACCTTCCTGTATCCAAATTTCCTTTTGGGAATTTGTAAAGGAACTCAGATGTTTGTAACAGAGAAATGAGGGCTTTACGCAGGCTGCAAATTTATGAAATTGCAAATGAGGATAATGAGATGGGTTTGAACCGAGGATGTGTATTTTTCTCTGTTTTTGGAACGTTGATCTCACATGTTAAAAGCCCATCTGAACATATAGCTACATAAGTCAGAGGAGGAGCACCTTAGAGAAGAAACAAAATCATTCTTATTTATTCTGTGCCCCATACATGGGAACACAGAATTCAAGCATTATGGTATTGTGATGACTAGATCTCTAATTATTACAGAAATATTGTGCATTTTACTGTTATTATTACATCTGTCTGTCTGTCTGTCTGTCTGTCTGTCTGTCTGTCTATTATCTGTCTGTCTATCTATCTGTCTATCTATCTATCTATCTATCTATCATCTATCAATATTATCTATCATCTATCTATCCCTATCATCTATCATCTATCATCTATCATCTATCATCTATCATCTATCATCTATCATCTATCATCTATCATCTATCTATCTATCTATCTATTATCTATCAATCTATTATCTATCTATCATCTATCATCTATTTATCATCTATCATCTATCATCTATCTATCTATATCTAACTCATCTATTTATCTATCATCTATCTATCATCTATCAATCTATCATCTATCTATATCTATCATCTACCTATCTATCTACCTTCTGAGAAACAAGGTCAGCGAGGAAGCCAGATTTACTTAACAACCGTATTATTAACTTAACAACTGCAGTGATTCACTTAACAACTGTGGCACGACAGGTCGTAAAGTGGGGCAAAACTAACTTGACAACTGTCTCGCTTAGCAACAGAAATTTTGGCCTCAGTTGTGATTGTAGGTTGTAACTATACCTCTGATAAACATTCCCTCCATGTCTTAATCTAAATCATTGATTAAAGTTTGAAGAGTAAAAGGTCCAAGATTGAACCACATTCCATAGATGAATAATCAATTTAATAAAAGCATCACTTTATTTCAATTTTCAAGCCAATTGCTATCCATTTAATTGTCACAAAATCCCAGCCAAACTCCAGTGGTAGAATGTCATATTGTATCCTTTGTCAGATGCTTTGTTGAAATCAAGTTATGTTACATCCTCAGCATTACCACAGTCTACTAAGATAAGCTCCCTTTGATCTGATGTATTCATCACAAATCCTTGGCAATGTCTGGAAATTAACCCATTGTGTGCTTTACCACGGTTTCTAGAATCTTCCAAAATTAAGTTGGCGAGTGTGCATTTTCCCGGCCCTCTCTTATCTCCTTTTTATAGTTAGAGATAAAATTAGTTCTTTTCAAATTCTCAGATTTCAAGAAGAAAGTCTCTTCCCTTTTAATTCTTGCTGCAACTCCCTGTCCCTACAGAATCACTATTTATCTGAAATATCTTTTTTCTTCACTTGAAATCGGAAAGTTTGCTTCTTCATGATATCTCCAAAATTGTTCTCTATCCTGTCAATATAGAATATTTTCCATGTTCCACCTTGGAACAGCTCACATTATGAGATGATACCTTTAATACCGTCAAGCAAAAACATCTTGCTTGTCAGAAAGTCCCAAAAGGTGATCAGATGACCCTGGGACACTGCAACCGTCATAAATAAGGACCAGTTGCCAAGCATCTGAATTTTAATCATGCGATCATGGGGATGTAGCAATGGTCGTAAGCAGTGGTGGGATTCAAATAATTTAACAACTGGTTCTCTACCCTAATGACTGGCTGGGTGGGCGTGGCCATGGTGGGCGTGGCCAGGGGTGTGTGACAGGCAGCACTCGGCTTCCTGCACCCTGGGAGCAAAAATGGGCCATGGGCGGGGGGTGGGGGGAAGCGCCTCCCACCTGTGCCCCGTTTTGGGCCTAGGAGGCCTCCCTGAAGCCTCCTGGGAGTGAAAACGGGCCATGGGGGAATGTACCCCCCGCATCCCGTTTTGGGCCTAGGAGGCCTCCCTGCACTTACCTGGGAGCCAAAATGGGGCGCATGGGGACTCCTTGAAGGGGCGGGGCACGGAGGGGCGGAGCCAGCCAGTAATTTAACTACCGGTTTGCCCAAACTGGCCTGAACCGGCTGAATCCCACCAATGGTCGTAAGTGTGAAAAATGGTCATACGTCACTTTATTCAGTGCCACTGTAACTTAGAATGGTCACTAAACAAATGGTTGTAATTCAAGGACTACCTGTATTATTCCTTCCTCTTTCCCGCTTGATCTCTCAGGTCAGCGGACTCCAACTCTTTGAGTTAGGAGAAAATGTTCTTAAATTTTTTCCAAAAAAAAAATAATAATCCACAAGATACATACACTGGCTAGATATTCATGTCCTCAGTTCTACTCAGAAACTGTAGAGTAATTTATGGGACTCGTAGTAAGTCTTTAGAGAAATTACCTCAGGTCTTTATCTGGGCGGTTAATGTGAACTAATCAGATCTGGAATGGATTTCCCAATTTAACCCAACATTTCTACTAAAAAGGGTTGTTGATTTAAACTCGCTCGTTTCTTTTTAATCGAGAGAGTGAAAAACACGTAAGATATATGGGCTCAAGACAGAGCATTACGAGCACTGGATTTTAAAGGAAATATATGGAATGACGATAATGGAAACAGAAAGAAGCAGTCCGTTCATTCTGCGTGGAGAATTAGGACAGATCCATTGCAATTGTTTCAGTGCCAGATTTTTAACTATGGTCAATATACAACGTAGAGATTTATCCTGACGTTATGTTCAATCTCTCTTACTTAAAATACGGGTAAGGACAATGGAAGTGAACTGAATATTTAAAGTACTGGCAGTATTCTAAGTTAAATTGTGGAGAAACCAGAAACACTTGTTAAGTAAGTGGATTGTAAAAAGCAATATTGACCTTACTCATTAGAGGCCACGTTACTCTTACATCTTTACACTTCCGCAAGTGTAAAGTCTTGGTTATAAACCCTTTTAATTGCTAAGAAAAACCGGGCTCACACAGAAAGGTCCTATTAAACTGATCTATTGCTAAGCAATCCTATGCACAGGAATTTTCTCAAGTAATGATTAGCGCTTGCTTAGAGTTCGATAAACGCCAATGGGATACAAGAGAGATTGGAGTTAGTCCACTTGTGGCTACGAAGGGATTCTAGGTTGATCCAGTGGTGAAATCCAAATTTTTTTTACTACCAGTTCTGTGGGCGTGGCTTGGTGGGCATGGTGTGGTGTGGCTTGGTGGGCATGGCAGGGGGAAGGATACTGCAAAATCTCCATTCCCACCCCACTCTGGGGCCAGCCAGCGGTGGCATTTGCCGGTTCTCCAAACTACTCAAAATTTCCGCTACCGGTTCTCCAGAACCTGTCAGAACCTGCTGGATTTTACCCCTGGGCTGATCCCTCTTTTAACTCCGCCCCCAGGCTTTGCTACTGCTTCCCCTACATCAGGGGTGGAGAATGATGGCCCTTTTATGATGGTGGACCTCAACTCCCAGAATTCTGGGAATTGAAGTCATAAAGGGGCCATTGTTTCCCTCTCCTGCCCCACATCATCTGCTGAAAACAAACCCACTTCCTGTAAAAAGATGTTCAAGGCAAGAAGGTTGCCTATTTGGAAACTATTTTGAGAAGACAGATTTACAGAGTTGGAAGGGACTTTGTAGGTCATCTAGTCCAACCCCTGCCCAAGCAGGAGACCCTAAACCATTTCTGACAGAGTGCAGTCCAATCTCTTCTTGAAAGCCTCCAGTGATGAAGCTCCCACAACTTCTGAAGGCAAAGCTGTTCTCTCCCCCCCCCCCCACACAGCAACCTCTCTCTCTCATACATACACAGTTAGCAGTCCAGCAAAGCAAAGGAACAGGGAAATGAATCCATGAAGCAAGGAACAAGGCACCGAGTCCACAAAGCAGGGAAGAAGCAATGAGTCCATGAAGCAAGGAAAAAGGCAAGTAATCCTGCAAAAGCCAGACATCTGCGATGGCACACAGAACTCCACTAATTCAGTGTTTGTTCGTGACAAACGCCCCTCCCCACAACATCTCCTTTGAATCTCAGTCCCCAGGTGTGCCTTGTGAAGAGGGGCGGGGCGCTCTCCTCCTGAGTTGTCGGGTCGACCTCAATGGTGGTATTCAGCTGGTTCTATCCGGTTCGGGCGAACCGGTAGGGGCGACTGCAGGATGCCCTGCCCACCCGCACGGACGTCATGACGTCCCATTTTTCCACGTTTTTGAGGCTCTGCACATGTGCAGAAGGCCTTGTGCATGCGAGGAAGACACGCATGCGCACACATTTGCAAACCAGTAGGGAAGGTAAGTGAATACCATCCCTGGTCGACCTGTGCTGTTCCTACCTCCTCTCCACTCTCCATGCTCGGGGATCAGGAGGGGGAGATTCTTGCTCATTGTCTGAGCTCTGTCGCTCCTCATTTCCACTGCTTGCCCTCTCTCAGTCATCCTGCCCCCTTTCCTCCCTGCTAGCAAGCCGTCCCAATCCTGAGGGGCCCTGGGCTGCCTCGGCCTGCTCCTCCCCACATTCCTCCAAACTCAACGAATGCACCCTCTCGATCTCTGTTGGCTCCAACTCCGGCTCGTTGTCCTCCACAGATTCAGACTCCGATAGGGGCATGACAGCTTGCAATGACTTCTGGATTTATTTGGTATCTTCTCAACTATGTGGTGGCACTGTTAACAACACTGATTATCTCAAGGATGGAGGAGTGACTGGAGATTGATTTCCCTTAAACTGGCAATTCTAACATTACAAAGCATCGTTCCCGTAAGGTTTCTTTTGATCTTCACGCAAGCTTTTTCAGCTCAACTCAAATGATCCGTTTTTCACTTTGATCTCAATTTTCCTTTACAAGTAACGGTGCCTTTCCTCTCTTCTCAACTGTGCTAAAATGATGAAAATAATGGCTAATCTATCAGGGCAACACTTTGAGAAGGAGAGAAAAGAAAGAACTGGGGGGGTGGGGGGGGAATGACTGGCTATCAGACATGGTAAGTAAATTGGGTTATGTTAATAACTTAGAACTACTTAGAACTATGCCGACTTCAGTCTGACCTAAGCATAGTACATACAAGTATCTGCCACAATGTGATTCTTGTCAATGACTACTTCAGCTTCAACCACAACAATACACGAGCACACAATAGATACAAACTCAAGGTAAACCGTTCCAAACTAGATTGCAGAAAATATGACTTCAGTTACAGAGTGGTCAATGCCTGGAATGCACTACCTGACTCTGTAGTTTCTTCCCCAAACCCCCAAAACTTTAACCTCAAACTGTCTACTGTTGACCTCACCCCATTCCTAAGAGGTCTGTAAGGGACGTGCATAAGCGCACCAGCGTGCCTACCGTCCCTGTCCTAATATCCCTTTTTACTTGTATCCTTTTCATGTATTTAAATTATGTTTATACTTTTACCTGTTATCTTATATTTGCTTGATAAATAAACTTATGACATGATTATGACTTATAACAACAGAATAACAGAGTTGGAAGGGGTCTTAGAGGTCATCTAGTCCAACCCCCTTTCGAGCAGGAGACCCTATACCATTTCTTTCAGGTTATTTAAATTCCAACCCATTAATCTTTGGGGACTGACTGCAGTTCAGTCCTAGGTAAATGTAAATTTTCTGTTGAGCCAGATTTGATAGGTCAATTTTAAGGCGATAACCTTGTAGGGCTACATCCAGGAATATAGAAATGGCTTATTTAGACTTCTTTGAAGACTCATTGAGACAGATTTACTACCATAATTGAGCCTGGTCGTAAGTCATGGCAGTCATGAAGTGCGCCAGCACATGTCCGTACTCGATTTTATGATCTTTAGTGCTGTGGTCACTATATTAATGCAAATCTGGTAACACAAAACTGCAGTCATCACTTTTACAGTGTAAGAAACTAGAGAGATTCCTGTTTGGAAATCTCTTTCTCTGCCTGTTATGCAGCTACAGGCTATGCCATCTCTTATCTAATCAATCCCTAGGCAGGATTTCTTTCCCTCTCTCCTATATTCCAAGATCATTCCTACACACTGTCAGCATTCCAGGTAACGCATCCGCCAAAAGCAGAACTCGGAGGCAGGTAGATTCCTCAAAGAACACGTTTATTGGATACATCATATCGGCACAACCAGTGAAAACCAACTCTAAAAGTTCCCGCGTTTTCCCCTAATTAAAAAAGCAAATTTCCCCCCCTTCCAGGTATCACTGGTCACATTGTCAAGTAAAAGTAGCTGGCCTGCTGCTACGACACTCCTCCCCTCCTTCAAACTGGCACCTGTTGAGATGACCTTGGTTCCTACAAGAAAAACTTTTTGTTTTGACTGTTAGCCAGTCTATCTACTTCCCCCCCCCTCCCTTCTCCCCTCTCAGGGTTCGTGGCACCTATGAGGCAACACATGATGGCTTCAGCCAGGTTTGCTTCAGAGTTGACACATATGATTACAATCTCCATATATGCTATGGCAGAGGTCCCCAATCCCTGGGGCCATGACCCAAAATCGGGCTTTGGCCCATTCAGAACTGGGCCGCACAAGCAGCGGGCAAGATTGTGCACTTGTGCGAACAGCGGAAGCATGCATGAAGCTCCATGGAAACATCCCCTTCCCCCTTCCCCGCCAGTATATCAAGTGGAAAAAGTTGGGGAGCACTGTTCTATGGTAAGAACTAACTATGTTATGGTTTAGCATTACAGGAAAATCAGTAGGTCCTCGACTTACAACCATTCATTTAGTGACTGTTCGAAGTTACAAAGGCACTGGGAAAAAATGACTGTTTTTATGACTGGTTTTCACACTTACGACTGTTGCAACATCCCCCATGGTCACGTGATCAAAATTCAGACGCCTGGCAACTGGCGTGTATTTATGACTGTTGCAGGGTCAAGTTTGCGACCTTCTGATGAGCAAAGTCAATGGGGAAGCCAGATTCACTTAACAACCTTGTTACTAACTTAACAACTGCAGTGATTCACTGTCAACCCTGAGCGAACCTGGCTGGGGCCATCTTGCTACAAGGAAGGAGAGGGGACAGGGAAGGGGGAAGTAGATAGCTGGGGTTTTGTAGTCAAAACAAATTTTTTTTTCCTGTGGGAACCAAGGACATTGCCACAGGTGGCTGGGGAGAGGAGGAGCGGAGTAACCAAGCAACCAGCCAGCACCTTGATTGGACAATGTGACTGATGACTTGGGGAAAAGGGGAAACTTTTATTTTTTAATCAGGTGAAGTTTAATCAGAGTCAGTTTTCACCAATATGAGTTATCCAATAAATCATTCTTTGAGGAATCAACCTGCCTTGGAGTTCTGCTTTCTCTGGGTGTATTACTTGGAACACTGACATTCACTTAATAACTGTGGCAAGAAAGATCGTAAAAGAAGGCAAAAATCACTTAACAATTGTCTTGCAAGGACTATGGTTTCTCAAATCCTTATCCAAACACGAGTCCTGGGAAATGAGTTGGGTTGAGTGAGATTGTGTGGCCCAAAGTCATGGAGTGAGCTCTGTGGCTGAGGAGGGAACTGGACTTGGGATCTCTTTAACCAGAGGCAGGTTTCAGCAGGTTCTGACCAGTTCTGGAGAACCGGTACTACAAATTTTGAGTAATTCGGAGAACCAGTAGTAAAAATTCTGACTGGCCCCACCCCCATCTATTCTCTGCCTCCTAAATCCCAGCTGATCGGGAGGAAAATGGGATATTTTATTTTATTATTTTATTTTATTTTATTTTATTTTATTTTATTTTATTTTATTTTATTTTATTTTATTATTTTATTTTATTTTATTTTATTTTATTTTATTATTTTATTTTATTTTATTTTATTTTATTATTTTATTTATTTTATTTTATTATTTTATTTTATTTTATTTTATTATTTTATTTTATTTTATTTTTTTATTTTTTTATTTTATTTTATTTTATTTTATTTTATTTTATTTTATTTTATTTTATTTTATTTTATTATTTTATTTTATTTATATGCCACCCTTCTCCGGAGACTCAGGGCGGCTTACAGTGCGTTAAGCAATAGCCTTCATACTTTTGTATATTCATACAAAGTCAGCTTATTGCCCCCACAAACTGGGTCCTCAATTTACCTACCTTAGAAAGGATGGAAGGCTGAGTCAACCTTGAGCCTGGCGAGATTCGAACTTGCAGTAATTGCAGGCAGCTGAATGTTAATAACAGGCTATTAGTCTGCTGCGCCACCAGGCTCAGATTTTTCAGTAACTTTCCCCCGGATTGGGGAGGGAATGGAGATTTTACAGTATCCTTCCCCTGGAGTGGAGTGGGAATGGAGATTTTACAGTATCCTTCCCATGCCACGCCCACCAAGCCACGCCCACAGAACTGGTAGTAAAAAATTTTTGAAACCCACCACTGTCTTCAACCAACAATGCACTAATATTATAACAATAAACCCTAGTTTACCGATCAGAGTGGCTAGATAAAAAGAGCCTTTCTCACAGTCACTGCCCGGAGAAGGACACAGTTAAGTAATCGAATTTCCAGCGCTCTGAAAGAAAGACATATAAAAGCCAAAAAAAAAATAAAAAAATAAAATGTAGCTTGATGTTTATTTATTAAACATCAGCAAACATCAAGTCCATTTAGCCCAAACAGCAGGCAGGAGATGAAAAGGGCAGTCAGCTTAATATCAGCAGTCTACATTTTCTGTACTTATAGGTCTCAAAAAAAGAAAGATTATTTTGGAGCAGCTGGAAGTAATATGGTAGGTAATTAGTATGCTAGATCTTATGGAAAAACTCTTTTTTCCTTTGGTTACTCTCTCTTGAGCCCTTTTATGTACGCTAGAAAAGTAAAAGAGAGAGGGGAAGGGGAAAGAAACCAGGTGATCCCTTCTTTATCCTGGACTAATGCAAAACTATTTGATAGGAAGGGGTGGTGTGTCTTTTGAAGCTGGTTTAGTGGTTAAAGCACCAGGCTGGAAAACGGGAGACTGTGAATTCAAGTCCTACCTTAGCCATGAAAGCCAGCTGGGTGACTCTGGGAAATCACTAGGAGATGGTGAGTTCTAGTCCTGCCTTAGGCATGAAAGCCAGATGGGCGACTTTGGGCCAATCACCAGGAGACGGTGAGTTCTAGTCCCGCCTTAACCATGAAGTCAGCTGGGTCAGTTTGGGCCAATCACCAGGAGACGGTGAGTTCTAGTCCTGCATTAGCCATGAAGTCAGATGGGTGATTTGGGGCCAATCACCAGGAGATGGTGCATTCTAATCCTGCCTTAATCATGAAAGTCAGCTAGATGAGTTTGGGCCAATCACAAGGAGTCCTGCCTTAGCCAAGAAAGCCAGCTGGGTGACTTTGGACCAATCACCAGAAGATAGTGAGTTCTAGTCCCGCCTTAACCATGAAAGTCAGCTGGGTGAGCTTGGACCAATCACAAGGAGACTGTGAGTTCTAGTCCCGCCTTAGCCATGAAGTCAGCTGGGTGATTTGGGGCCAATCACCAGGAGATGGTGAGTTCTAATCCTGCCTTAAGCATGAAAGTCAGCTGGATGAGTTTGGGCCAATCACAAGGAGACTGTGAGTTCTAGTCCTGCCTTAGCCAAGAAAGCCAGCTGGGTGACTTTGGACCAATCACCAGAAGATAGTGAGTTCTATTCCCGCCTTAACCATGAAAATCAGCTGGGTGAGCTTGGGCCAATCACCAGGAGACAGTGAGTTCTAGTCCCGCCTTAGCCATGAAGTCAGCTGGGTGATTTTGGACCAATCACCAGGAGATGGTGAGTTCTAATCCTGCCTTAACCATGAAAGTCAGCTGGGTGAGTTTGGGCCAATCACAAGGAGATTGTGAGTTCTAGTCCCGGCTTAGCCATGAAAGCCAGTTGGGTGACTTTGGACCAATCATCAGGAGACGGTGAGTTCTAGTCCCGCCTTAGCCGTGAAAGCCGTATGGATGACTTTAGGTTAGTCACTCTTTCAACCCAACTCATCTGATAGGGTTGTTATGGCGGGAAACATAGGAGGAGAAAGCTGTGTTGGATACACTGGCAGCCTTGAGTTATTTGTAAAAAATAACGAAGGCAAGATATAAATAAATAAAAGAATATAAGAATAACACTGGCTATGGGTTGAATTCGATCATAATCTAAGGCTGAAGATGTGAGCCATTATTTCCAACATATCTGTATATCTGTGCCCTCAAGGTCACCTGAAGAGTGCAAATGGGTGTGGCTGCACACCCATTTGCACTATTGCACATTTGCACTATTCAGGTGACCCTGAGGCCCCAGATAAACCTCCAAGCGGCCTCAACAACTCTCAGGGAGAATGCTAACGGCCAGATGACTGCAAGGAATATAAACCCTTCCATCCTCCACCATTCAGTCAGAACTGAAGAAGCTTCTTGAGTGAGAAGCGAAACGTCTTCAAGGATAAAATGAAGTCCAGTTGCCTTTAGGGGAAAAAAAAGCACCTTTATGATTTACATACTTGTAGATGATTTCCAAACCAAATCTTGAACTCACAAACGACACTGGGCAACCGCTAAAGACGAGGATGGACCGAGTTGCACGAAAATACATCGGCCTCTTCCATCCACAAGCCATAAATGCTTCTAAGCGAATCGACCAGATGGTGCTATAATTTAAAACAAATCCTGCATCGTAAGAGGTCACCACCTATTTATGGCAACCGTGTTGGTGTGGCTGCGTGTTTTCAAAATCTTCCGAATGAAGCATCTCCTTTTGCTATAATAGCATTACAGCTGGTCGCTGCAGAGACCTTGTATATATATATTTGACAGCTGGAAAGCGATGGGGATCAAACACTGTAATCTCTCGTTTCCTAGATGCCCAAAGATAACATTGACCAAAATCCTTTTCTCCTAATATTCTTAAAGCTTGGATGTGGTGGAAGGGGGAGGGGGAGCTGAGGGCTGAGTATGTTTCTTGTTTATAGGGGCTGACTTTCCAGTTATTAAACAACCAATGGTAAATTTATACATCTTGTCTCTCCTAAGCATTTCAAATATTTTTGGCATCAGCAGGGACTACCTAAAGCAGTGTTTCTCAACCTTGGTAGCTTGAAGATGGGTGGACTTCAACTCCCAGAATCCCCCAGCCAGCAGCGCTGGCTGGGGGATTCTGGGAGTTGAAGTCCACCCATCTTCAAGCTTCCAAGGTTGAGAAACACTGATCTAAAGGTAGTCTTCAACTTACAACAGTTTGTTTAGTGACCATTCAAAGTTACAACCGCACTGAAAAAGGTGACTTAGGACTGTTTTTCACACTTTATTTATTTACTCAGCTTCTATTAAAGCAGCCTTACAATAAAATAGAAGGGGAGGAGAGGAGAGGAGAGGAGAGGAGAGGAGAGGAGAGGAGAGGAGAGGAGAGGAGAGGTTGCCACAAAGAAGAGCCGAGGTGGCGCAGTGGTTCGAGTGCAGTACTGCAGCTACTTCAGCTGACTGCTAGTTCAGCAGATCAGCGGATCAAATCTCACCGGCTCATCCTTCCGAGGTGGGTAAAATGAGGACCCAGATTGTTAGGGGGCAATATGCTATTTAGTATACTGTCTTTGGTGTAAGCCGCCCAGAGTCCTCGGAGAGTGGGCGGCATAGAAATATGACTAATAAATAAATAAATAAATTACTCTTTATTAAACTATATAAGCTCAATGACATATATTCTGTTGATGACAAAAACGTAAATGTAAAATGTTAGGTGGGTTTGTAGGTGGTGGGTTTTTTGTTTGTCTTTGTATTGTATTGTCTTTATATCTGTGTTTATATTTTAATAATAAAAAAAAATTAAATAAATAAATAAATAAATAAATAAATAAAAGGGAGCCAAGCTATTCTCCAAAGCACCTGAGGGCAGAACAAAAAGCAATGGGTGGAAACTAATCAAGGAGAGAAGCAACCTAGAACTGAGGAGAAATTTCCTGACAGTTAGAACAATTCATCAGTGGAACGATTTGCCTCCAGAAGTTGTAAATGCTCCAATGCTGGAAGTTTTTAAAAAGAGGTTGGATAACCATTTGACTGAAATGGTGTAAGGTTTCCTGCCTAAGCAGGGGGTTGGACTAGAAGACCTCCAAGGCCCCTTCCAACTCTGTTATCCTATCCTATCCTATCCTATCCTATCCTATCCTATCCTATCCTATCCTATCCTATCCTATCCTATCCTATCCTATCCTATCCTATTCTGTTCTATTCTATAACTTAATAGCTATCTTCCAAGACTTGAGAGGCTGTCACAAAGAAGAAGGGATTGTCATATTTTCTAGAGCACCAGAGGACAAGAAGTAATGGGTGGAAGCTTGTTAAAGAGAGACCCAACCTAGAAACAAGGAAAAATGTCCTGACAGTGATAACAATTAATCAATGGAATAGCTTGCCTCCTGGGGTTATGGATGCTCCATCACTGGAAGTTTTTAAAAATAGACAGGACAACCATTTAACCGGGATCTATGATTGAGTCCATGATTGATTCTATATTGATTCTATGATTGATTTTATGATTCGGAAATCATTTATCTGGCTTGATTCCTCTCTGGTGTACCTGGGGAAGGCTGACATCAATTTTGCAAGTCTGAATGTACAAATCTATTTTTCTTCTCAGCACAAATAATATTTAAGAAGTCCGCTCTCTATCAGGAATACAAAAAGACACCAAATTTCCAACGGTTGAAAAATTATCCTGATATTTGAAATAACTCATCACTATCTCTTCCACCATTAATACTTGCATTTCCCTAGGTAGATTTCTGGGACCTGAGGAGAAGAGAACTGTTGTAGTTTGCCAGCAGCCTGAGGAGCTGGCAGCGGAGTTGGACAGTGATGAGGCTGAGGAAGAACAGGGGCCAGTCCTGGAGGCTGGGGAAGGCCCAGATGTGAGTTCTGCGTCAGAGGCAGAGATGGGGCCAGGGCCATCGGGGAGTGAGGTACAGACCTCCAGAGGCTGACAGTAGAGAGGCAGAGGAACAGGAGGAGCCTGTTCCTAGTGCACGTATGAGAAGAGCTGCCAGAAGGCAAGAGCAAAAGCAGCTAAAGCAAAAGGGATAACTCAGGAGTAAGGACAAGAGATAATTGGCCCCTCCCATAAGGCTTAAAAGACCAGCAACGACTCTTGGGCTCTTTGTCGGAAAACAACGTTGATAGATTTGTTTCTTGTCTTGCTGCATTTATCTCTGATCGGCGTCTTCTGCTTCTGAACTGTTGCCAAGAGAAGCCTTTGGCAGTTTGCCTAATTATACCAAGGTTGGTGATTAGACTGAAGAAGTTATGTTATGAAGAATTTGTTTTGATTTAGTTTGGACTATGCTGAGAATGAGTTAATTCTCAGCTGTTCTAATAAAGTCTGTTTGTTTTGGAACTGTTTACGTCTAATACTACCTACTTGGACCTGGGTCACAACAAGAACCAGAAGTCCAGGCAAACAGAAAAATCAAAAGATGTCTCCAGAAAGTACTGCACATTCTTTTTCTTACGGGCCTTTGTGGTGGGGACTAAAAATATTCCGTACACATTCCGTGATCGCTGAAATCTGATAAAGTTGAGATGTGATTTTATAATGAAAACTCCCCAAGGGTTTTCCCAGGTGCACTGCAAAAATATCCTGACATATTGTACGTTGTTGCCAGGTAGAGTATTCATGCTTTCTTCCTTTCGAGAGAAAACAATGTTATTGTTATTATTTTTTTTGGACAATCATAGCAAAAGAGTCCCTGGAGCTAGGAACTTGGTCTCGGAGATAAATCCCTCACTCAATATTGAAACGAGACAGGTATGTCATTCAGACAACCTATGATGGTAAAGGAAATAGAAATACTGTATATTAGTGATGGCGAACCTTTTCGACATCATGTGCCGAAAAGGGAGCGCGCGTGTGCCCACTCGTCTGGGCCGCAACCCGGAAGAGGATTTTTAAAAAACCTCTGCCGATCAGGCAACTCAGCTGGGATCATCAGAGCCTTTTGAAAGCATTTTTTTTATAACCTCTTTGCCGAAGAGGTTGTAGAAAAAATAGTTTTAAAAGTAAAAAAAAAAAATTGGCCACGCCCACCAAGTCACATTACCCCCACCATCACCAAGCCACGCCCACAGAACTGGTAGTAACGAATTTTAGATTTCACCACTGCTTTGCTCCTCCTTTATGTGTTATGGGAGGGGTCGATCATCTCCAAGCCTTACTCCCGAGTCACCCCTTTTGTCTTAACTGTTCTTGACTTCTGGCAGCTCTGCACATGCGCGCACTAGGAACAGGCTCCTCCTGTTCCTTTGCCTCGCTTATGTCAGACTCTGGAAGCTCTGGAGTCAGCACATAACTCCCAGATGGCCCTGGCCCCATCTCTACCTCTGACGCAGCGCCCTTGTCCGAGCCTTCCCCAGACTCCAGGACTGGCCCAAGTTTCTCCCCAGCCTCCTCACTGTCCGAATCTGCTGCCAGCTCCGCAGGCTGCCGGCAGACCACAACAGTACCACCAAGAATGATTCCATATCGGTTGACTATATTAATTCCCTAAGAGTAGCCCCATATCTAAGTCCAAATCTTTGGTTAGGAGGAGGGACATGCATGCTCCTTGCCCAATTTGGTCTGACAATCTGGAGAAACATCTGCAGCTTCTGCCGTGGACTTCCCACTGTGAAGCATCTGCCACCGAGGACCCAGCAAAACATGGCAGAATGTGCCAGAAATTAATAAAATGTCATTTATTTCAGAGCCAAAATTAGAACATGTGTAGGAATGAGCGCACCAAATTGGTTTGCGGTAACAGGAGCTTCGGCACGACCATTATTACATTCAATTATTGTTTTGGAAGAAGATAGATATTAAGAAGAGTGCCAGTGGCTTTTAATTAGTTGTTGTTTGAAAAAAAAAAAAAACAACCAAATTTAGCAACACATGGCCTAGCCAATTATCTTGCAAATCCAGATACAGGCGACCCATAAAGTCTATGCTACATCTCGCCTTGGACATAATTTTCTCTGGTCACTCAAGGTCGCTAAAACGATGGTTCAATCCATCCTCAACCTCAAATGTTATTCAAGGGAAAGACAAGCAATATCTTCCTCTAGCAGGCATAGACATTTCCCTGGGCTGGATGAGCATATTTTGGAAAACTCAAACACAGTTTCATTGTGAATTCAGGTCTAAGGGACATATTATTGTGGTCTGCTGGCAGCCTGCGGACTTGGCAGTGGAGTCGGACAGTGAGGAGGCTGGGGAGGACCATGGGCCAGTCCTGGAGTCTGGGGAAGGCCCGGATGAGGGCTCTGTGTTGGAGGCAGAGATGGGGCCAGGGCCATCTGGGAGTGATGTGTAGACTCCGGAGCCTCCAGAGTCGGACAGCAGAGAGGCAGAGGAACAGGAGGAGCCTGTTCCTAGTACACACATGAGAAGAGCTGCCAGAAGGCAAGAGCAGCTAAAGCAAAAAGGACGACTCAGGAGTAAGGCCAGGAGATGATTGGCCCCTCCCAGAAGGCTTAAAAGAGCAGCAACGGCTCTTCGGCTCTTTGTAGGAAAGCAACGTTGCTAAATCTGTTTTCCAGTTGGCATCTCTTGTTTCTGAACTTCGTGGGGCTTTGCCAAGAAAGGCCTTTGGCAGGCTGCCAAAGAAGATAAAGGTTTGCGATAAGCCCAAAGGACTTTTTCTGAAGGACTAGTTTTGGAATTAATTTGGACTAAGCTGGGAATGAAGTAATTCCTAGCTGTTATAATAAAATAGGTTTGTTTAAGACTAATTGTGTCTGGTAATGCCTAATTGAGGCTAGGTCACAACACATATTCCTGCACTGTTTCCTCCACCATCATCATCATCATCATCATTTAACGACCCCATAATCCCTTGAGGGGTGGAGTCTGGGCAACTGAATGGAACTAACATAACGTTTAATGGCTGGATGCCTTTTCTGTCGCCAATGCGGAGCTTTGTTCAGCAGATATATTCTCATTATGCCCAGAGAGAGAAATATCTGCCTCTCCCTAGGATCGAACTCACAGCCTCCTGATTGTGAGGCGAGAGCTCCACCTCTAGGCCACTGTACCCACTCTGCTCTGTTTCCTCCATGGAAGTACAAATAGTTTCCATGCCCGTAAAGACCTGATGCATGAATAGCTTCTTAGCCTACAAAAGTGTTGGGCATGTTTGGACGTCTTAATCATGTTTTGAAGAAAAGGGAACCCAGGGTTGAAAAGTAAGAGGTTCAACTTTTAGGAGATGGGTCTCTCCATAGTGTCATTTGTCCAGAACGGTATAGGGCTGTGATGGTGAACCTATGTCATATGGAGCCACGTCGCCTGGCATACGCGGCATCGCCCGTTCCTCTTCTGGGTTTCTGGTGCGCATGTGCGTGTTCTGTCCCCGTACGATGCACACACCCAACCAGCCAGCCGAGGGTTAAATAAACTCTTCAAACACACAATGTCAGTGATAAGGAACTTGGCAGCAACTCCGTGGCTGCCTGCCAAGAGCTTTTACTCCGATAACACAGACAAAAATACACACAGTTTGAATAGTCCAGTTTGTAATTAAATCCACGGCAAATAGATGTTGTGTCTGAAGGTGCAAGTGCCTCGCCAGAGATTAGCTTTGTCCGTCACAGAATCCGAATGGCCACCACACTCCCTTTTATAGCCTGTGGGGTGTGGTCCAGTGACTCAGCTTAATCTCTGGCACGCCTCCTTTTCTGCTGCTCATGCTTGTCTCTCTGACGCTGGCGTGGGTCCAACCACAATGTTTCTTCGTCACTATCCGAAACACCTAGCTCCTGGCCAATCTCTTCTCCTTCGGGAGACACCTGAGGCATTGCCAGAGAGGAGGGTCCTGGAGAGGGAGGCCTGGCTGTCTCCTCTCCTTCATATTCAGAGCCTTCTTCCTCCGATAAGATAGGCTCGGAGGACGGAGCCACAACAGCGCGCGTGATGATCAGCTGGCCTTTTTGCGTGTGGCAGTGCCGGAAACTGGAACTGCTGGTCTTCCATTTTCCTGCATGAGCATGGACGCCGGCCAGCTGATTGTCGCGCGCGCATGCACATCAGAAACCCGGAAGACTAGCTGGCCGGCGTGCATGTGCGCGCTGGAAACCGGAAGTTCATTTTTGGGTGTGCGCATCAGTGGTGGGTTTCAAAATTTTTCACTACCGGTTCTGTGGATGTGGCTTGGTGGGCGTGGCTTGGTGGGCGTGGCAGGGGAAAATCCCCATTTCCTCCCGATCAGCTGGGACTTGGGAGGCAGAGAATAGACGGGGGCGGGGCCAGTCAGAATTTTTACTATTGGTTCTCCGAACTACTCAAAATTTCCGCTTCCGGTTCTCCAGAACTGGTCAGAACCTGCTGAAACCCACCTCTGCTGTGAACTCTGGCGCGCAGGCACCCTGGGCAGCTCCTCTTCTGATTGTGGCCCAAGTTGCGTGCACCCTTCCTTTTCGGCACTCGGTGCCAAAAAGGTTCGCCATCCCTGGCACAGGGTCTCCTGCTTGAGTATGGAGTTGGACTAGAAGACTTTCTTTCTTTTTCTTTTTTTAAAGTTTTTTTATTAATAATACAAATTTAAAAACATTGGACATGGTTTGACTTCACCGGTTTAGACATTTTCATCCATTTTTACCTTGCAACAGATACAATTTCTTATCGCTATATATATTTATGTTATTGATCACATTTCAAACACGTGAGTTCTTTCATCGGTGAATGTTACAGCAATGCCCAGTTCATTCCTATCTATCACAGACGACTAACATAAAAGTTTCTAAACATTCAACTCATCAATAATCCTTTATCCCAGCATTCTTCCTCCTCTCCATCCAATAAGAAAATTTGTTCCAGATTTCATAATACTCTGATTCACTCTTATCCTTGAGTTCCAGCGTCAACCTGTCCATTTCCGCACAAGTTAAGATTTTAGCTAATACTTCTCCTTCTACAGTATGAGAGCCTCTTTATTTTTCCACTTTTGTGCAAAGGCCAATCTTGCTGCTGTTAATATATGTAACACTAGATAAGCTGTACCCTAGACTAGAAGACTTTCAAGCAGGGGTGAAATCCAGCAGGTTCTGACAGGTTCTGGAAAACCAGTAGCGGAAATTTTGAATAGTTTGGAGAACCAGCAAATACCACCTCTGGCTGGTCCCAGAGTAGGGTGGGAATGGAGATTTTGCAATATCCTTCCCCCAGGAGTGGGGAGGGAGTGGAGATTTTGCAGTATCCTTCCCCTGCCACGCCCACCAAGCCACACCCACAGAACCGGTAGTAAAAAAATTTGAATTTCACCACTGCTTTCAAGGTCTCTTCCAACCCTGTTATTCTATATTCTATAAAACTGAAACATTCACATCAATAATTAAATGATGGGCAATTATTGGCCAATCACAGGTCATCTGCAGCAGATGGTGAAAAAGACCAAGATGTTGGTTGCAACCATATGATCAAGGCTCCACCCTTTTCTCATACGTGCACTATAAAAGGATGAGTCTTGATTGCCCACAACTTGACCTTTGATATTTATTTATTTATTTATTTATTTATTTATTTATTTATTTATTTATTTATTTATTTATTCAATTTATATACCGCCCTTCTCTTAGTGGACTCAGGGCGGTGCACAGCCAAAACTAAAATACATAACAGTACAAAATTTAAAATTAATTAAAAGAATTATATACTTTGGCCCGAATTAAAACAGTGCGAATTAAAACCCATTAACAAATTAAAACTAAACAATTAATAACCATTAAAAACTAAAAAATGATATCCTTCCTACCAATAACCCTGGTTCATAGATATCTTTAAAATGATGAAATAATCCTGTATGGCACATCTAGGAACAAAATTTCAATTTTCTCAAAGACAGATCAATTGGGCTGATCTCCATCCCCATTCCTCTTCATTGGCTTGCTTGCAAGCTCTATAGCTTACCTTAAATCAGTGGTGAAATCCAAATTTTTTTACTATCGGTTCTGTGGGCGTGGCTTGGTGGGCGTGGTGTGGCTTGGTGGGCGTGGCAGGGGAAGGATATTGCAAATTCTCCATTCCCACCCCTCTCCAGGGGAAGGATACTGCAAAATCCCCATTCCCTCCCAACTCCTGGGGGAAGGATACTACAAAATCTCCATTCCCTCCCCACTCCTGGGGGAAGGATATTGCAAAATCTCCATTCCCACCCCACTCTGGGGCCAGCCAGAGGTGGTATTTGCCGGTTCTCCAAACTACTCAAAAAGTCCGCTACCGGTTCTCTGAACTACTCAAAATTTCCGCTACCGGTTCTCCGAACTACTCAAAATTTCCGCTACCGGTTCTCTGAACTACTCAAAATTTCCTCTACCGGTTCTCCCGAATCTGTCAGAACTTGTTGGATTTCACCCCTGCATTATTGTCACTGCACAACATATGTACAATGAGATTGGTGGAGCTCCCTCAGTGCATCCCCCCAACACAATACAACTTATACACAGCACTTAGGTTGAATTGGAGTGCAGATGGAAGAGTTAAGCCATAAATAGAAATGCGTGAACGATATAGGTTTTCCTTTTTTATATTTTATATATATATATATTTTTGCAGGAAGAGAGAAAGGATGTTTGTGTGTGGAAAGATTTCATCACACAGCTGTTGTTGGAACTAAGTTGCAAGCATGGGGGAGCTGCAAAGGAGAACACTCTGGGGTATAAACAGCTGGTTGTTTCCTAAACGATATGATTTTTGTTTAAAAAAAAAGAAAACGATCGTTACATTCAACAACTTTGACAATAATAGAAATAACAACTCTCGGGAGGGATTGTCTTCCCAAAATCGATTATTGCATACTTTCCAAGACTTTTCTGGCATTGGATTTTTATTAATTTTTGGCAGTTATAGAAGGAAAGTAACAGATATATTTTGTGGAAGAGTGTAAGTACTCAGCAAAGAAAATGTTCTTATTTAGAGCCGTATCGTTTGTAATGTCACTGTCTCGTAAGCAAGCTTTTCAAAGACAGATAGAAAGGAAAATGATGAGTAAGTCTCTGTTTAAGAGAGAGCAAATGTATCCATCAGCTACTGGTCTGTAAAATATGTTGGTCTACATCTCCAAGACTTCTCTGGAAGAAGATCCCAACAAACTGGGATTGTTGGCTGCAGTAGTCTGGCACAACTGAAGAGCATCAGATCAGTGGTGAAATTTTTTTTTTTTTTTACTACAGGTTCTGTGGGCGTGGCTTAGTGAGTGTGGTGTGGCTTGGTGGGCTTGGCAGGGGAAGGATACTGCAAAATCTCCATTTCCACCCCACTCCAGGGGAAGGATACTGCAAAATCTCCATTTCCACCCCACTCCAGGGGAAGGATACTGCAAAATCTACACTCCCTCCCCACTCCTGGGGGAAGAATATTGCAAAATCTCCATTCCCACCCTACTCTGGGACCAGCCAGAGGTGGTTTTTGTTGCTTCTCCGAACTACTCAAAATTTCCGCTACCGGTTCTCCAGAACCTGTCAGAACCTGCTGGATTTCACCCCTGCAGCAGATGTGAGAAAACTGAAGTACATAGAAGTATTCCTGTTGACATTGCTGTCAACCACATGTCACGATATCTCAATATATTACAGCAAGTCAACTAAAGACCCAACAGCTATATTTGCACAACGTGGCTAATCTGGGTTAGTTTTAACTTAGGTTGTCTGTGTTTAAAAATTCATGCACCCAGCTTTTTATTTTTTGGTTAGTTTATGACTAAATGCTGTGTGTAAACACCAGAAAATGAGTTCCTTCAGTAACTAATCTACATGTACTAAGAAAATAGGTACTGTTTGTTCATTGATAATAAGAAAAGAGGTCGGGATACTATTGCACAATATATGACTAATCATCTGCTCAGTTAGAATAATTTGTAGAATAAAATTCTCCTCTCCTCCCTGGAAAAATCCTGTTTCAGGAATTGAAGCGAACTGAAGAAGTTTCTTGGATGAGAAGCGAAACATCTTCAAGGAAAAACAAAGTCCAGCTGCCTTTTGAAAAAGCACCTTTGGGACATTCTGAGGGGTCCTTGGTGCTCTCTGAGCTTGATTATTTTCTTGCAGACATTCATTACCCAAACTAGTTGAAACCCTCGTTTAAATCCCGAGCTACAATTATTCTCCTTTATTGGATGCCAATCTTCCTATCAATAGGAACACTCTCTAATATTTGGTCAACATTTGCTTCTTTGTAGAGAATAGAATAGGAATAGGAATAGGAATAGGAATAGGAATAGAATAGAATAGAATAGAATAGAATAGAATAGAATAGAATAGAATAGAATAGAATAGAATAGAATAGAATTGGAAGGGACCTTGGAGGTCTTCTAGTCCAACCCCCTGCTTAGGCAGCAAACCCTACACCACTTCAGACAAATGGTTGTCCAATCTCTTCTTAAAAACTTCCAGTGTTGGAGCATTCACAACTTCTGGAGGCAAGTTGTTCCACTGGTTAATTGTTCTAACTGTCAGGAAATTTCACTTTAGTTCTAAGTTGCTTCTCTGTCAGGGTTCCAAGTAACACCCCCAACGAAAGAAGACTCCGAGGCTTGAGTTTCCTCAAAGTTCCATTTTATTAGAGATGTCATACTGGCAGATCTGGGAAAACCTGAATCTGAAAGCTTCCAGGTTTTCCCCACCCAAAGGAAAGTCCAAGTCCCTGCCCAACTCTCACATGTCCATCACATGGTCCCATCCAAGCACTGTCCCAACTGGAGATGTCTCCCAGTTTCATCCGTCCAGGTGCAGGGCAAGATGTCCTTGACTCTCCGAGAAAGGAATGTTATTATGACTACATATCACCCTGGCTCTATTCAATCCCCCCTCCCAGTTTCCCACAGTAGTAAATGTGGCAGGCCTGAAGGCCCAGTGCAAAAGATGGCTTCCAGGCCTGACACCTTGATTGGATTCCACCCATTGCTTCTTCTCCTGCCTTCAGGTGCTTTGGAGAATAGCTTGACTCCCTCTTCTTTGTGGCAGCCCCTGAGATAGCTATCATGTCACCCCTACTCCTTCTTTTCATCCTAGACATACCAGTTCAAGCAACCGTTCTTCATATGTTTCAGCCTCCAGTCCCCTAATCATCTTGGTTCCTCTTCTCTGTACTCTTTTTAGAGTCTCTACATCTCTTTTACATTGCGGTGACCAAAACTGGATGCAGGATTCCAAGTGTGGCCTTCCCAAGGCATTTTAAAATGTTTATAGGTTGCTTTTAGTCTTCTCTTCTGGAGCCAAAAAGTATCATTCAGGTCCTCTTCTGCATGGCCCATCAGATGCTTACAGACAGGCCACTTACTCCTCTAGCCCAAACATTAGGTATGTGTGAATCATCTGCAATCTGGTTTGAACTGTCAGTCAAATTTGATGAGCCACGTAGATTTGACTCCATTCATCAGTCTGAACAAGTCGATTCCATTCAAGGGAAGGGGAGAAAAAAGCACAATTGTGTAAGTGCAAACACTCATCAAATTGTCAAGCTGATAAAGAATATCTGATTGGAACTATCAAATTGATCTGACAATTCGGAGACTATCTGATGGGGTGATTTAATTGTCCTAAAACTGAACTGAATATTAACATAGTCCTACTGAGCATATGTCCAAGTTTTCCAATCATTCCTTTTTAGGTTTTACTTTCTTTCTCTTTCAACCTCTTAGCTGGATATGATCCAGTTTCATAGTGTTGCCCTTAAATGGCAGCATAATTGGACACCAACATCCAAATGCAGAATATTGCAGAAGTATTTCCTCCTAAAATGTTGGTACTATGCTTTTTTTTAAAAAAAAAGTAACTTAAAGACTACGTAAGTTTCCATTATGAAGGAGAGATCCAAAGTACATGTAAGGAGAAATTTCCTGACAATGAGGAAAATAAATCGGTGGAATGGCTTTACTGGAAATGTTTTAAGAAGAGATTGGACAACCACTTGTCTAACATGGTATAGGGTTTCCTGCTTGAGTAGGGGGTTGGACTTAGACCTGAAGACCACCAAGGTCCCTTCCAACTCTCTTCTTCTCTTCTCTTCTCTTCTCTTCTCTTCTCTTCTCTTCTCTTCTCTTCTCTTCTCTTCTCTTCTCTTCTCTTCTCTTCTCTTCTCTTCTCTTCTCTTCTCTTCTCTTCTCTTCTCCTCTCCTCTCCTCTCCTCTCCTCTCCTCTCCTCTTCTCTTCTCTTCTCTTCTCTTCTCTTCTCTTCTCTTTTCTCTCCTCTCCTCTCCTCTCCTCTCCTCTCTCCCCTCCCCCTCTTTCCTGTTCCATTCCATTCCATTCCATCCCATCCCATCCCATCCCATTCCATCCCGGTCTGGTCTGGTCCGGTCCGGTCCGGTCCATTCCATTCCATTCCATTCCATTCCATTCCATTCCATTCCATTCCATTCCATTCCATTCCATTCTCTATTCTCTATTTTCTCTATCCTACCCTACCTTACTCTACTCTACTCTTGTCTGTCCCATATTCCATTTGTGAAACACCAGGACACCTACAGTAGGTCTTTTTCATGTGCTTTTCTCCCAAACCAGGCTCTCCTATCTTATCGTTGTGATGATCAAATTTTTTGCCCAGGATCTCAAACCACGTGCTCCATTAAAAACCATCTTTTCAATCAGCCACCATGTTTCCAGTTTCTTTCTCCCCCACTTAGAACTGAACCCAGAAGGATATTTCTTCCAACAATCCTGTCCATGGTTTTTTTTTTCCTTCTCTCCAGTAATTTCCCTTTTCATGTAATCTAAAATCAATATTGATCTTGCATGTGCAAAATTAGAAAGTTTTTGAAGTTGTTTCCAGGAGATCCTTCTGTGCACTAAGCCAGCTGCATTGTTTCAGAGAATTCGCCTTCGACGTTTTAAAAATACGATCATTTACACAGGCGTGCCTCACTTTCTGACACACCTGGGCGTGTGCACGCACGGTCTTCACGCACACGTATGCTTTTTGAACCCCCAGCTGTCAAATGAGAACCAAACGTCCTTCCTTCCCCGAGATGGCATGAGGCTAAATTCATTAGTGTTTATAAAGGAATTCTAATAGTCACTGGCAGGTGGTTAAAATGGCTGACAATCTGAATGCCAGGTAATTTGATAGGATAATTATACAGCTTACTAAAATTAGAGGCTCTGTGCCTGGAGACTTCTCAGAGCTGAACAATGAACAGTAAGAATAAAGTTAGGCGTCTCCAGATGTTTTAAATTCTAATGGGCAGCTTTGTGCCTTCCCGCTTAGATTGCTGAGGATGATAAACTGAGCTCCTGAACGCAAGCGGTGAATGGATAAATGTTGAAGAATGACGATGTAGGAAGTTAGCACCAGTGGTGGGTTCCAAATTTTTTTACTACCGGTTCTGTGGGTGTGGCTTGCTGGGCGTGGCATGGCTCAGTGGGTGTGGCTTGGGCATGGCAAGGGAAGGATACTGTAAAATCTCCATTCCCACCCCACTCCAGGGGAAGGATACTGCAAAATCCCAATTTCCTCTTGATCAGCTGGGACTTGGGAGGCAGAGGCAGTCCCCACAGGGCCCGTTTTGGATGCAGATAAGTGCAGGGCACGCACAGAGGCTCAGGAAGGGCAAAAAACGGGCCTACCGGAAGTTCGGGCTCCAGAGGGCCTCCGGAGCCTGGGGCTCACCCTCCCGGAGGCTTGTAGAAAGCCTCTAGAGCCTGGAGAGGACAACCCCCCCTGCTATGGTACAGGACGCTGACTAGGTCACACCCACCATTGCCACGTCCACCCAGCAACCGGGCAGAGAACCCCTTGCTAAAATTTTTGAAGCCCACCCCTGGATTTGGGAGGAGGAGGAGGAGGAGGGGGTCCTTGGTGCTCTCTGAGCCTGATGGTTTTCTTGAAGATATTTTATTACCAAACTAGGCAACATCGTCAATGCTAGAGGGAAATGGGATTTGGGAGGAGGAGGGGTAGTAGTAGTAGTAGTAGTGGCAGTAGTAGTAGTAGTAGTAGTGTGGGGTCTCGTCAATGCTAGAGGGAAATGGGATTTGGGAGGAGGAGGGGTAGTAGTAGTAGTAGTGGCAGTAGTAGTAGTAGTAGTAGTGTGGGGTCTCGTCAATGCTAGAGGGAAATGGGATTTGGGAGGAGGAGGGGTAGTAGTAGTAGTAGTAGTGGCAGTAGTAGTAGTAGTAGTAGTAGTAGTGTGGGGTCTCGTCAATGCTAGAGGGAAATGGGATTTGGGAGGAGGAGGGGTAGTAGTAGTAGTAGTAGTAGTGTGGGGTCCTTGGTGCTCTCTGAGCCTGATGGTTTTCGTGCAGACATTTCGTTACCAAACTAGGTAAGATCATCAATGCTAGAGAGGAATGGGATTTGGGAGGGGGAGGTGGGAGGAGGAGGAGGAGGAAGAGAGGAGTGTGGGGTCCTTGGTGCTCTCTGAGCCTGATGGTTTTCATGCAGATGTTTCATTACCAAACTAGGTATCTTCGAGACTGCCTTCTACCGCATAGCTCCCAGCGACCAGTAAGATCCCACAGAGTTGGTCTTCTCCGGGTCCCGTCAGCTAAACAGTGTCGGTTGGTGGGCCTGCGGGGGAGGGCCTTCTCTGTGGCTGCCCCAGCTCTCTGGAACCAGTTACCTCCTGAGGTCCGGACTATCCCCACCCTATTGGCCTTCCGGAAAGCGGTGAAGACCTGGCTTTTCCGGCAGGACTGGGGCCGTTGATCTCACTTTGCGATCTGGTGTGATCCAGCCATGAATGGTGTGAATGGGTTTTAATTGTTTTTAATGTTTTAATTTTTAATGTTTTTATATATGGTTTTTAAATGCATTGTAAGCCTCCTTGAGTCTTCGGAGAAAGGCGGCATACAAGTTGAATAAATAAACTTGAATAAATAAACATCATCAGAGCACCAAGGACCCCACAGTTCAATCCTGAGCTACAAATATTGTCTTCTATCGGTACATTACCCACTTTTGACACTCACCTTTTCCAGGACACCTGAGCTACGGGCTATCTATTTATACCTGCATATCTCCCTACACTCTTTGAGCATTACTAAGTGCGTAAAAGGAGAGAGTGTAATGGTTTCCACTAAATTCAGCATCTCCATGGTTATGCAGGAGCCATGTACTAGGACGACCTCTTAGCCCTTCTTCAAATTTAGACCTTGTAGTATTTTTCTTAATAACATCCCTCTCTTGACATTAACAATCTCTGGGACCTTTTAGAAAACTACCTTACTAATTTTTACCAAATTCACACCCTGATGTTCCAGTAATAATTGTGCTGACTTGAATACAATGCATTGCAAGTAAGGACACCTCTTTACAAGTCCATTTTAATTGGCTTCTTCCTGGAAAAGTCTCTAATGCCGGAGAAAGTAGAAGGAAGAGGACAATGACCAGGAGAGCCAAGGTCGGTGAGCTCAGTTACAGTGGTCATGAGGGCTCTGTCGGAAGATCTAAAGGGCCATGTTGAGAACACATCATCATAGAGAAGATCTACATACAGTATGTGGTCACTGATTTCATGGCACACACTCAAGTCATTTCCAACTCTGACCATTTAAAGCAGGGATGTCAAACTCAAGGCCGTGGGCTGGATCCGACCCACGGGGTGCTTAGATCTAGCCTGTGGGGTCTCCCTGGAAACATTGAAGGACCGGCCTGCAGTGTCTCTGCCAGTGAAAACAGAGGTAGGGAGGGCTGTGTGAGCCCCTCCCAGGCTCTGTTTTTGGCTGTGATGGCCTCCTGCAGCCCTCTGCCAGTGAAAACGGAGCCCGGGCAGGCCATGCGCGATCTCCCCAATCTCCATTTTCACTGGCAGAGAACTGCAGGAGGCTGTTGCAGCCGAAAACGGAGCCTCAACGAGTGACGTTGAGCTGGCCACGGCTACCTGGCTGTGCCCACCTGGCCCCCTGAGGTCAAACATAACCCTGATGTAGCCCTCAATGAAATCGAGTTTGACACCCTTGATCTAAGGAGAAGCACAATACAGTGGTACTTTGGTAGTCAACTGCTTTGAAAGTCATCGAATTTGGTACTCAATGTATTTTGATGTGAAAAAAGAAGAAGAGAAGGAAGAAGAGGAGGAGAATGAGGAGGCAGAAGAATAAGAGAAGGAAGAAGGGGAAGAAGAGGAAGAGGAAGAGGAGGAGGAGGAGGAGGAAGAGGAAGGGAAGACTTCCAAATTCTTTCAGGTTCAAACTGGGCTGTCAGTTCCTAGCTTTTCTCTGTCTTAGCTCCAACTCTTGGTACTTCTGGCTGCAGCTGGAGTCAATAAAAACCCATCAACTTTATGACCATATCATGCTCGGCAGATGTTAATTCCGAGAGTGTGCAATGCACTCCGAAGCTAAAATCGCCATCTGGTTTCAGGAAAGCACACAAAAACCATATTGATCTATTAAAAACAACAGCCCCAGTTCTCCAAACGCTTCCTTCTGGTTCTAGCACGGTGTCCTTTCCTTGTTGAGAAACATTCGGCCTTGTTTGAACGCCAGAGCTTTTGGTACGCCTGATGACGGCAACTCATAAACAAATCTACATCGATCCAAATCTGAGTTGGTCACCGGGACAAGAGTTTTACTCTTCCTAGCTTTTGGACTCGTGCTGGAGTCCATTTTCAGGGAACTTCTCTCTACCGGAATACGTGTTTTGGGCTATTATATGAGCCGTATTTATGTGGTGCCTTCCTATTGGTTGATTGGTGTGTCGATGGCTGTTGATTGGCTGTTGTTCCCTTGTGCTGCCAAGCCCTCATCTCCTAAGTACCCAATAAGCTGGTTGTTAAATTTGTACTCTGTCAGGGTTCCAAGTAATATTTTTTTCATTGGATCTTCTAGCCTGTTGACTGAGGAGGGGCCCATTTTCCCCACGCTTCAATCATTTCCCTGGCTGTTTTTGTACCTGCTCGGCCGACAATCTTAGTAGCTGTGAAATTGTACGTCCTTGTAATGTGAGGCTGCCGATGAGTTCAGCTTTCCTCGTCTGACCGCTCGCTTGCGTTCTTGCAAGTCTGCACCGAGTTTTACTCCCTTGCTCCTTTAACCATTTTATTTCAACCCTTTTGTTTGCGTTCAGGCAGGCTGTTGGAAACAGATTCAGAAGAGAAAAGCATCTGACGCGGAAAAAGCAGGGAATGTGGAGGGGGGGAAAAAATAGGCCAGATGGGTATGAAATTTTAAAATACGTCTTTGTTACACTCTCACAAAGAGCCAAGCAGGGTGTACAAATCTCTAGAGATCACCAAGTATAATTTCTTTATCATGTTCCATTTAAAATTTAATTATGTCATCTACAACAAGAGGCAATCCGAGAGCCAAAAGTAGGTCAGGCAGCGAACATCTTAACAATGTTCTAAGGATCTGCTACACGGAGATTCTTTCTTTGATGTCTCGGCTTCAGCGAGACGAGATTGATTGATGTGAATGGTGAGCGATGAAAAAATGCTGGCCCCCAATCAAGGCTGCAGGCACCGGGTGTGTGTATAAAGTAAAGCATTACAATGTGAAATCTTCCTTTCTCCTTCTTCATTTCTACAGTATTTACAAGGGCAGGAAGAATGTGCGCTGAAAGGAAACCTCTAGCAGTAAAACAATGGTTAAAAAAAAAATCAGCTTAAGCATCAATTTTGGTCGTTTTTTCGATTTTCATCATTTTATACTGGTGGTGGGCTCCTGCCAGTTCGGACCGGGTAGTTGTGACTTGCGAGTGGGCAAGTCACCTTGCCCACTTGCAAGTCTAACTCTAACCAGGGGTGGGTTCCAGTTACTTTTACTATAGAGGTGGGTTTCAGCAGGTTCTGACCAGTTCTGGCGAACCGGTAGCGGAAATTTTGAGTAGTTCGGAGAACCGGTAGTAAAAATTCTGACTGGCCCCGCCCCCATCTATTCTCTGTCTCCCGAGTCCCAGCTGATCGGGAGAAAATGGGGATTTTGCAGTAATCTTCCCCTGGAGTGGGGTGGGAATGGAGATTTTACAGTATCCTTCCACTGCCACGCCCACCAAGCCACGCCCACCAAGCCGTGCCATGCCCACCAAGCCACACCCACAGAACCCGTAGTAAAAAAATTTGAAACCCACCACTGCTTTACTACCGGTTCACAACGGGAGTGCATGCGCTTCTGTGCATTCGCAGATCATCCATGATGACATCCGGCCCAGTGGGCGGAGCACCCGCTGCTTTTACTACCGGTTCGCAAGAACCGGACTGAACCAGGAGCAATCCACCACTGACCCTAACCCTAACCCTAACCCTCCCACCCGCCCTGGTGCTATGCCGTCTTATTTAGCGGCGGTTTTTAAGCTGTGCATTTTCAGTGCTGGGGTGAACCGGTTGTTAATTCATATGCCGCCCATCTCTGGTTCTAACCCCGGTTGGCCTTCCTCTGCAAATATTTTTGAGGATCCGCGGGGGGGGGGGGAGTCTTACTTTACGTGCATTTTTTTGCGAATAAATGCAACCTTAGCTCACATATTCTCACCTGTTTCTCTTTTGTAAATTCCAGAGAAAAGGCACGGGGGGAAAAAAATACCATTGGAGGGTTGAGTGTAGCATTTAAGTTCAGCAGTTATTCCATCTAGAGAAAAGTAACAAAATCAGGCTAGGGAAGTCAAAGCTCTTATCAGAGCTCTCTGCATTTTTTTGAAAATCCAGGAATTTTTTTTGAAACAGGGGAAAGAGACGGCTGCTAGCTAATGGGTAATAAAGAATGCATTATAGTACTTTCCATCTATTTTCTACCTCTTTCTTACATGTAGTGTATTCTAACATTTGCATTTAAGCTAACAAATGTCTTTTTATATACATGGTATTGTGTGGTTTAACCTACAAACTGTGTTGGAAAATGCCAAGAAATGTGTCCACAGGCAATAATCCTCAATTTATGACCACAATTGAGTCCAAAATTTCTGTGGCTAAGCAAGACAGTTTTCATTCGCTTAACAACTGTGGCAGGAAAGGTTGTAAAATGGGGCAAAACTCACTTAACAACTGCCTCACTTAACAACAAAAAGTTTGGGCTCAGTTGTGGTTGTAAACTGAACATGACCCGTAATGCTGATGCTTTTTTTTTTACTATAAACTTTTGAAGATTATCTCCACGGTGCTGCGTTGGTACCCCAGATGGTTTCTCCATCCAGGAATGCTCTCGTTAAACTCCCAATTTTCTCGACCTTTAATTATTTCGGGATGGGAGAAATCCAGGAGTAATGAGCTTTTAATAAATTAAGAAGTCACTACTAAATCTTTTTAAATGTAAATGTAAAGTTAATCATCAATCAGTCAGGGGAAAAAAAACCAACAACCTAACACGCCAGAGATCATGCTCCTCTTTAATCAGTGAATTGACAAGCCTTGTCAAAAAGGGATCTTATTACTCTCAGGATGTTTATTACTTCTCATTTCACCACTTGTATATTTTTCCCCTAAGGTTGTTTTTCTAGATCAGGGATGGCTAACCTTTTTGTCATGTGCCGACAATGCGCATGTGTTAGCACCCATAATGTAATGCACACCCCCTGTGCATGCGCATGAGCCTCCCTGCTCCGCCCTGTAAATGCGCATGAGCCCCCCCTGCTCTCCTGCGCCGCGCATGTGCATGTGACCCCCCCATTCCCCCCGCTCCTCACGCAGGCGTGTGCGACCCCCCACCCCCCATTTTGGGCCTAGCAGCCTCCTTGCAGCCTCCTGGGCCCAAAAACAGGCCATGGGAGGGACAGCACCGCGCTGCCCACCCCGTCCCACATTTTGGGCCTAGCAGGCCTCCCTGCAGCCTCCTGGGACCAAAAACAGGCCATGAGGATGCGCTGCCCCACCCGCCCCACATTTTGGGCCTAGCAGGCCTCCCTGCAGCCTCCTGGGACCAAAAACAGGCCATGAGGGTGCGCTGCCCCCCCCGCCCCACATTTTGGGCCTAGCAGGCCTCCTTGCAGCCTCCTGGGCCCAAAAACGGGCCATGAGGGTGCGCTGCCCCCCCACCCCACATTTTGGGCCTAGCAGGCCTCCTTGCAGCCTCCTGGGCCCAAAAATTGGCATGCGGGATGACGCCACACCTCCCCCCCCCGTGCTCCCCCCCGCCTCCCACGCATGTGCAAGTGACCCCTCTGCGCATGCGCACACATCTCCCACATGTGCCCCGCCCCCCGCCGCGCATCCCAAAAATCAGCTGGCCGGCTGGGAGCGTGTGCACGCATGCGCAGTGGAGCTGAGCTGGGCAACAGTTCGCGTGCCCGCAAAGAGGACTCTCTGTGCCAGCTGTGGCACGCCTGCCATAGATTTGCCATCAAGGTTCTAGATCTTAATTTTAAATAGTGTTTATTAGCAGGAAGGAGAAAAGATTGAAACAACGGTTGAAGATATCTTTAAAAAAAAAATAAATCCCAGAGTTTTACAATTACTGTAGAGCCTTAATTGATTTCTAAAGCAAACAGAACTGTTTATTTTTTAATATATCCGTCGCCAGCTAATTGTCATCCCAAATTAGATTAACAACAGCCAGTGTAATTAAGAAGAATCGTCTAGAGAACCTCAAACTCGGAGGTCCCCAATGGAGTGGCTTAACCAATATGCCACTAAATGTTGATGGAAACCTGCCCCCCCCACCCCCATTGGAGAAATACAGCAGCTTCTGTGCCAAAACACAAGAAACTGTTTTTAAATAGAAGCCTACCTTTGCGACGTGAACAATTTTTTTTTAAAAAAAAAAGCATCGCCAAAGTGTCATGCTACAGCAATGATTCACCGGCAAAACAAACACAATAATAACATCATCAGATGTTCCTTGTTGGGAGCAATAATAATTCCTTTTATTAGTTTTTCTCCTTTCGCTGCCCCCGCAACCCCCCACCCCCACCCCTTTTCTTTTTTCTGGTTTAGAAATTCTTTCTCAACCCCGGGCAACTTTAAGATGTGCAGACTTCAACTCCCAGGATTCTCCAGCCAAGCGGGGGGGGGGATTCTGGGAGAGGCTGGCTGGGGAATTCTGGGAGTTGAAGTCCACGCATCCAATTGCTAAGAGGTCGAGAAACACCGTTCCAAGGGAATATCTACGGATGGCAAATGGACTGACATAGCCTAGCTTAAGACAGAAATAAAGGAACAATTTCACCTGTTCAATAATTTAAACAAAGGTCTTGACAATTTCGCTTCGTTCTATAGATGTGTCATCTTCTGTCAATAACTTGCCTGCCTGATGCTACAAAAAAAAAATGTTTAATGCTGTCTTCTGGACAGGAGTCTTTTGCAAAATTATATTTGATTTCCCACTTAAGTTTGCACCTGAGCTTGTTCCCCTGTCAGCCCCTCAATCCAAATCAGAACAAGCACACCTATCGCGCAATTCGGCAACATAAATATAGCTTAAAGTTTATTTATTAAACAACAAACATCAAAACATTCAACTGTCAAATTGGGTCTAAAAGCAGGCAAGAACCAGGAGAGAGAGAGAGAGACAGAGATATGAACAACAGGCCAGAAAGTGCATTATTTGTCTTTATTATGCCAGCTTTAACTCTTTTAGGGATATACAAGAATAGAGCAAAAGAGAGATGGAAAGGAGGACACCAGGTGATCTCTCCTCGTTCCTGCAACACAAAGGAAGGAATTTCGTGGGTAGGAGTGATGAATCCAATGAGGAGAAAGTATTCCATGCTTAGAAGAGGCTTTCAGGCTTCTTGCAGTTGGATTCCTCCACCCACACCTCCCCAAGATGTCAGTCACAACCTAGCAAACAAAAACTTGCCCGTTTTGAACATGTACAGGTAGTCCTCGACTTACAACTATTCATCTAGCGACCATTCAACAGCACTGAAAAAAAAAGACTTATGATCAGTCCTTACATTTAAAACTGTTGCAGCATCCCTGCGGTCATGTGATCAAAAATTGGGGGCTTGGCAACCAGCATGTAAGGTCCCAGGATCATGTGATCATCATGCCAGCTGAGGAATTCTGGGAGTTGAAGTCCATGAATGCTGGCTGAGGAATTCTGGGAGTTGAAGTCCATGAATACTGGCTGAGGAATTCTGGGAGTTGAAGTCCATGAATACTGGCTGAGGAATTCTGGGAGTTGAAGTCAATGAATGCTGGCTGAGGAATTATGAGTATTGAAATCTACAAATCCTAGCTGAGGAATTCTGGAAATTTAAGTCCACAAATGCTACCTGGGGAATTCTGGGACTTGAAGTCCATGAACGCTGGCTGAGGAATTATGGGCGTTGAAATCTACAAACGCTGGCTGGGGAATTCTGGGAGTTGATGTCCACGAATGCTGCCTGGGGAATTCTGGGAGTTGAAGGCCACACATCTTTAAATTGCCAAGGCAATTTGAACTAGATTAGAATGGCAACTGCCACTGTGAGGCCTTCCCGTTGCCATTTTTTAAGAAATATCAACTTGTGGAGTGCAATTTCTAACAAACCCCACTTTCTCCTCCACCTCTGCCGGCTTGCCAGGCTTAAGGAGCTCATCATGTGAAAATAAATAAAGCAGCGAAAAAGCAAATAAGCAGGCTGACAGAATAATCAAGATTAGATTGCAGTGCCTTGGGAAGCTACAGAATCTTCTACCCGCCCCGGCTTCTGCTTGTCAACTCCTTTGCCAATATATCATTCACTGATGTATCTATATTAAATTGCCAGCCTAAAGGTCAGCGATCGGGCAGACTTACATTGTGCAGGGCGATGTGTCTTCTGCATTTAATATACAGTGAGTTTACCCCCGAAATGCCAGGAATGGGGCGTTTTGAACTCTATAGATACTGCCAAGCTTAACTAGCTGCTTGTCAAGAAAAAAAACAAGTATTGCTTAGGAGCCGAGTTCAGAAAGATGGTTGCGTTTTCTGGGCCAGGAAAAAGGATTATAAGAGCCGAGGTGGCACAGTGGTTAGAGTGCAGCACTGCAGGCTGCTTCATCTGACTGCTAGCTGCAGTTCGGCCGTTCGAATCTCACCAGGCTCAAGGTTGACTCAGCCTTCCGTCCTTCCGAGGTTGGTAAAACGAGGACCCAGATTGTTGGAGGGGGGGGGGCAATATAATATGCTGAGTCTGTCAAACCGCTTAGAGAGGGCTGTAAAAGCATTATGAAGCGGTAAATAAGCCTATTGCTATTGCTATTGGCAGCTGCGTAGCCATAGGGACATAGACACACATGGAAATGGTTGCAGGAAGGGCTGGGGTATGTCTAGTCTAGGAAAAAGAAGGACTAGGAGTGATATGATAGCAGTGTTGTAATATTCAGCAGATTAACAGAAGAACAGAAGGGACCTTGGAGACCTTCTCAAGTAGATCTTAGCTTCCTAACAGGGAGGACAATTAGACAGACAATTGAGCCTGGTGGCGCAGCAGACTAATAGCCTGTTATTAACATTCAGCTGCCTGCAATTACTGCAAGTTCGAATCTCCCCAGGCTCAAGGTTGACTCAGCCTTCCATCCTTTCTAAGGTAGGTAAATTGAGGACTCAGTTTGTGGGGGCAATAAGCTGACTTTGTATAAAATATACAAAAGAATGAAGGCTATTGCTTAACGCATTGTAAGCCGCCCTGAGTCTCCGGAGAAGGGCGGCATATAAATCAAATTAAAAAAAAATAAATAACCAGTGGAACACTTTGCCTTCAGAAGTTGTGGATGCTCCATCACTGGAGGTTTTTAAGAAGAGACTGGACAGTCACTTGTCTGAAATGGTATGGGGTCTCCTGCTTTAGCAGGGGGTTGGACTAGAAGACCTCCAAGGCCCCTTCCAGCTCTATTCTATTCTAAATGTCCCAAATACTGAGCATGAGCAGGTTGAAAAGCAGAGTCCTCAAAAGCAAGAGACGTTAGTGCAAATCTACCCTGTTTCCCCCGAAATAAGACATCCCCTGATAATAAGCCCAATTGGGCTTTTCAGCGCCTGGCAATAAGGCCAAGTGCTTATTCCAGGGTTCAAAAAATATAAGACAGGGTCTTATTTTTTGGGAAACACGGTAGTACCGTGACCAGTGGGGACGAAACTACAGAAACAGAAACTACAGAAACTCCTCAACATACGACCACCCTTGAGGCCAAAATTTCCATTGCTAAGCGAGACAGTTAAGTGAATTTTGTCCCATTTTATGACTCAGGGTCGCTAAGTGAAGCACTGCAAGTTGTGAACTAAGTAACACCGTGGTTAAGCGAATCTGACCTCCCCATCGATTTTGCTTGTCAGAAGGTCAACGAGGATGTTACAACGGTTGTAAGTGTAGAAAGAACAGTCATAACCACTTTTTTCAGTGCGGTTGTAACTTTGAACGGTCACTAAACAAAAGGATGTAAGTCGGGAACTACATGTATTAGGACCATGATGGTGAACCTATGGCACATGTGCCACAGGTGGCACACGGAGCCATATCTGTGGGCACGTGAGCGTTGCCCTAGCTCAGCTCCAGCGTGCATGTGTGCACCAGCTAGCTGATTTACAGGCCTTCCGGGCACACCGGAAGTTGGGAAACGGCCATTTCCGGCCACCGGGAGGGTGGGGGAGGCAGTTTTTGCCCTCCCCAGGCTCCAAGAAAGACTCTGGAGCCTGGAGAGGGTGAAAAACGGGCCTACCGGGCCCCTCAGTAACCTTTTTGCCATTGCAGGCCAAAAGCAAGGGGAGCGCGGGGGGGTGGTGGTGTCGCGCGCACATGTGCAGGGGTCATTGAATTATGGGTGTGGGCACACGTATGTGCAACTCCTTCACACGCTCCCCCCCGCTTTTGGCACGCGATGGCAAAAAGGTTAGCCATCACTGTATTAGGATATCCATTGTATTGTTACTTCAGATGTCAAAAAGAAAAATACGTGTGGGTATTCTACTTGCCTACAAATCCTTAAAGCAAACCCATCTGTTCAAGTTCTCTTTATAGTTGCCTCTAGAAAAAGAGACAACTTCTCTCATTTGTTAACAGTTTTTGTTAACTATCCCTGAAAAGTCATGTAAATAATCATCATCCTCTTTTAACGACCCCATAATCCCTTGCGGGATGGAGTCTGGGCCACTGAATGGAGTTGAGTGTTTACTGGCCGGATGTCCTTCCTGTCGCCAATGCGGAGTTTTTTGCAGCAGAGATATTCTCAGTGTGCCCAGAGAGAGAAATATCAGCCTCTACCTAGGATCGAACTGTCATGTAAATAATGCTTTGGTAAAAAATGGGTGGAACTAGGGCCTTTTTTCATCTGCTCATTGAAGTTCTGGATTGGTGAGAGAAATACCTGCCAGGCGGTGCTAGGGACCTTTTATCATATCTGGTGGGAATGTCCGAAAACCAGAGACTTTTGGCACTGGTTAAAGCAATGGCTGGAGGAAATGCTAATGCAAAATGTAGAATTAAAGCCAGAACTTTTCTTACTAGGTATTACAATTGATAAATACAATAAGGAAACAATATACTTAATGTTACATATTCTAATGGCAGCAGGACTGGCCTTTGCACAAACCTGGAAAAATAAAGAAACCTCCTCAGAGGAAGAAGTAGTAGCTAAGATATAAACTTGTGCTGAAATGGACAGGTTGACGTTGGAACTCAAAGAGAAGAGCGAAACAGAATACTACAAAATCTGGAATAAATTACACTATTGGTTGGAGAGGAGGAAGAATGCCGGGAATAAAGGATTATTGATGAGTTGAAAGTTTAGAAATCTATATGCTAGTTTCTTGAAAGAGATAGGAATGAAATTGTTACGGATGTAAGTTCTATAGACGTAAGAATCTCCGTGTTTGAATTGTGAAACAATTTGTATAACATAAAGGAATTGTATTAGTTGTAAAGTAAAATGTGACGGAAATGTCAAACCATGTCCAATGTTTTTAATTGTATTATTAATAAAAAAACTTTTTTTTTAAAAAAAAGTCGATTTTGCAGATATGCTGTTCCAGGCTGGTTTAGAGACAATGTTATGAGCTGTCACAGATTTAACTAGTAGCGCGTAAGAGACCTCTGAAGTTCTTCCTTGATTGGTAAATAACATAAAATTCAAAGAAATCCAGAATAGGAAGAATGTGAAATTTGCTATAAACAATTTAGAGTCCACTCGCCCAACCTTTTGTAAGAAAGTAAGAAGGTTGAATTGTACATCTAGTTGGGAAAGATAAAAGTAGGCCAAAGACCACCAAATAACTAGGTTCTACTATTGGGATTCATTCCCATGTCTTAAATTATCAGCTTGAGTCAAAGCCCTGTTTCACCAAATATTATCTGTGGCTGCAACCAAATCTTTATGAAGGAAGTACACATCCCTTTTGCCTCCCTGTCCTCTGACTCAAAAATATTACGCCTGTTTTGGAAACACAAAAGAACACGGAGTCCAGTTTTATCACCAGAGATAATAAGGAAACGATCGTACACACTTAAAAGTATTGGTGCTGAATCTATTCTGCCATTTCCCAAAGTGCTGGAAAAGCATTTGCTGTTTTAAGAGATTCACACCCAACCTTTCAGAACACTTCTGCTTGTTGAAAGAGAGAAAGAAAGGAAGGAAGGAAGGGAGGGAGGAAGGAAGGAAGGAAGGAAGGAAGGAAGAAGAAAAGAGAGCGAGAGGAAGGAAAGAAGGAAGGAAGGAAGGAAGGAAGGAAGGAAGGAAGGAAGGAAGGAAGGAAGGGGGATTAGGGAGAAGGGGAGGATTAGAAAGGAGGGAGGGAGGAAAAAAGGAAGGAAGGATTAGAGAGGAGGAAGGGAGGTAGGGTTAAAGAGGAGGGAGAGAGGGAGAGCAGGAGGAAGGATGGAAGGGAGGAAGGAAGAGAGAGAGGGAAAGAGAGAAAGAAAGAGAAAGAAAGAAAGGTGGATTAGGGAGAAGGGGAGGATTAGAAAGGAGGGAGGAAGAAAGGAAGGAAGGAAGGATTAGAGAAGAGGGAGGGAGGGTTAAAGAGGAGGAAGAGTGGGAAAGAGGGAGGAAGGATGCGAGGAAGGATGGAAGGGAGGGAAGGAGGGAGGAAAGAAGGAAGGAAGAAAGGAAGGAAGGAAGGAAGGAAGGAAGGAAGGAAGGAAGGAAGGACCCTACACCACAAGCAGAACATCTGAAAGCAAGCTGAAGTTCCCTGTGAAGACTTCTAAGCCAGAACTTGGTCGTCGTTCACCTCGGATGTTCTCAAAGCAACATCATGGCAATTAAAACGAAGTGATTAAAATAAAAGTACACAGATCGCCTCTTGCTGAAAAGAGCCCACTCTACAGATGCTTCTGTCTGACATGGCAAACGTTTTCTCTGCCTCTCAAACACATTTTTTTTTCTTAATGACTGTTTCTTTTAGAAATGGCCTCTCCCTCTTCCCTCCCACCCACCCATCCACCCACCCATCCAAACCCCCCTTGCAAACCTGTGACAGGCTGTCTTGGATGCATCAGTTAGAAAAGCAGCTCTTTGGCTCCGACAAACAGATCTGGGTTAGCAGAACAGCTTGCTTACCTTGGTAAGATTCCAGATAACTCTGTGGCAGTCTCACTACAAGAAAATAAAGACGCAGAGAGAGAATGAGTGAGGGAGAGAGAGAGAGAGAGAGAGAGAGAGAGAGAGAGAGAATGGGAGAGAAAGAAAGAGGAAGAATGAGAGAAAGAGAGAGAGAAATAACGTGTGTGTGTGTGAGAATGTGTGAGAGAGAATGTGAGAGAGAGAATGTGAGAGAAAGAGAATGTGTGAGAGAGTGAGAGAGAGAGAATGTGAGAGAAAGAGAGAGAATGTGTGTGTTTGATAGAGAATGTGAGAGAAAGAGAAAGGAAATGTGAGAGAAAGAGAGAGAATGTGTGTGAAAGAGAGAATGTGAGAGAAAGAATGTGTGAGAGAGAATATGTGTGTGAGAGAGAATGTGAGAGAAAGAGAGAGAGAGAGAGAGAAGTGGGGAGAGAGATACAAAAGGGAAACTTCATTAGTATTCAAATGTGTTTAATCCGAATAAGTAGGAAAATTCACAAGAACTGCAGATATACATTAAAAGCATTCGAGTTTTAATTAGGAATGTTTCCACACTTCATCTCGTTCAAATGCTCCCCGGATTAAGAAAGAACCTCTTCCTTTCCTTCCTTTCCCTTCAATTCCTGGTAGATGGGCATTGTGTGTGTAGGTATGCTGACAACGCTGAAAAAACCGACAGAAAAGCAATTGTGCAAAGGGCAAGAGAAATAATGGTTTTGTGTTTCAAAACTAAAAACCCTGAAAACCAAAACCAAAAAAAAAAAAAATCAAAACAATTCCTCCAAATTCTTGATAAGAATGGCTAAAGGAGAGGAACATTTGCTAGGATTATTCCTTAAATTATCGCAAGATTCATTTTGGAAGGTGATTTACTTCTGTCCACGTATGTAGGATGTGAATCATGTTATAACACATCACAGATCCTGGTTTTGTTTTGTTTTTATGATTTCATACATGCTCAATAAAAAAAATAACAAGAGATAAACGAAGAGAAAGTAAAGAACCTGAAATCTGGCCATCAACACAACGCTACAGTTTTGGAATTTCCGGTTTGTCAGAAAGTTGAAAAACATAAATAAGAATTTGGGAACTGATCTTGTTTATTCTGGATGGCACTTTTCGTAACCATCAGTGGGAATTCTTATCATCCTTCGCATTTTTCAGCTAGGAGGGGATGAGTTATGTAACACCGTGACATTAAATGAAATTAAAATGACTTTTAAATGATCTTTTAAAAAACATGTTTAAAATAGCTGAAACCTCCGGAGATATTAAGATATTACAAAATATCAATGTTCTCATTCAAAGTTTATAGGATCTTATAGAAATATAGTACAGGTAATCTTCCTTTTACGACCACAATTGAGCCCAAAATTTCCGTTGCTAAGCAAGACAGTTGTTAAGTGAATTTTGCCCCATTTTACAAGCTCTCTTGGCCCAAGGTCACCCAGCTGTCTTTCATGGCTAAGGCGGGACTAGAACTCACAGTCTCTTGGTGATTGGCCCAAGGTCACCCAGTCAGCTTTCATGTCTAAGGCGGGATTAGAACTCACAGTCTCCTGGTGATTGGCCCAAGGTCACCCAGTCAGCTTTCATGCCTAAGGCGAGACTAGAACTCACCATCTCCTGGTGATTGGCCCAAAGTCACCCAGCCGGCTTTCATGCCAAAAGAGTGATTAGAACTCACAATCTCTCATTTTCTAGCCTGGTGCTTTAACCACTACCACCAAAATGGCTCGATTAATTAGATAAAAATGAAGAGGGGAAGGAGGAGATAAATCATAGGTCTGTAGGGTTCTAGGATGCCCAACACTTGGTTAGATCCATCTTAACAGAATAACAGAGTTGGAAGGGACCTTGGAGGTCTTCTAGTCCAACCCCCTGCTCAGGCAGGAAACCGTATACTATTTCAGACAAATGGTTGTCCAGTCTCTCCTTAAAAACTTCCAGTGTTGGAGCATTCACAACTCCTGGAGGCAAGTTGTTCCACTGATTAATTGTTCTAACTGTCGGGAAATTCCTCCTTAGTTCTAGATTGCTTCCCTCCTTGTTTAGTTTCTATCCATTGCTTCTTGTCCTGCCTTCAGGTGCTTTGGAGAATAGCTTGACTCCCTCTTCTTTGGGGCAGCCCCTGAGATATTGGAACACTGCTATCATGTCTCCCCTAGTCCTTCTTTTCATTAAACTAGACATACCCAATTCTAGCAACCGTTCTTTATATGTTTTAGGCTTCCGGTCCCCTAATCATCTTTATTGTTCTTCTCTGCTCTCTTTCTAGACTCTCAACATCTTTTTTACATCATGGCGACCAAAACTGGATGCAGTATTCCCAGTGTGGCCTTACCAAGGCATTATAAAGTGGTATTAACACTTCACGTGATCTTGATTCTAAAATCTTCTTTTCATGCAGTGGTGAAATCCAATTTTTTTTACTACCGGTTCCATGGGCATGGCTTGGTGGGTGTGGCAGGGGAAGGATACTGCAAAATCTCCATTCCCTCCCCACTCCAGGGGAAGGATACTACAAAATCCCCATTCCCTCCCCACTCCTGGGGGAAGGATATTGCAAAATCTCCATTTCCACTCTACTCTGGCGCCAGCCAGAAGTGGTATTTGCTGCTTCTCCGAACTATGGTTACTTACCTGCATCCAAAACAGGCCACGTGGGGACTCCTGGGAGGGGAGGGGCAGCATGGGTGGGGCCAGCCAGGAGTGAGATTTGGGGGTTCGCCGAACTGCGCAGAATCTTAGCTAGAGGTTCTCCCGGACCCTTGCAAATCCCCCAGCAGCCCACCCCCTGATCGTATCTCCTTTCCACTAGCCTCAAATTTAAATCAGAATTCGCAGTCATAAATTCTGCTATTTGATAAATATTTTTTTTCTAAAAAATATATATATATATAATTGGCTAAACTGTTTCAATAGATAGCTTGGTGGATTTGAGCTAAAGGCTAGAGAATGCAAAGAGAAACAGAAAGTGGTTAAAATCTACTTAGAAGATCAACTCCACTATCTCAGAGGTGAAATATAATAGTTGCAAGGTTTGGCTTTATTCCAGATTTCCTACTTTGGGAGGAGGAGAGAAAGCTTCTAAGATAATCCGCAACCAGGAAAAGCATCTGGAAATAGAGAGCTGAAGGGGATACATCCCTGTCACATTTAAACTCGCTAGTTCCAGCTGTTCCCCTCACAAAATTTATGGTGGTTTCCATGCCTAAATGTTGACATCCTCACACGGTCCCCCTCGCCTTCTCCTGCTGCTGCTGTCTGTCAAATTCAACATGATTTTGCTTGCATTTAACAAAAGATAGATAAGGGGGTAGAAGAGGCGCCAGCCGAATTTGCAGACGACACAAAACTGGAGAGATTGTTCAGAAGAAAAGCACAACGTTCAACAACTACTTATCTGGGGCAGTCTGAGTTGGGCTGGAACGGTGTTTGACAAACTTGATAACTTTAAAATACAGTAGCGGCCATAATTGTGGGAACCTTTTTGGAAAAGTGTATTTTCTAAAACTAGCTTAAAACACCACTTTTTTTTTTTTTGAGTAGTACCATAAAATTATATATCAATGGAAAGATCATTTAATCAAGAATGTAATACAATAACTTTGATGAAGGATTTACTATTAGAATAGCAGTTATAGTATAAAGAAGAAAAGTGAAACACGTAGAAAAAAGGAGATACACAAAAATTATCAACATAGAAAAAAACGAGATATACAAAAAATGTCACCGTAGAAAAAAAATGAGATATACAAAAAATATCACCATGTTAGTTAATACTTAGTTGGGTAACCTTTAGCATGAATGACGGCCTTACAACATCTTCCCATGGAGTGAACCAAGTCTTTTAGTTCTGCAGCTGTTATAATGTGAAACCAAGATTGAATGATGGCTTCTATTAATTGGGTTTTATTGCTGAGTCGCTTCTGGCTAACAAGTTTCTTTAGTCGGCTCCAGTGGTGAGTTGCCCCCGGTTCGCACCGGTTCTATAGAACCGGTAGTAAAACCGGCGGGAGGCTCCGCCCACCGACCTCGATGTCATCAAAATGCTTCTGCACATGCGCAGAAGAGCGCGCACACAGGGCCCCGTTGCGAACTGGTAGTGAAGGAAAGTAGAACCCACCCTTGGTCGGCTCCATAGATTTTCAGTTGGGTTAAGGTCTGGGCTATTACCAGGTTATTCCAGCAGTGGAATCGGACTATCTTGAAACTCAAAAAAAAAAAAAAAAAAAAAAAAAGTGGTGTTATTAGCCATCAAACCTCAAAAATACACTTTTCCCCAAAAGGTTTCCACAATTTTGGCCACTACTGTAGATGGACTTCAACTCCCAGAATTCCCCAGCCTACATGGCTGCCTGGAGATTTCAGGGAGTTGAAGCCCACATATCTTAAAGAAACACTAGGCTAGAAGATCTCCTGGATCCCTTCTAGCCCTATGCCTCTATGATTCTGGCCAAAGAGCTGCCTGCCATTACGTGTTGGAATGATTTCTAAAACTAATAGAGATTTCTAAAAAGTAATAAAGGCGATATACGCAAACAAACACAGGTGGTCTGTGACTTATGACCACAATCAAGCCCAATACTTCCGTGGCAAGCAAGACAGTTATTAAGTGAATTTTGCCCCATTTTGTGGCCCGCCAGCGGCCTGCGTGGATTGTGGCTGATCCTGACAATGAGGAGGCTGGTGTGGTGTTGCGCCAACAACCTGTGCAGCCGGGGCTCGAGTCGGACAGCGAGGAAACTGAAGATGTGGTGATGCCAGAGGCAGAGATTCAGCCAGGGCCTTCAGATCCTCCAGAGGCTCCTTCAAGTGAAGAGAGTGAAGTGGAGGAGACTCTTCTCAATGCATGAGCACGCAGAGCTGCCAAAAGGCAGGAGTGGTTACTCAGGAGGAGGTCTCCTCGAGAGTAAGGCTTGGGGCTAATTGGCCACTCCCTTAGCCTATTTAAGTTTGCACACAGCTGGCAAACGTTGCAGGAAACAATGTGTGTTCGTCCAGTCGTTCATTGAGCATTTGAGAGTGAATTTTCCTTGCAAACCTGGTTTCTGGGCTAATTGCCAACTACTGTAAGCCTTTATCTAATCTTTGGAATTTCTGGCAGGCTGTTAAGGACATTTTTAGTAATAGCCTGCATTTGAAAAAGACTGTGTTTGTAGTAAACGGAGTTGTTCGGAGTTTTGTGTGTGCTACATTTCTTGGGTTCCGTAGCTGGGGCAGAACAATTTTACAACCTTTCTTGCCACGGTTGTTAAGTGAATCATTAAGTCAATCTGGCTTTCCCATTGGCTTTGCTTGTCAGAAGGTCGCAAAAGGAGATCACATGGCCCAGGGACATCTCAACATAAATATAGCTAGTTGCCAAGTGTTTCAGATTTTGATCGTGTGGCCATGGGAATGCTGCAATGGTCATAAGTGTGAAAAACAGTCATAAGTTACATTTTCAGTGCCATTGTAACTTTGAAGAGTCACTAAATGAACTGTTGTTAAGTCAAGAACTACCTGTATTTAATTATGGATAAACAAAGCGACTAGAGAGCTTTTTCCATTCCTATGTTTATTTATTAATTTATTTATTGGTTTGATTTATATGCCGCCCTTTTCCGGAGACTCAGGGTGGCTTACAATGCGTTAAGCAATAGCCTTCATACTTTTGTATATACCTGCTTAGTAGGGCTTTTTTGACACCCCCCCAAGTGGTGTTCTTTTTTATACAAAGTCAGCTTATTGCCCCTACAATCTGGGTCCTCATTTTACCTACCTCGGAAGGATAGAAGGCTGAGTCAACCTTGAGCCTGGTGAGATTTGAACTCGCAGTAATTGCAGGCAGCTGGCAGCTAAGTGCTACTTAACATGTTAGCCCACAGCCTTCAGAATTTCTGGTCATCTCCCATCCAAGTCATGATCAAATATGATCAATCAATCAGAATGAAGCTGGAAGGGACCTTGGAGGTATTCTAATCCAACCTCCCACTCAGGAAGGAAACTCTATACCGTTTCAGACAAATGGTTGTCCAATCTCTTTGTCAGATGTAAATGCCTTATTCTCTAATATGTAAATAATGTATATATGGAACATCAGGGGTTAACTTATTCTTTAGACTTTAATGTATTCATAATTTACCACTCCCATTCCTGGCTCCACCCCTTGTATATATAAGGAGCCATCCTCCCCATTTTCCTTGCTTCTATCTTGAATATTCAGCGAATATAGAATGCCTATTATGATTAAAGAGAAATATATTTAAATCTATAACTTCTATTATCTTTATTGAGTCTGATCCTGAAAATATTGCAACAAGCTGGTAGCAGAGGATGGTTAATTGACTCGATAAATAATTAAAAATGTCCAAGAAAGATAGGCCCAACACCAGGGCCTACAGCAAAGAAATAGAAACTGATCAAGAGATGATCAACGAATCCACTAATGCGATTTCGAGAGAATCCGAAGAATACACCACTGAAGAAGAAGAACTGATGAGTGAAAATAACGACCAGGAAGAAATTGAGATAGAAAATAACGAACTCAGGTCAGAGATATTAAAGATACTAAAAAGCCAAAAGAATGATGAAAGCCTCATCGCGGACCTCCAAGAGATGCTGAGGAACAGCGGAGCAGCGAGAGAGAAAAACGTCATTAAAGAAAAACCCAAAGATCAAAAAACTGTGAGTGAAATGACTACTGAGAAAATAGTTGTAAAAAAGAAAAGATGTGACCTCGCGCGAAATTTTGAATGGCAGCCATCTTGGTTTCAACGAACTTCAAAAGAGAGTGAAGCAGAGCCAATCAAAACGCTTAGTTCAAAATTTCTGGCGCGAAAAACGCTATCAGACGAAGAAAGTGAAAAAGAAGTCTCAAACTCTTCAGATGAATCAAAATCAGAAAGTGAAGACGATTTAACAAAGTCTCAAGTAAAGTCAGCAATGAAAACGCTTTTTGCTGCTTTTGGGCCAAGATTGAAAATTTCCAAGACATCAACGAAGAAGCAAGAAATCAAACCGACAACTCAAGACCTACACGCTCCCATCCTGACTTCGAAAACGACGACACCCGAGCCCAGAGAGCCATGCCGATTCCGTCCTACACCGCAGACAGAATCGAGTGCCAGCGCACACAAGAGAAAGAGAAGAACCGTCGCCATCACCAAAGCCCCAAAAACCGAGCCAGAGACCGACTCATCTGAAGAGGAGCGGATCGAGAGAGCTGAAATGGAGAGAACCTTCCACAACGGCGCCAAAGAAGAAATGAGCAACGCGCATGTGCAAAACTACGTAGACGGACCCGAAAGACTTGAACTGGCCAGAGAACCGCGCAGACTCGTTACAAGCATCCCAATGCCGTTCTGTAATTTCCTGCACTTGAGAGACCACGGACTGCCTCAGGTTGTAAGTAATGGACAAAATAATGTGGGGAACTTACCCAGTGACTTCCCAAAACTTAGAGTTGATGGCATTAATTTACAAGAGTGGTACCAACAGCTTCAGGTTATTTTCATGAAAGAAAATTTACTATTCTTTATAACTAGTCCTCCAAGAAGACCTTGGACTTTAAAAATAGATTGTTTACATCATAGAGCATTTTTCATAATAATTTCTAGCGTGTCTCCTGCAATGTATCATAGCATCAAACCAAACCTAACTGTATCAGAAATAATTCAATGCATGTTTAATCTATTTCACAGCGATAGCGTAGCCACAACCACAAGAATGTCTAAGGATTTCTTTTCTTCTAGAGTGAAACCAGGGGTTTCTATAAGTGAGCATTTGATAAATCTAAACAAAATAAGAGCTGAGCTGCAATTGAGGGGGGAAGTGATTTCAGATCAAACAATGAAAAGTGTTATTATCAATTCACTTGATCCATCATGGGATAGCTTTATGTCACACTTAGATACCATTAATTTGGGATATTTATCAATAGAAAGTCTATCTAACAAATTGATAGCAGAAGACAATTCAAGAAAAAATCGTTCCAGTAACCAAACAGAACACAAATCTTTTAGGAAAGTAGTCTTTCAAGATAAATATAATGAGGCCTTTAGATGCCACAATTGTGGATCCAGGGAACACAGTAGAAGAGACTGTCCCAAAGTCCCAAGGGAGAGACATAGGCCAGAATATAGGAGCAAATACAATTACAGACAATCTTCCACAGATAGACACAAATATAGAAGTCCACCAAATTACAGAGAAAGTAGAGGGGGTAGAGAAAATTCAAAAGAGAGAAAATCTGGGTCACTAAATGGGCTAAATAAACAAGACAGCACCAGAACACAACAAGATGAGAACAATAATTGGCTTATTGATTCTGGTGCAACAAATCACACCACTAACAACAAAAGTATATTATCTTCATTTACAGAAGATAAGTTTGTGATAAAGGTAGCTAATCAAGAAAAGGTTCAAGTATTAGGCAGAGGAAATGTGACCTTGCCTGGTTTAGGGAAAATAGAGGGGGTATTATTAATCCCAGAAATACCTCACAACATACTGAGTGCTATAAAACTAAGCAGAGAATCTGACATCAATATAGTTTTCTCAAAGGGGAAAGCAACTATAGAAAAGAACAAAACAAATGTAGGTACTGTGATGATAAAAGGGGGTCTACCCTATCTGATAACCAAAGAAAGATGGTTACATAACATTGATTCAAATATGGAAGATTGTATTGAAGCAGATGATGAAAATGTCAGTAACAGTGACAATGATGAATGTAAAATAACTCATGATAACAAAAATACACACAATGAGAAGAAACCAAAAATAGGTAAACCAATTCATGATGAGTGTGCTCACATCTTACATAGGAAGTTAGGACATGCAAGCTTTCCCGTAGTACAAAAAATGACTGAACACGCAGAAGGTGTCAAAATAAAAAATTGTGAAAATTATTTGGAATGCTCAGTATGTAAATCCACCAAACTAAAAACCAGTCCCAGACCAAAAAAATCTAACAGATCAACTAACAATATTTTTGATTTGGTACATATGGACTTAGTTGGTCCATTAACTCCATCAATTACCTATAGAAAACGTTACTTCCTAACAATAGTGGATGATTACAGTCGCTATGGTTTTGTTTACACATTAAAGCACAAGGATGAAACCTTTCAAAAATTTAAGGAATTCTACAAACGCATAGAAACACAGCATAATATCAGAATAAAACAAATTATGACAGATAGGGGATGTGAATTCATGTCTAAAGAATTCTCCCAATGGTTAAAGGATAGAGGGATGCTACATTTCACGTCCAATCCATTTTCTGCATTTCAAAATGGGATTGCAGAGAGAAAGAATTCCACACTACAAACCATGATTAGATGCACATTAGAGGATGCTGGTTTAGGCAAACAATTTTGGTCAGAAGCCTTACATTATTCAAATTACACTCAAAATAGAACATGGTCCAGTATTGTGAATAAGACACCATATGAGGTGATGTACAATAGAAAACCCAAATTAGCACACATGCACATATTTGGAGTTACTGCAGACGTACACATACCTAAACAATTGAGGAGAAAGGGAGAAAACGTATCCAGGAGATTAAGATTCATGGGATACGAAACTGGAACCAAAGGGTACAGATTCATTGATAATAATAACAAATTTATAGTATCCAGAACAGCTGTGTTCCATGAGCAGGCCAATTGGTCTAAATTGCACCTTAATGAAATATTTCCTAATAAAAGCAAAGATAATATATCTTGCGAGGAAGGAACAACAGAAAATCAAAATATTAACAAAAGTAAGAACAAAACCAAAACTTGGACAAATAGTCAGCATAAAATAAAGACAGACACATTAACAAAAAAGGAAGCCAGATATTTGCATGACAACCATAGCAAACCTGAAAGAAATATTAGAAACAATAGAAACCAAATACCAAATAAATACAAAGATTACATAATGCATATGGATGGAGAACAAATAACACCTAATACATATGAGGAAGTATTGAAACTTCCCCGTGAAGAAAGAGAAAAATGGGAACTAGCTATGGAAAAAGAGATGGAAAGTTTACAAGGATTAAATGTATTCACACCTGCGATCGCACCTAAGGATAAAACAATTATAGGTACCAGGTGGATTTATAAAATTAAGAATTTAGAAGGAGGTAATACCTTATACAAGGCCAGACTAGTTGCACAAGGTTATGCACAAAAATATCCAGAAGACTATACTGACACTTATTCACCAACAGTGAGAACAGAGAGTGTCAAAACAGCTCTTGTAGTAGCATCTGCACTCAATCTGGACGTGTTTCAATATGACATACAGACTGCATACTTACACGCAAAATTAGATAAGGAAATATATGTAAGAGCACCACACAGTCAATACACTAATAAGAACGAAATTTGGTTATTAAATAAGAGTCTGTACGGATTGAAGCAATCTGGCAAAAGATGGTACGATTGTTTGGTAAAAGTACTTAAGACTATGGATTTCAACGCCACCACTGCTGATAACTGTTTCTTTGTAAAAAAAAGTAATGATCATATTGAATTTGTATTAATTTATGTGGATGATATTTTATATATTGGAAAGCATAAAGAGAGCAGGGAAATCTTTGTAAATAAGTTAAACGAACATTTCTCATTGAAATCACTAGGTAGAGTGAATAAATACCTTGGTGTACAAATTAACAAAACTAAAAGGGGATTCAAACTTACTCAGAAAGATAAAATCATTGAACTCCTAAACAAATGTAACTTAAATAATGCCAAAACATGTGACACACCTATGCAAACTGATTTTCTTAGAAACACTGATGAATCTTCCCCCGAGTTTAAAGACAACACATTTTACAGATCAGTTATAGGTTCGCTCCTTTATATATCTAATTGGACTAGGCCAGATATTGCATTACCTCTCAATTTATTGTCAAGATATGTTAGCAAACCAACCTTGTATCATTGGGAAGCTGTCAAAAGAATTTTAAGATATCTGAAAAGTACATTAGATTTTTGTTTAATATTGGAACCAAATAATGACAAAGAACCAAAAATTACTTGTTATGCTGATGCAGATTGGGCTGGTGATACATCATGCAGAAAGAGTACCTCTGGTTATGTTTTTCTATTGAACGATTGTCCAGTTTACTGGTATACTGGTAAACAAGAACTGGTAGCCACTTCTACCACAGAAGCGGAATATGTTTGCTTGTCTAAAGCTGCAAATAACCTTGTATGGTTCAATGATTTGATCACAGATGTTTGGAAGAAACCTACTTTACCATTTATTATGCATGAAGACAATAAAGCGGCCATTGAAATATCTAGATCCGATGCAATTGGACAAAGGTCCAGGCATATTGATATTAAATTTAAGCACGTGAGACAACTATCTCAAGACGGATTCATCAAAGCAATACATTGTGATACTTCTGAACAATTAGCTGATATATTAACAAAACCCTTACCTTCTAAACAACACAAATATTTAACTTCTAAATTATATGTATTATATTGTCCTGAATCTGAATGTAACTGGTGTTATATAACGAACCGGCATTTAGAGGGGGATTTGTCAGATGTAAATGCCTTATTCTCTAATATGTAAATAATGTATATATGGAACATCAGGGGTTAACTTATTCTTTAGACTTTAATGTATTCATAATTTACCACTCCCATTCCTGGCTCCACCCCTTGTATATATAAGGAGCCATCCTCCCCATTTTCCTTGCTTCTATCTTGAATATTCAGCGAATATAGAATGCCTATTATGATTAAAGAGAAATATATTTAAATCTATAACTTCTATTATCTTTATTGAGTCTGATCCTGAAAATATTGCAACACTCTTCTTAAAAACCTCCTGTGTTGGAGCATCCACAACTTCTGGAGGCAAGTTGTTCTACTGATTAATTGTTCTGACTGTCAGGAAATTTCTCGTCAGTTCTAGGTTGCTTCTCTCCTTCAATAGTTTCCACCCATTGCTTCTTGTCCTGCCTTCAGGTGCTTTGGAGCAGCAGTCACCAATTGGTGGTCTGTGGACCACTGGTGGTCCGTGAGAAAATTTTGGTGGTCCACAGAGCTTCCTGGTGTGGGGCTTTGGGCGAAGGCTGGAGGAAGTGCCGCTGGTGGCGAAGAGCCGGAGAGCCTTATTCCAGTGGGACTGCATCATGGCCTGGAACTGGCTGACCATCACAGCCCGCTGAGCCTCCAGGGACCGGTACCTGGCCTTGCACTCCCGCAGGTCTTCCCTCTGCTTGGAAAGCCTATGCTTCTAGTCCTCAGTGAGGTGCTTCTGCTGAGCCTCCTTCTCGGTCAGATCCAATTTGAACTGAGCCAGCTGTTTTGCCAACTCTTTCTCATGGTGGCTGCTTAGCTCCAACAACTGATTCCTGTTGGGGCCCTAAGGAGCCCCTGCAGGCAGGCGAGGAGTGGCTGGGAAGGGAGGGGCGAGTAGAGGCTGGCGAGTCACCCCTTGACATGAGTGACTTTGAGTTGGCCACGCCCATCCAGTCACATGACCACCTAGCCACACCCATCCACCCACCCAGTCATTAGGCAGATCATATTAGTGGTCCACAGGATTTAAAATTATGAATTTAGTGGTCCTTGACGTCCAAAAGGTTGGGGACCCCTGCTTTGGAGAATAGCTTGACTTCCTCTTCTTTGTGGCAGCCCCTGAGATATCGGAACCTTGCTATCATGTCCCCCATCATTTTTTTCTCCAGAATGATGCCGCTTAGCATTTTCAGAATTAGGCAACATTGGCTAGAAGCTATCAGAGATCCAAGCAATCTCTGAACTTTTGTGTGTTTGAACATAACACACAAAACCTGATAGAAATTCCTGTCTAGGAAAGGGAAGGGAAGATAAAATCATGTCTTGGTAAGGATGGGAACAAAAAAAACACCAAAATGCCATGAGGAATGCGTAGGCAGGGAAGACAGGGGGCTGGGGAGTCTGGCTTCTACTGATTTACTTGTTCCCAAAAAAACAACAAAAAATTGTTTGTGGATGTCTAGGGTAATGAACATCTCAGCTTCTACATCCCAAAGGCCGACAATTCGAAGGGTAATAATTTCAGGAGAGAATCTGGAAATGAAAGGAATGTTGGAGGGAAAAAACCCACTGCAACTTCACAAGCTGCTGAATGCAGCACTTTGGTTTCAAAATTTGTTCACCATACTGAACCTACACGGCTTCCCGTACAGGTGCTTAACTTTTATATTGACTGACTCATTCGTTTCCTTCATCCCTTGGGGTTCCCCGAGAAGCCGCGCAGCTTCTTTCCAGCAGGAAAGCTGCCTTAGCACCAACCAGCAACTTCCTCCTGGGAGGAATTCAGCGGTCTCTCTCCTTTATAGGTTTATCAAATCTGATTTCACCTGCTAAAGCTGCTTTCGGTAACCGGTGTCTGCTTTCAGCAGCTGTTCGTAATTTCTTCAGACCATCTGTTCTTCTGCTCAAGAAGGCATTCCCAGTATTTTTGACATATGACATGGTGTGTTTGCACTCCAATCTTGCAGAGTGATTGGTTCCTTTCCTAACACTAGATCCTCATGGATTCCCGATATGGAGGCAAGTTGTTTTATGGACTGGTCCTTGACAGCAAGAAATAATCTCCTCCTCCTCCTCCTCCTTCATGCCTCCTCCATCTCCTCCTGCTCCATCTCCTCTTCTTTCTCCTTCTCCTTCTCCTTCTCCATCTCATCTCCTTCGTCTCCATCTCTTCTCCTCCATCTCCTCCTATTCTCTTCCTTCATCTCCTCTTCTTTCTCCTTCTCTTTCTCCATGTCATCTCCTTCGTCTCCATCTCTTCTCCTCCATCTCCTCCTATTTCTCCTCTTCCTCAATTTCCTCTTTCTCCTTCTCCTTCTCCATCTCATCTCCATCCTCTCCATCTCCTCTTCTCCTCCGTCTCCTCCTATTTCTCCATCTCTTCTCCTCCATCTCCTCCTATTTCTTCTCTTTGTCCATCTCCTCTTCTTTCTCCTTCTCCATCTCATCTCTTTCATCTCCATCTCTTCTCCTCCATCTCCTCCTATTTCCCCTTCTCCATCTCATCTCCTCTGTCTCTGCCTCTGTCTACTCTTCCTTCTCCTCCATCTCCTCCTCCATCTCCATCTCTTTCTCCTCCTGTCTCCATTTCGTTCTTCATGTCCTTTTCCTCTGTCTCCTCCTCCTCCATCTCCTCGTTCTCCTCTCTCTCTTCCTCCTCCTCCTCCTCCACCATCATTGGATTGAAAAAAGGTAAGATAAGCTGAGATACTACATGCAAGATATTTATTGTATATTCTGGGAAAGTCAATAATATATAGTAAGGGATCTGGCCAAAACTGCTCAATTACTGGATGCAGAGGTCACTTTAGAAATGGAAGTGGAAAAATTTGGGGCTCAATTGTGATTGCAAGTCCACAAAAGACCAGACTTAATTTATCCTACTTCAGACACATGATGTGAAGTTGCAGTTCTGTAGAAAAGCCTCCAATGCTGGGAAAGCAAGGAAAGAAGGGGAAAAGAGAAAAAGAGGACAACCACAGGCAAGCTGGATGAATTCAGTTATAGAAGCAATGGTGCCCTTTGTGATCGCTAAAAGTCAACACCAACTTGAGTGAAGACATCACTCAATGCCCGGAGAACCATCTTCTAAAGATATGCAGAATGATCTCAATTTATCTCAAAACTCAACACAACACAACGGGACTTCTTCTCCCCAAACAATAAAGCATAGAACATAGAATAATAGAGTTGGAAGGGACTTTGGAGGTCTTCTAGTCCAACCCCCTGCTCGAGCATGAGACCCTATATCATTTCAGGCCAATGGTTGTCCACTCTTTTCCTGAAAGCCTCCAGTGATGGAGCACCTACAACTTCTGAAGGCAAGTTATTCCATTGGCTGATGGTTAGGAAATTTCTCCTTAATTCTAGGTTGCTTCTCTCCTTGGTTAGTTTCCAACCATTGTTTTTTGCCTTGCTTTTTGGTGCTTTGGAAAATAGTTTGACACCACCTCCCCTTGTCAAATCAGAATCGAGCTGGAAGAGACCTTGGAGGTCTTCTAGTCCAGCTCCCTGGTCAAACAGGAGACTCTATACCATTTCAGACAAGTGACCATCCAATCTCTTCTTAAAAACCTCCAGTGATGAAGCACCCACAACTTCTGGAGGCAAGCTGTTCCACTGGTTAATTGCAGGGGTGGGCTTCAAAAATTTTAGCAAAGGGTTCTCTGCCCGGTTGCTGGGTGGGCATAGCCATGGTGGGCGTGGCCTAGTCAGCCTCCTGCACCATGGGGGTGGGTGGGTGGGGAGCATTTTTGGCCTCCCCAGGCTCAAGAGGCTTTATTTGAGCCTCCAGGAGGACAAAAACAGTCCCCCCAGGCTCCGGAGGCCCTTTGGAGGCTGGAAACGGGCCTTCTTGAACTTCCAGTAGGCCCGTTTTTCACCCTCCCTGAGCCTCCATGCATGTCCTGCACTTACCTGCATCCAAAACAGGCCGCGTGGGGACTCCTGGGAGGGGCGGGGCGGGGTGGGAGGGGCCAGCTAGGAGTGGGATTTGGGGGTTCTCCGAACTGCACAGAATCCTAGCTAGAGGTTCTCCCGAACCCCTGCGAACTCCCGGCAACCAACCCCTGGTTACTTGTCCTCACTGTTAGGATGTTTCTCCTTAATTCCAGGTTGCTTCTCTCCTTGACAAATTTCCATCCATTGTTTCTTCTTTTGCCTTCTGGTGCTTTAGTAAATAAGTTGACCCCCTCCTCTTTGTGGCAACCTTTGTGGCCAGTCTCGCCTGGACTACGCTAACGCTCTCTACATGGGGCTCCCCTTGAGGAGCACCCGGAGGCTCCAGCTGGTCCAGAATGCGGCCGCGCGGGTGATCACAGGAGCGACATGGCACTCCCATATAGCACCTCTCCTGCGCGAGCTGCACTGGCTCCCGGTGGTCTTCCGGGTGCGCTTCAAGGTGTTGGTTCTCACCTTTAAAGCGCTCCGTGGCTTAGGGCCAGGGTATTTACGAGACCGCCTTCTGCTACCAATAACCTCCCACCGGCCAATACGCTCTCACAGAGAGGGCCTCCTCAGGGTGCCATCGGTCAAGCAATGTCGACTGGCGGCCCCCAGGGGGAGAGCCTTCTCTGTGGGAGCACCCGCCCTCTGGAACGAGCTACCTTCCGGAATACGGCTGATCCCGGATCTCCACACTTTCTGTAAGGCCCTGAAGACGTTTTTATTTCAGCAAGCTGGCCTGGCCTGAATAGGTTTTATGGGTTAGTTTTTTAATTGTATTGCTAGGGGTTTTAAAGTGGGGCAGCTGTTTAATTTAATTTATTTTTAATTATTTTAACTTTTATATTGTATGTTATTTTAATTCTCGGCTGTTCACCGCCCTGAGTCCCTTCGGGGAGAAGGGCGGGATATAAATTTAATAAATAAATAAATAAATAAATAAATAAATAAATAAATAAATAAATACCTTCTCAAATACTGGAATACTGCTATCCTCGAAATAGAATGGGACCTGTTCCCTCCCCAAACAATAATTGCTAAAGCAGTTTTGCATCATTTCCCCCCCACAGAAAAAAGTAAAGAAAAGAAATGAACCCAACAAGGGGGGGGAAAAAAAACCCCATTTTCAGTTCAATACCTTGGTATCCTGAGCAATTCCCTTTATTAATCATCGCACCATCGACAGGCTGAGCCCTCTCTGCTCCAGTTAAATAATAGACTCCTGAATTGACTTTTAAAGGAGGCCGTGTGCTCATTAATATCTCACGTATTTTGTCTTCCGAAACCAGCCCTGGAGGCGTGTCACTGGGTTCAGGCAAAGAAAGTGACATATTAAGCTTCATTTACTCAACAGTGTTCGGAGACAGAAAAGCGAAGGAGCAGAAGGAAATAGTGGGGAAGTGGGAAAAGGGGTTCCGGTATAAATACAGAGTGGGAATTCCAAATTGTTTCCTGCCTTTGCATTCGGAAATAGATCCATTTATACAGAACAATGCCCATTATAATAAGAGTAGATAAAAGGCAGATTAATCTCATTTTTTTTTAAAAAAAACCATTTTTTTCTTTCTCAATCCCCAAACCAGTCAGATTTCAAGAGCTTCTTATCAAGTGTAATTATACTGCTATTACCGAGGGACACGGATATTGTATCATAAATTACGTTGCACAGCTGAACACAAATGGTATAGCACGAGCATCGGCACGGAGGAGTAGTAAATCAACTTCTGAACAGAAGAAATATTTATGGGAGGTAAAAAGGAGAGAGGGAGAGAGGGAGAGGGAGAGAAAGAAGAGAGAGAGAGAAGGGAGAAGATGAAGATAGAGGCATGGTAGAGAGATAGAAGAGAGAGAGAGAGAGAGAGAGACAGACAGATAATTTCTATGGTATGAGAAAGATATCGATGAGATAAATAGATAGATAGATAGATAGATAGATAGATAGATAGATAGATAGATAGATAGATAGAGAGGCAGGCAGGCAGGCAGGCAGGCAGGATAGATAAATATAGAGGTGGGCTGCTGCCGATTTGGGCGAACCGGTAGTCCCGCCCACCTGCCCTGGCGCTATCCCATCCTATATATCTCACTCTTTGGCTCGCTCGCCCTGCCCATGCAGCCCAGCTGATTTCTGCGCCTCGCCTGCTCTACTCACCGCGGCTGCCCGAGAAGGTGTGCTGGAAGCCGCGCGCATGAAATCACTGTAGCCACACGCTCACATTTTTGGTTCTGCGCTAGGCGAACCAGTTGTTAAATTATGTGCAGCCCACCTCTGGATAGATAAAGAGATGAGAGATAAGAAATTACACACACACACACACACACACACACACACACACACACACACACACAGAAATTATTTAGAGAGGAGAGGATAGATAGATAGATAGATAGATAGATAGATAGATAGATAGATAGATAGATAGATATGGATAGATATGGATAGAAGATAGAAGATAGGTAGATAGGTAGATACATAGATATAGATATAGATATAGATATAGATATAGACATATAGATATAGATATAGATATAAATGTAGATATAGATATAGATAAGAGATATGGATGAATAGATAGATTGATTGATGGATAGATATGGATAGATGATAGAAGAGAGATAGAGAGATAGAGAGATAATAATAATAATAATGATAGATAGATAGATAAATAGTAGATAGATAGATAGATAGATAGATAGATAGATAATAGTAGATAGATAGATAGATAAGGGTAGGTACAATAAGTAAATTATAGATAGCTAGAGCAATATCCAAAGTATGTGTGTGTGTATACAGTCAAACACACATACACCCCCACACACATATGCATATCCTTCCAGAATAACCTTTTAATTTAATTTAATAAATACACACACACACATACTGTGTCTCTGTCTCTAGATGCTCAAGAGGCCTTCTGCCAATTAACTACTTGAGATGCTCAAGGTCAAATGCCTCGTCAACCTACCACAGAAATGGGATGGAAACACAGTCTTTTTGTGTCTTGGGTTATATAATTTTCTATTCAAACCTCGGAGGCAGGCTGTAATTTCCTTAAAAAGCAACTTAGACGCCGGATTCACAAGGCAGACTTAAATCTTACACTTGGGTGAACAAACAAGGTTCTTGTCTTCACATGATAGACTATATGCAAATAGAACATCCGTAAGGAAATGCCCTGCTCCTTGATGGCGTTAATAGAAAAACACGCTAACTTGGTCAAAAGTCACTATTTTTGAGAATTCTGTCTCCCATTTTCTCTAGGAAGCAGCTGGTATCTCTTGAATTCTTATACGGGTAATCCTCGACTTACGGACCACAATCGGACCCAAAATTTATGTGATACTAAGTGAGAAATTTGTTAAGTGAGTTTTACCCATTTTACGACTTTTCTTTGCCACATTTTCTATTCCCTCTCCTCCCCTCCTCTCTTCCCTATTCTATTTTCTCTCCTCTCCTACTCTACTCTACTCTACTCTACTCTACTCTACTCTACTCTACTCTACTCTACTCTACTCTATTCTATTCTATTCTATTCTATTCTATTCTATTCTATTCTATTCTCTCTCCTCTCCTCTATCCCCTCCCTCCTCTCATGTCTCCCCTCCCCTCCCCTCCCCTCCCCTCCCTATTCTATTTTCTGTCTTCTTCCTGTTCTCCTCTCTTCCCTATTCTATTCTCTCTCCTCTCCTCTCCTCTCCTCTCCTCTCCTCTCCTCTCCTCTCCTCTCCTCTCCTCTCCTCCCTATTCTATTCCCTGTCCTCTTCTTGCTCTCCTCTCCTCCCTATTCTATTCTCCCTCCTCTCCTCCCCTCCCCTCCTCTCTTCTCTCCCTAACCCTAACTCCTCCCATTCCATTCCATTCTTTGCTCAAGTCAATGGGCATCCAACATCTCCCTACAATTCCTCTCAAAATCCTTCCTTGAATACATGAATATCTCTCTATTTTCCCCCTGTACAATAAAGATAGTACATGGCCTCTCTCTCCATGGTGATGCATTTCAGGCTATCTGCAAACAACTTTCGCTCTATTTTTGTATATCATCCAAGGAAATGGGTAGCGTGCAATAAATATAATCCAATTTTCATTTCTGCTGCTCCAATGATCCCGGACCATTTGTGTCTCCACTCATATCCAGATGACATAATAGATCTTAAACCTGTTATACCTCCCTGGGCCAAATATTGCCTCTGCTACAGAAATATAATCTGGAGGAAAGACAAATGACATTTGGTGGCAGATTGTTTTAAATAATAACAGCTGCTGAATGCCAATTTTGAAAGTTTGGGGATCTGAAAATAATTCGCTTCACAGAAGTTGAGGGGGAAGAACACAGGTAGTGCAGGAAGATCCTATACTGAATAAACATGCATTACTTAATTTAAACAAATGACCCTAAGGGGGGGGAAATGCATTGTCATCAGAGGTGGTATTAAGCTGGTTCAGACCGGTTCCGGCGAACTGGTAGCGGAAATTTGGGCTGGTTCGCTGAACCAGTAAATACCACCTCTGGTTGGCCCCGCCCCTGGGTTGCCACACCATGCCCAGTCACATGACCACCAAGCCACACACCCCAATCACATGTTCACCAAGCCACGCCCACCAAGCCATGCTCACAGAACCGGTAGTAAAAAATTTTGAATCCCACCATTGACTGTCATGTGTGAAAATATGCAAAAATGTAATTGTGACACAACTACATGACTCTTCCAAGCCAAAATACTCTTTTTCTGAGTTCACACACATTCTCCCTTTCTTTCAGTCCAGCTTTCCCAATACGGGAAGTCTTTAGAAAGTTGCATTAAAAACTCAATGGTGGTTCTAGTGGCTGAGGAATTCTGGGAATTGTAGTCCACAAGTCAGGAGCATGCTCAGTTGCAGAAATCTCTTTTGAACTTCATTGCTAACATCTGGAGCTGCCACGGCTCCTGTAAAAGATATCTAAATGAACATCCCTTGTGCAAATTTTGGGTTTGGATTCCTGCATTGGGCAAGGGGTTTTAAAATGATTTTAGTTGGATATTTTAAATTTGGCCGAATGATTGAATTATTTTAATAAGCTTTTAACTTTTGTTGTATATTGTTTTTACCATGGCTGTTCACTGCCCTGAGTTCCTTGGGAGAAGGGCGGTATATAAATATAATAAACTAAACTAAATTAAACTAAGAAACCACAATGAATGATCCATTTTATTCGTCTGTTTTGCAAAGTACTACCCTGTACTACCAAAGAGCCTTGGTAGTACAGGGGTTTAAGGCACCCTGTTATTAAGCTGGTTATTAAGACCAGCTGCCTGCAATTACTGCAGGGTTCGAATCTCTCCAAGGCTCAAGGTTGACTCAGCCTTCCATCCTTTCTAAGGTAGGTAAATTGAGGACCCAGTTGTGGGGGCAATAAGCTGACTGTGTATAAATATACAAAAGTATGAAGGCTATTGCTTAGCGCATTGTAAGCCGCCCTGAGTCTTCGGAGAAGGGCGGCATATAAATCAAATTAAAAAAAAAAAATGTATAAAGTGGCACATCTTAAATCAATTTTTTTCTGGATGCTAGCAAAGTATAAAGTAGGGACATACCGGGAGTCCTTGACTTTTAACAACAATTGAACCCCAAAATTATGTTGCTAAGTAAAGTAAGTTGTTAAGTGAGTTTTGCTCCCTTTTATGAACTTTCTTGCCATACTTGTTAAGTGAATCACTGCAGTGGTGAAGTTAGTAACATGGTTGTTAAGTGAATCTGGCTTCCCCATTGACCTTGGTCGCAAAAGCTGAACATATGACCCCGGGACATGGCAACCATCATAAATACATGACAGTTTCCAAGTGTCTGAATTTGGATCACGTGACCATGGAGATGTTGCATTGGTCATATGTGTGAAAAGCAATCATAAGTCACTTTTTCCAGTGCTGTTGTAACTTTGAATGATCTCGAAACAAATGGTTGTAAGTCAAGGACTACCTGTACATATAAAAGCAAGGGTGAAATGCTCCCGGTTCGGACCGGATCGCCTGATCCGGTAGCGATGGAGCAAAAATCCCTGCCCCCCCCACCATGCCCAGGTGAGCTGCACAATCATCAGAGGCTTTTTTTTTTTTTACTTTTAAAAGCATTTTTTCTACAATCTCTTTGGTTGAAAAAATGCTTTTAAAAGTTAAAAAAAAAAAGCCTCTGATGATCGCGCGGCTCAGCTTGGATCATCAGAGGCATTTAAAAGAAAAAAAGCCTCTGCCGATCAGGCAACTCAGCTGGGATCGTCAGAGCCTTTTGAAAGCATTTTTTTTACAACCTCTTCGCCAAAGAGGTTGTAGAAAAAATGCTTTTAAAAGTAATAAATAAATAAATAAATGGCCACGCCCACCCAGTCACATTAACCCCCCCCCCACCAAGCCATGCCCAACAGCAAACAGCCTGCTTTACTTTCATTTTTGTTTTCAGCATAGCTTGATTAGCACAAGGAAAAAAAAAAATCTGCTCCAGCAATTTACCTCCTTGCAGCAAGCAGCAGAGGCCTGCACAAAACAGCTGAGAGCAAAACAGCTGAGAGTCGGGGGGCAGATCCAATCAACTTGTGCTAATTAGGCTGTGCTGAAGCTGAAACGGGCTGTTTCTTCTTGCTGCTTGCTGCAAGGAGGTAAACTGCTGGGAGGCAGACGCCAAAGGGTGGGGGCCAGTGGCTGGACGGGGCTACATTCGGTGTATAAGACGCACCTAAATTTTCACCCCCTTTTAAGGGGGGAAAAGGTGCGCCTTATACTCCAAAAAATACAGTAATAAAATAAATAAGTAAGTAAGCAAATGAATGAATGAATGAATGAATGAATGAATGTATTGTTTCTCAGTGAGCAATTACTGGAAAGCTTCCGTATCTTTCTTTCCAATGTCTTTTGCTAAGGAGATTGGATGAGAATTCTAAAGAACTGTTTTAGATTTTAAGCAGATGCCAACCTTCTGATGACTACTTCCCTGCCCTAAGCTACAGTTCACAACTCATCAAGACCATGAAGATTACCAACCCAACTGGATCCCTGCTTAATAAGAATTTAAGAATTGGCACTTCTCTTTTTCTCTTCGCCATCCCGGTCCCTGCCTGAAAAGATCACGCAATCTCCCATCTTTATCACTACCTGTTTTGCTAACACAGCTGGTTGGGAATGAAAATACACAAGGTGAGGGAAAAAAAAAAAAGCAGAAAACAGAAACTAATTTAAGACCTGCCGTGGCAGCCACGGTGTCAGCCTTTTACTACTGACATGAGGACAATTTAAGGCACCATAAAAATCAAGCACACTTTATTGTGGCCTAAGCTTTGCAGACGAAATAAACAACGGAGGCTGAATTCTTGTTATCCTCGTTAAAAGTGTAAAGGTTTTGCAGCATCGTTGCTGTTTGGGATCAGATGGAATTTTTTTTATATCTCTGCAAGAGGTATGAAATGACAGTTGGCGGAGAAAAAAAGGGGAATCTGTTCTTGAAAACATTTCTTAAGAGATCAGGATGGGATAGGTTAGGTTAGGTTAGGTTAGGTTAGGTTAGGTTAGGTTAGGTTAGGTTAGGATAGGATAGGATAGGATAGGATAGGATAGGATAGGATAGGAGAACAGAATAGAACGGAATGGAATGGAATAGAATATGAATGGAATGGAATTCTTTATTAACCAAGTGTGATTGGACAAATTTATCTATGATGCAGAGAGCAGGGAATGGAATGGAATGGAATAAAATAGAGAACAGAACAGAATGGAATGGAATAGAATAGAGAACAGAACGGAATGGAATGGAATGGAACGGAATGGAACAGAATGGAATGGAATAGAATAGAGAACAGAACAGAATGGAATGGAATGGAACGGAATAGAATATAAATGGAATGGAATTCTTTATTAACCAAGTGTGATTGGACAAAGAATTTATCTATGATGCAGAGAGCAGAGAATGGAATGGAATGGAATAAAATAGAGAACAGAATGGAATGGAATGGAACAGAACGGAATGGAACGGAATGGAATAAAATAGAGAACAGAACGGAACGGAACGGAAAGGAACGGAATGGAACAGAATGGAACAGAATGGAATAGAATAGAGAACAGAATGGAATGGAATGGAATGGAATGGAATGGAATGGAATGGAATGGAATGGAATGGAATAGAATAGAGAACAGAATAGAATGGAATGGAATGGAATGGAATGGAATGGAACGGAATGGAACAGAATGGAATGGAATAGAATAGAGAACAGAACAGAATGGAATGGAATGGAACGGAATAGAATATAAATGGAATGGAATTCTTTATTAACCAAGTGTGATTGGACAAAGAATTTATCTATGATGCAGAGAGCAGAGAATGGAATGGAATGGAATAAAATAGAGAACAGAAGGGAATGGAATGGAACAGAACGGAATGGAACGGAATGGAATAAAATAGAGAACAGAACGGAACGGAACGGAAAGGAACGGAATGGAACGGAATGGAACAGAATGGAATAGAATAGAGAACAGAATGGAATGGAATGGAATGGAATGGAACAGAATGGAATGGAATAGAATAGAGAACAGAATAGAATAGAATGGAATGGAATGGAATGGAATGGAATGCAATGGAATAGAATAGAGAACAGAATAGAATGGAATGGAATGGAATGGAATGGAATGGAATGGAATAGAATAGAATAGAGAACAGAATAGAATGGAATGGAACAGAATATGGAATGGAATGGAATTCTTTATTAACCAAGTGTGATTGGACAAGGAATTTATCTATGATGCAGAGAGCCGAGAATGGAATGGAATGGAATAAAATAGAGAACAGAACGGAACGGAACGGAAAGGAACGGAATGGAACGGAATGGAACAGAATGGAATAGACTAGAGAACAGAATGGAATGGAATGGAATGGAATGGAATGGAACAGAATGGAATGGAATGGAATAGAATAGAGAACAGAATAGAATGCAATGGAATGGAATAGAATAGAATAGAGAACAGAATAGAATGGAATGGAACAGAATATGGAATGGAATGGAATTCTTTATTAACCAAGTGTGATTGGACAAGGAATTTATCTATGATGCAGAGAGCCGAGAATGGAATGGAATGGAATAAAATAGAGAACAGAACGGAACGGAATGGAAAGGAACGGAATGGAACGGAATGGAACAGAATGGAATAGAATAGAGAACAGAATGGAATGGAATGGAATGGAATGGAATGGAATGGAATGGAATGGAACAGAATGGAATGGAATGGAATAGAATAGAGAACAGAATAGAATGGAATGGAATGGAATAGAATAGAATAGAGAACAGAATAGAATGGAATGGAACAGAATATGGAATGGAATGGAATGGAATTCTTTATTAACCAAGTGTGATTGGACAAGGAATTTATCTATGATGCAGAGAGCCGAGAATGGAATGGAATGGAATAAAATAGAGAACAGAACGGAACGGAATGGAAAGGAACGGAATGGAACGGAATGGAACAGAATGGAATAGAATAGAGAACAGAATGGAATGGAATGGAATGGAATGGAATGGAATGGAATGGAATGGAATGGAACAGAATGGAATGGAATGGAATAGAATAGAGAACAGAATAGAATGGAATGGAATGGAATAGAATAGAATAGAGAACAGAATAGAATGGAATGGAACAGAATATGGAATGGAATGGAATTCTTTATTAACCAAGTGTGATTGGACAAGGAATTTATCTATGATGCAGAGAGCCGAGAATGGAATGGAATGGAATATGGAATGGAATAAAAAATGGAATGGAATTCTTTATTGGCCAAGTGTTGATTGGGCACACAAGGAATTCGTCTATGCTGCATCAGCTCTCAGTGTACATACAAACAACAAAGTGATAAGCCATAGACCATCAATAATGTAAGATACAATTGTAATCATTAGATACAAACAGCAAGTGATAAATCATGATACCAATAGGAGAAGGTAGTAGGAAAGCTGAGAAGGATAATAGCAATACAGCCCTACTACACGGCTAAATATCTTTAGGCCTAAAACAATGCCGTGGGAGTTAGGTATTTAGCAGTGCGATGGCACGGGAGAGAAACTACCTTTGTATCTAGTTGTTTTGGCGTGTAATGCCCTGTAGCCAAGTCCTGAGAGGAGAAGTTGAAACAGTTTATGTCCAGGATGTTGAGGGTGTGGGGGGGTGTCTCTAAGATATTTTCTCAGTTCTCTTTCTGGTTCTCTTTTCTTTCTGAATTCTGAATGAATTGATTCTCTTTTCTTTCTGAATTCCCATGCACACCCATCCCGGCACAGTGTGTAATCCTTCCTCAAAATTATTTTTTTCTGCCAGAACCAAAAAAAAAAAAAAAAAAGTTGAAGAGGAAAAGGAGCTAAATTATAGATAATATTCCATACAAGCTCTCCTGCAACCGTTGTTTTCTTATTGAGAGTGTAGAAAACCCCACTGCTATATACTAGTGTTTCTTAATTCAGAGTGGGATATGTAGCAAATTGCAATTGTCTGCAATTACAGTTAGCTATAATTAAGAACAATTACAGCTTTTATTTCTCAGCTTGTGCTTTAAAAAGCCCGGTTGTAATAAAATTCACCATTCCTCTACCTCCCCTCTTTTCACATTCTGGTTTTCGTTGTTTTTTTTTTAAAGGTGAGTGTAATTATACATCCCCTGTAACATTGCCAATAATTAGTTTGACTCTGGTATCTCCAGAAACCGTTTTCATTTTATCTGTCAGTGGCACCATCCACTTTCCACAGAACAAACTATAAAATTTTCATCATTAACCTTTGTCACCTTGAATATCTGCAAAGAAGCCCAGGGGAGAAAAAAAATGGAAAGCTTTGTTGTTTAAAAAAAACAACAACCACATTTTTATGGCCCAGCTAAGGTGTATAATGAACTGGGTGGGTTTTCTAACCCCTCCCCCCCATTTTTTTTTTTTTTACATTACAAGGCAAAAAATGCCCTGTTTTGTACAAAGCAGCCAAATTGTTTTCTTATTAAACTAAGCAGTAGATAAAAATAAAATGGGCCATGACCCATATATTTAAACGAGTTTCTCTTCTTTTAAAAAGTTTCATGGCGCCAACTGAGGTGATTCTTTTATGGGAGAAATTCAGGAAATCGTTTTTTTCTTCTTCAGATTTTATGGAATGAATCAGACATTCACATTAAAAAAAAATGTTTGAATGCTTTGCTGAAATCTGTTATGTAATCTCTTTTGTTTCTTTTTCTCTCTTTCTCTTTCTCTTTCTTTCTTTCTTTCTCTCCCCTTCTTTCCTTCCTTTTTCTTTCTCTCTCTCTTTCTTTCTCTCTCTCTCCCCCTCCTTACTGCCTTCCTTCCTTCCTTCCTTCCTTCCTTCCTTCCTTCCTTCCTTCCTCTTTTTCTTTTTTTTCTTTCGTTTTCTCTCTCCCTCCCTTCCTCCCTCCCTCCCTCCCTTCCCTTTCTTTCCCTTTCTTTCTTTCTTTCTTTCTTTCTTTCTTTCTTTCTTTCTTTCTTTCTTTCCTTTCTCTCTCTCTCTCTCTCTCTTTTTCTTTCTTTTCTTCTTTCTTTTCCTGGACAAACAGTTTCTGTTTTTCTATTTTACTCTCAAGGTTACTTGAGAATTTCCTTTCAATTTCACTTTACCTTCTTTATTTTTGAACTGACTTCGAACTAATTTAGGAATAGCAAAGGATGCAATTGCTGGTATTGTTCCTTTCTACAGATAGGTAGTCCTACAGGTAGGTAGACTAGAGGTAGGTAGTCCTCAACTTACGACAAAAAGGCAGTTTAAGTAGGAGAAACCTCCGAATTCCTGATGGCTTCCCCATTGACCTCGCTCATGGGAGACTGACAGAGAACATCAGAAATCATGGGACCATGGTTCAGTGTGACAGTGCAACGATGCTGCAGCGGCTAAAACTTTGGCAATACAACTGAAAGTCTGAAAATCCTTGAAATTCAAATTACAGAAGAGTATTGAGTCCCAGATTTTGTACACCCTTTTTTTTTTAAAGTTAGGAGATTTGAGGTACTTGAATCCCATTTTGTCGAGCTGCCATGTGCACTCATCAAAGGTTACAAACAGGCAGAAATATTTTAGTAGTATATAGATAAATTTTGAGCCTTAGACTGGAGCCGTGATGGTGAACCTATGGCACGCGTGCCAGAGATGGCATGCAAAGCCCTCTCTGTGGGCACGCGAGCCGTCATCCCAGTTCAGCTCCACCATGCATGTGCGCGCGCTCCCGTCAGCCAACTAGTTTTTGGGTCTCTGCCACATGTGCAAGGGACGGGGTGCATGCAGGGGGCCACGGGCACATGCGTGGGGGCGGGGCGCAGGCGAGGCCCCCACGTGTGCATGCGTGTGGGGGGCAGGGGGCGCATTGCATTTTGGGGAGTGTGGGTGTGTGCATGCACTTAGGGCAGGGGTGGGTTCTAAATATTTTTTACTACCGGTTCTATAGGCGTGGTTTATTTTGTGGGCGTGGCTTGATGGTTATGTGACAATTCTTTAGTTTTTGGTTTTTTTAAATTTGATTTATATGCCTCCCTTCTCCGGAGACTCAGGGCAGCTTACAATGTGCTAAGCAATAGCCTTCATCCTTTTGTATATTTATACAAAGTCAGCTTATTGCCCCCACAACTGGGTCCTCAATTTACCTACCTTAGAAAGGATGGAAGGCTGAGTCAACCTTGAGCCTTGGCGAGATTCGAACCTGCAGTAATTGCAGGCAGCTGGTCTTAATAACCAGCTTAATAACAGGGTGCCTTAGACCACTGTACTACCAAGGCTCTTTTAGCAGTATTTAGCAGAGATACTGGTCTACCAGGCTTTTAACTGCTTGCAGAGCTGTACTGGTCTACTCATTTATTTTTGGAGGCACTGGTCTACCACCACACTGCCTTTTAACACTGATGAGCTGTAGGGCGGCCCTTTGAAGCCCCACGGCAAGAGTTTAAACAGTTTTTTTCCTTCTAGCCGATCAGCTGGGACTCAGGAGGCAGCAATAGATTGGGGGTGGGGCCAAATAAAAGTTAAGAATAACACGGGGGTGGGGGGGGATGGGGGGATGGGGGGGACGGGGGGACAGAACCGGTTCGGTGACGTCATATCTTCACTGCTACCGGCTTGGTGGAACCGGGCTGAACCCACCACTGGTTTAGGGCACTCAGACTGGAAAAGGTTAGCCATCATTGGCTAGAGGAATGACGCAGCAAAAACAGTGGGAGAATCACACACAGGAAATATTTTACCCAGGCAGATTACTCCAAACTTGACCTTCCCGTTTTTGGAAATGTAGTCAGATCCAATCTAGTCAACGTGACCTCGATCTGTCTTCTTCAATGCATGTGCCAAAGCCCTTACAGCAGTCGTAAAACCTCAAGCTATACAATAGTCATGTCATATAAGCTAAATAGCAAAAGGGTTGGTTGGCGCTTGGAAAATGCAGATTTATTTGAAGGAAAAAAACAATCGGTTAGCCTCCTACCAGATGGACCACTTCACTATCACTGTCAAATTAGAAGAAGGACGCTAATTGTCAGCCTTCCCTAATTTATAGAATCGTAAAATTAGGAAAAGGGGGAGGGAAATACTCCATTTCTTGAACTCGGTAAAGGTAAAAGTTCCCCTTGCACATATGTGCTAGTCGTTCCTGACTCTAGGGGGCGGTGCTCATCTCCGTTTCAAAGCCGAAGAGCCAGCGCTGTCCGAAGATGTCTCCGTGGTCATGTGGCCGGCATGACTAAACGCCAAAGGCGCACAGAATGCTGTTACCTTCTCACCAAAGGTGGTCCCTAGTTTTCTACTTGCATTTATTTACGTGCTTTCGAAGTGCTAGGTTGGCAGAAGCTGGGACAAGTAACGGGAGCTCACCCCGTGACGCGGCACTAGGGATTTGAACCGCTGAACTGCCGACTTTTCAATTGACAAGCTCAGCACCTTAGCCACTGAGCCACCATGTCCCTTTTCTTGAACCAACAGTAGGTTAAAAAAAAAAAACAGCATTGGGCTGATATATATAAAAAAGACTATTTAGGTTTAAGAATTTGTTTTCCAGCTTCCACCCCATCTTCTTTTTATGCCTTGCCTTTTAAGTTTGGACCTCTTTTCATTTCCTTTTTCCTTTCTGCTTCATTGTTTCTTCTATGTTAAAAAACATAGAATTATAATAGTTAAAGGAGATCCTGGAAGTGAAATACCATTTTCTCATTGAGGAAATCTATTTTTTGTGGTCACTACAAGTCAACACCAACTTGAATGAAGACATCACTCAATGCCCAGAGAACCATCTCCTAAAAAATATGCAGAATGGTCTCAATTTATCTCACAACTCATCACAACACAACAACTCTTCTCCCCAAACAATAAAGCATAGAACATAGAATAATAGAGTTGGAAGGGACCTTGGAGGTCTTCTAGTCCAACCCCCTGCTCGAGCAGAAGATCCTATACCCGTGATGGTTAACCTATGGCATGCATGCCACAGGTGGCACACGGAGCCATATCAGTGGACACACGAGCTCAGCTGTGGCAATCATGCGCCAGCTGATTTTCGGGCCTTCTGGGCCCACCGGATGTTGGGAAACAGGCTGTTTCCGGCCTCCGGAGGGCCTCCAGGGGAGTGAGGAAGGCTGTTTTTGCCCTCCCCAGGCTCCTAGGAAAGCCTCTGGAGCCTGGGGAGGGCAAAAAACAGGCCTACTGGGCCCACTGTGCCATTGCGTGCCAAAAGCAGGGGGAGTGCGGGGGGGGGTTGCACACTCATGAGCGCAGAGGGGCGGGCGCATAGAATTATGGGTGTGGGCACACATGCGCATGCTCCCCCTGCTTTTGGCACGCAATGGCAAAAAGGTTAGCCATTGCTGCCCTATACCATTTCAGACAAATGGTAAATGTCCAGCCTCTTTTTGAAAGCCTCCAGTGGTGGAGCACTCACAAGCTGTTCGATTGGTTGATTGCTCTCACCGTTAGGAAATTTCCCCTTAGTCCCAGGTTGCTTCTCTCCTTGGTTAGTTTCCAATCCATTGTTTCTCATCTTGCCTTTTGGAAATTTGTTTGACTTCCTCATCTTTATAGGAGCCCCTCAAATGTTGGAATACTGCTATCATGTCAACGGGGGTGTGTGTGTTCCACATATCCTTACCCACTGGTTCACCCCACGTGCGCGCCTTCTGTGCATGCACCCGGCCTCGAAAACGTGGCTAAATAGGATGGCATTATGCCAGTGCACAGTCACCACTACCAGTACGAACCGGCTGAATACCACCTCTGATCATGTCTTTCCTATTTATTTATTTATTTATTTATTTATTTATTTATTTATTTATTTATTTATTTATTTTTAATTTGATTTATATGCCGCCCTTCTCCGGAGACTCAGGGCAGCTTACAGTGCGTTAAGCAATAGCCTTCATACTTTTGTATATTTTATACAAAGTCAGCTTATTGCCCCCACAAACTGGGTCCTCAATTTACCTTTCTACCTTAGAAAGGATGGAAGGCTGAGTCAACCTTGAGCCTGGTGAGATTGGATCTTACTTTAATTGCAGACAGCTGGTGTTAAATTACAGTGCTTTAGTCTGCAGAGCTATCCAGGCTAGTCCGTCTTTTCATGAAACTAAACATCCCCAATTCTTTTAACTGTTCTTCGTATCTTTTAGCCTCCAGCCCAGTGTGGGATTCAGCCGGTTCGCACCATTTCAGGAGAACCGGTTGTTAACTTTCTGAGCAGTTTGGTGAATTGGTTGTTGAAAGAAATCATTAAGGCAGAAGAACCGGTTGTTAAATTATTTTTTTTTATTTTTTTTTATTTTTAAATTTGATTTATATGCCGCCCTTCTCCGGAGACTCAGGGTGGCTTACAATGCGTTTGTATTTGAATCCCACCACTGCTCCAGCCCTCTTTGTTGCTTTTCCCTGCTCTCTTTCTTGACCCTCAACCTCTTTTTTTTTATATTGTGGTGACCAGAACTAGAACTAGTAGTATTCCAAGCGTGGTCTTACTAAGGCTTTGTAAAGGGGTATTAAGAGCTTCACATTATCTTGATTCTATCCTTCCATTAATGCAGCCTAGGATTGGCAGCCTATATATTTGGGCAGCTTTCAAGGGATGAAAAGCAGAATAAAAATGGCTTCTAATGAAAACAAGACACACTTGTTTATTTAATAAATGCATTATAGAATCTCCCACTGATAACAGCAAGTGTGTGAGCTGGTTGCTGGCCAATCCTCCAAAGCTCAAGATGATCCAGCACAACGTAGAAAAAGAGCACAATTTTCAAATTAACTGCAACGGTAACAAGGATGTTGCAGGAATATATATACATACATACATATATATATATATGCAAAAAATTAAAATCTCAGGTGTTTTCCCGTGTCATTTTAAATAAGTTGGTTAAAATATTTATTTATTTATTTTTTATTTTATTTTATTTATTTATTTTTTATTTTTTAATTTGATTTATATGCCGCCCTTCTCCGGAGACTCAGGGCGGCTTACAATGCGTTAAGCAATAGCCTTCATACTTTTGTATATTTATACAAAGTCAGCTTATTGCCCCCACAAAACTGGGTCCTCATTTCACCTACCTTAGAAAGGATGGAAGGCTGAGTCAACCTTGAGCCTTGGAGAGATTCGAACCAGCAGTAAATTGCAGGCAGCTGTGTTAATAACAGGGTGCTTAGACCACTGTACCATCAAGGCTCTTTAAAATCCTGGTTAAAATCCCATCTTAAAATCTCCTAAAGTTCCTTACAGAGCACTCTGCAAGGTCCTTTAAAACCTCAGCTAAAATCCTACCAGTGACTTTAAAAGTTTTTCTTAAAGCAACGTTTCGACAGGCTCACAACCCTGTCATCTTCAGGCTCTGTTTCATGTAGAAGCTATGGGTTCTCTGTTGCGGGGCCGGACCTTGCAGAGTGCTCTGTAAGGAATTTTAGAAGATTTTAAGCTGGGATTTTAACCAGGATTTTAAATATTTTAACCAACTTATTTATAATGACGCGGGAAAACACTCGAGATTTTAATTTTTTGCATATGCACAACCGTGAAAACTTAAGAAGACAAATATATATATATATATATATATATATATAGCTCTTTGGTTATTCGGGTCTTCTCCCACGTAAAATTGGAAGTGTCTTGGCGACGTTTCGACGAAGTCTCATTCGTCATCTTCAGGCTGGTGTTCTCGGCTTCGTGCTTCCAGGAGCAATGTGAGATCGCAGCTGTCTCTTCATTTTAACTGCTAGTGGAGGTGTGAGCTGATTGGGTGGGAACTTGGCTGTGTTCTGATTGGGTGGAGGTGTGTTCTGATTGGTTAGGGGCTTGGCTGTGCTCTGATTGGCTGGGGTTGTGTTCTGTTTGGGTGGGGGCTTGGTTGTGCTCAGCTTAGTCTGAGTTGCAGGGGGATTTGAGCTGGTGAGCTGCGTTGTTGTTGTTTGGCTTCGTGTTTGTGGCCGTGCTGCGATCTCACATTGCTCCTGGAAGCACGAAGCCGAGAACACTAGCCTGAAGATGACGAATGAGACTTCGTCGAAACGTCGCCAAGACACTTCCAATTTTACGTGGGAGAAGACCTGAATAACCAAAGACCTACATACAAACACCCGCGAAAACCTGAGAAAACATATATATATATATCAGCTCAAATAAAACACTTAAGAGAAAGTTGGCATGCATTGTATAAATGAAAGGAAGCCATTTCTCTGCCAATTTCCTCCTGCAAGTGTTGAGAAATTAAAACTATTAAAATATGGACGAAAGCCTGCCTCTTATCTCAGATCAGGCTTAAACATACTTCTTTTCCCAGGACCTTTAGAATACTTGTTATAACTTTTAATTTATTTTATTAGATTTCTAATTCAATTTTAATGGGTTCTTAGTGACGCTTTAACCTGTTGCTGGAAGCCACTCAGAATTTAAGGGGAGTGAATTTTTCTTAAAATCTTTTCACTCAATAAATAAAACTACAGAAATGTCCCCATTTTGCTACCTGTGAGCTGAATATTAAAGTATGACATTTCTTTAAAACCCTGCAGATAATTTTGCTGATCTTTTAATCATTTTCAAAGAGATTAACAGCAGACCACAGAACCATAATAATAATAATACTATGGTATGAAAACCCTGTTTTTCCACCATTATTACACTGTAATTACTTAATTATTGATGTATTCATAAGGCATTTAAATTGCCACAACCTGATGATTGCTGATGGTTTACAAATTTTTTAAAAAAAAATCCACATCCCAGCCATACAGGGATATCAAAGCATGATCAAAAAAGTCAAACTGCCAACTGATTCTTATGTATTTATAGAATAAAAGGAAGGGAGGGGCTTCGATTGCACAATTGGGGTGCCATTGTGATGTTTTTTTTGGCATCCTATTCCCAGACAAGTGTAGGAAGTTAACACCCACCCCTTTCCTAGAAGAATGAAATATTTTGGGAAAAATTAAAAAGGCAGAATATTATGTTTCCCTGGATGAGAAATGGAGAAGCATGTTTTAAAGACAAAGCAGCTCCCACCTTCCTGGCCCCACCCTTTTGTTAATGGGCCAGAGGCAGAAACTCAATCTTTGTCAATGGACCTCATCTGCAAGACAATGGGACCCATCTAGGACAAAAACTCACCACATGGCACCTGGGAAGATTACATCAGCCAGCAGGGCTAGCTAAGACCCCCACCCCCTGGAAGTTTGACAACCAATCAGGATACTCTTTCTGGGCCCCAGGAAGTTCAAAGCCAGAGAGGGCATGAAACCCGGAGACTCGCTGTATCTGCCCTTTTTCTGTTCAGGAACTCAAACCATGTGATCCTGTCCACCATTAAACCATCTTTCCAAGCAGTCTCTATGTTTCCAGTGTCTTTTTCCTCCACTTGGAGCTGAACCCAGAAGGATATTTCTCCCAACACAAGGCCTCGACTCCTTGACCTCCTACAACTCATGAGCATGGGGCTGGACTAGAAGACCTCCAAGGTCCCTTCCAACTCTGTTATTCTGTTCATAAATTTATCCAGACTGATTTCCTGTCACTTTCTGCTGAACCAGGAACCATGCTTGAAAACAATTCCAGAATTTGGCTTGTTAGGTTTCTTCTGTTTGCTTCTACACAATGGATGCTAAAAGAAACCGCATGATACCACATGATAGATTCGTGTGTGATAGTGTTGGAAGAAATGTCCCATCCGGGGTGCCAAATTGTTGTAAGAAATGTCCATCTGGGTTCAGTTCCAAGTGGGGACAAAGACACTGGATTCCTGGAAGTTGCTTGGAAAGAAGGTTTATTGATGAACAGGATCACATGGCTTGAGATCTTGGGCAGAAAAGGGAAGTCATGCTGAGAGTGCCTGGGTTTTATACCCTCTGCTGGGCTTTGAATTTAAGCTTGTGTTCTGATTGGTTGTCAGACTTCCATGGGGCCATGCAGGGGTAACTTTGTAGGTTGTCTTTCGAGTCCCCAGGCTTGGTTGACTCTTGCTGGGTGATGATGTAATGAAAGGGCTTTGGGCAATTCCTACTATGGCTCTGCCTGAAAGAGATAGATCTTTGTTATGTAGAAGAGATTGGCCCAGTGTCAGCATTCCAGAAAAACCCCAACTCCAAGTAAAGATGCGGAAGCAAGCATTTTCCAAAGTTCTCTTTACTAGAATAGGTAAACTGGCACATCTGGGAAAACCCGAATCTGAAAAGCCCGGGATGTCAACACTTCAACCTGCATTTACTCTAGTGCTGACATAAGAAGGAGAAGAGAAGGCGTCTGAAAAGGGACGTTTGACTTTTCACCTACTTATTTTCCCTGGAGATAATATCCCCTAGGAGATGGGTTGGGAGGGGGGAAATTCCTTTGAGCTGGAGCAGTAGATTAGGGGTAGAGTGACTTGGAAGATGGCCAATGAGTGCAGGGGAGTGGGGAACGGAAAGGGAGGGTTTTGGGGCTGGAAGTCAGTGTTGGCTTCGATTGTAGTCGGGTTTAGAATGCCGTGCTTAATAAATAGGAGTTTTTTTCTTCAAAGACTTTGTTTGAAATGCAATTTATTTGAGACGACCTCGAAACTTGACACGGGCTTTCCTTCAGTAATTCAAAGCTCCCAAAACCATCCCCTTTCTCCTCAGTCGATCACATGCTCCAATCAACGTCCGTTCCATCTCGACCCAGACCCTGACCACTCCTCCTCCAGATGCTGGATCGCCCTGATCTTGACCGACAGGAAGAATGCTATTATGTCTACTAACCCCCTCTCCTAAATGCCCCCCCCCTACTTTCCCACACATAGGAGGTGGCAGCATTGAAGCTTCCGGGCTAATATGGCTTCCAAGGCTGACACCCAGGCCTTAATGGCCCATTGACAAAGGTGGGGAGGGGCTGACTTTCTGCCTCCCTTTTAGGGGAAATATTCTGCCCTTTCAATATTTCCTAAAATGTCTCATTTTCCTAGGAGAGGTGTGGGTGCTAACTTCCTACAATATATTGGTGATGTCAGCACTTCAAGCTGCATTTACTCTAGTGCTGACATAAGAAGGAGAAGCGGAGGCGTCTGGAAAGGGACGTTTGACTTTTCACCTACTTATTTTCCCTGGAGATAATATCCCCTAGGAGATGGGATGGGAGGGGGGAAATTCCTTTGAGCTGGAGCAGTAGATTAGGGGTAGAGTGACTTGGAAGATGGCCAATGAGTGCAGGGGAGTGGGGAACGGAAAGGGAGGGTTTTGGGGCTGGAAGTCAGTGTTGGCTGCGAATGAGTCGGAGTTAGAATGTCGTGCTTAATAAATGGGAGTTTTTCTTCAAAGACTTTATTTGAAATGCAATTTATTTGAGACGACCTCAAAACCTGACAGGTGGTATATTGGTGATATCTAATACTAATATCTTTAGTACTGCATTTTGTTTTATCATTTCTTACTCAGTTTGATAATTGAATAACAGAGTTGGAAGGGACCTCGTAGGACATCTAATCGCTCCCATTACCACCCGTGCGGCCGCACTCTGCGCCAGTTGGAGCCTCCGAGTGCTCCTCAAGGGGAGCCCCATGTAGAGAGCGTTACAATAGTCCAGACGGGACTATCCCATATGTTCCCCTATGATCCTATCTCTCCCCTCCTCTCTGGCCATGTCATAAATCACATTCTCCAATTAACCACTTTGGCTGGCTGTGAAACCTAACACCCTCCTTCTGATTGCGGTCAGAAAGAATGTATGGAATTCACTTCAGTTCTCCCTCCCTCCTGCTCATGGCAACTTGAAAGCTTTGCAAGTTGACAGTCTGGCCTTGAAAAGCTCTTTTGTCCCCAATTCTCTTCTTTAGGGAGTCAGACCAAGATGTCTTTTCTTTTTTCTTTTTTCTTTTTTTTTGCAACGGTGCCTTTTCCTTTCCTACAAGTGCACAAAAACCGAGCCTTAGGAGAAGCACATTAAGAAGGCAACAATCAATTCCCACCAACTTGCCTCCTTTTTGTCTGCTTTCCTTTCCTCGGTGTGCCGGTGTTTAATTCTCCTGTACCGCAACAAGCATCTCTGTTCCTAAGGAGGTTAAAAAAAACAACAGACCCACATTTTCTGTTTCTGTCTTGTAGTGCAAGACAATTGCATCGGGAAGCCCTAATGACTTCCCTATGGATTTGGCCAAGTACACACCAAGTCTTTGTAAAAATGGCAAATCCCTCCCCAATATATATATATATATATGTGTGTGTGTATGTGTGAAAAAATTGGCAGTACCATTTATTATCTTTAAAAAGAAGCAGCAGCAGCAGCAAAACATGAAACTAGACTTCCTACTCTTTGCTGTGTTTGGGGCTGAATACAAATGATTACAGTGCATGGAAGCCCTAAAGCAGCATGAGATGACCTCTTGATCAATTCGCTAGTAAGTCCCATGTTTGGGAGATATTGGGAGACACTGACGGATGGCTAGCAGGGATGTCAGGATGTTTAACACGATGCTCTTGCCGAATCTGACAGCCTCGAATCAAGATTCTCTGCTGTATTTAAGGAAGTTTACAAGGATGTCTTGACATTATCAAGGTTTTGTATTCTGCACTCTCCACCGTATCTTTGGATAATGAGGAAACAGGAAACCCCAGCAGCTCCATCTTTGCAGCTCTACAAAAGAGGAACGGGGGGGGGGGGGGGGGGAGGAGAATTTTAAATGACTGCAGTCATTTTTCTCCAGCGGTATATACCTCCCCTGTGGTTCATCGCATTTTGTTTTCCTCCAAAATATCTCAAAGGTGCTTTTTTTCACCCACCCACCCCTTTCAAAAGGGAACTGGAGAGTGTTTTTTTGAGCAAGAAGAATAAAGCATTTCACTTCTCGTCCAAGGAGCTTCATCAGTTCTGATGAAGGCAGAGGATGAAAAGATAACTACTGACAGTTGAGGACTGGATGGTGGAGGAATGGAAGGATAGATCCTGATAGGATGGGGGTGGTGATGGAAGGATTGTATTTTTTTGCAGACATCTTTAAGTTTGTTGTTTACAATTTTGCAAACAACAGTCTTCCAATATGTGGGGACTGCCACAGAGAAGAGTGGGTCATGCTATTTTCCAAAGCACCCGAAGGCCAGACAAGGAATAATGGATGGAAACTAAACTAGGAAACCTGGAAACAAGGAGACATTTTCTGACAGTTGGAACAATCAACCCATGGAACAGAAGTTGCCTTCAGAAGTTGTGAGAGCTTCATCACTGGAAGCTTTTGAGAAGAGACCAGAGTGCCATCTGTCACAATTGGTGTAGGATCTCCTGCTTGGGCAGGGGGTTGGACTAGATGACCTACAAGGTCCCTTCCAACTCGGTTAATCTGTTAATAGGATCATGCCTTTAACACTATCAAACAACAACATTCCAGGAATTCCAGGAGAGCCTTCTCTGTGGGGGCACCTACGATCTGGAACGAGCTCCCCCTGGAGATACGGAGGATCCCGGATCTGTGCACCTTCCGTCATGCGCTCAAGACTTTCTTATTTTATCAAGCTGGCCTGGCCTAAATCTTCTCCCCTTTTAAATGTAAATTTTAATTTGTTTTTAAATTATTGGGTATTTTAAATTTGTCTCAGCCAAATTATTTAATTCGTTTTTATTCTATTTTAAATTTTTGTATTTATGTGTTTTATTCTGTGGCTGTTCACCGCCCTGAGTCCTTCGAGAGGGAGTAGGGCGGTATAGAAATCCAGTAAAATAAAATAAAATAAAAATAATTGAAATCCATCCCATTTTCAAGCTGCCAAAGTTGAGGAATGCGAGGCTAGAGAGCCAGTGAAACGGACCAGGAGTTGCAAGGAAGAATCAATTTTTATTTATTTATTTATTTTTTTTACAAATGGGACAAGAAACAAAGCACATTTTTTAAGCTGGCTGTTCGTCCCAGCTCTCGAGGCTGCATGGAAGCTACTGTAGCCAACTTATTTTACGTAGCACTTGTCTTTGTCTATATGATTCCCAAGCATCAGCTGGTTTAAAAAAAAAATTGGCAGGTAGGTTTCTCTCTGGGGCAATTTGAAGAGATCATATGATACCGGTACTTAAAAACATTTCACGAGTTGCCGATTTATCTCTGGACCAAATACAAAGGGTTGGTAAATTACCTCGAAAGCTCTTCAGGGTTTGTGTCTGTTTCACTGCAGTTAAATATCTTGTTCAGCCTGATCTCAGTGATTTTGGGAGGTCTTTTTATAGGTGTAATCTGATATCCATCGTAATTTGTAAGAAGTTGCTGAAATATTGGTGCCCCGGGGATCAGTGTACCATTAGTGGGATTCAATTTTTTTTACTACCGGTTCTGTGGGTGTGGCTTGGTGGGCGTGGCTTGGCTTGGCTTGGTGGGCGTGGCAGGGGAAAGGATACTGTAAAATCTCCATTCCCTCCCCACTCCAGGGGAAGGATACTGCAAAATCCCCATTTCCTCCCAATCAGCTGGGATTTAGGAGGCAGAGAATAGATGGGGGCGGGACCAGTCAGAGGTGGTATTTACCGGGACTCTGCAACCATCATAAATACGAATCGGTTGCCATTCGGCTGAATTTTGATCACGTGACCATGGGGATGCTGCAACAATCATAAGTGTGAACAAACAATCACAGATCACTTTTTTTCAGTGCCGATGTAACTTTGAATGGTCGCTAAGTGAACTGTCGTAAGTCGAGGACTACCTTTTGCTTCTAAGGCAAAAAACAGTTCTTGTTTTGCCCAGCTACGGACCCCAAAGAACGCAGCACACACAAAGTCTTTTACAACAACGGCTGTTAATTAATTGCATTAACAGCTGCCAAGAATTCAAAGAATAATAACTGAAAGTTTACTATGGTTGGCAGAATGCCCAAAAGCAATTTGCAGGAAGCTGATAAGACAAGCAAGACAAGACACGAAGGTATGTGAACGAAGTTGTTCCCTGCAAATTGCTTTAGTCGGCGTTCCTCCTTAAATAGGCTAAGGGAGTGGCCAATTAGCCCCAAGCCTTACTCTCGAGGAGACCTCCTCCTGAGGAGCCACGCCTGCCTTTTGGCAGCTCTGCACACCCGTGCATCGAGAAGAGGCTCCTCCTCTTCGTCCCCTTCACTTAAAGGAGCTTCTGGACGTTCTGAAGGCCCTGGCTGAATCCCCGCCTCTGGCACCACATCTTCTCCAGCCTCCTCACTGTCCGACTCGAGTGCCAGTTGCACAGGCTGCTGGCGCAGCACCACACCAGCCTCCTCGCTGTCTGAATCAGCTACTAGCTGCACAGGCCGCATATGGGCCACAACAGTTCTGCAGAACAGCTGTTCATTCCTTGCATTTAAAGCACATGGTTTATTTGTTTTCAAACCAGTTTGGGATTTCTTTTTTCTTTTTTTTTTGCAAGCCTTCTAAGAAACACACGATTGTCATTGCCAATCCATAACTCAATAAGCAGCGATAATTAGGAAGGACCGCTGGCTCCCATCATTATATTTTGGAGATTGACTCTGGAAGGGCAAACTAATAAATGCTGATATTTATGGTACATTCTTCAGCTTGCTTGAAAAGGAAAATTGGCATTTTTTAATCATTCCCACCTCCCTTCTGCTTCTAGTACATACCGTAGATGTTAACTGGCAGGGGAAAAAGAAAAGAAAAAAGAAAAGAAAGGAAACCAGGCTATAAAAATTCTCTGCAAATATGATTACACATAAAAAACCGTGTAATAAAGTGATAAATGAACTCAAACCGAACAGCTGTACTTTTTCATTTATTTTGGAACCAAGCAGTGAAATCATGTATAGAAAATAATAATAGAGTATCTTTGTTTTATTTTTATTTATTTATTTATTTATTTTTAAAAAAAAACCCAAAACTCTTTTGGGGCTTAATTGAATTACAGAATTGCTGGGAATTCAAAATTTGCACAAGAAAAATCTTGTTCCGGATCCCTTGAGTTCCGTATGGCTGGAGTAAAAAGAGAGAGCCTTGATCTATTCAGAGCGAGCTTGATCTGTTTCGAACACAGGGAATCCTCGACTTACAACAGCTTGTTTAGTGACCATTTGAAGCTACAACGGCATTTGAAAAGAGTGATTTATGACCATTTTTTACAGTTATGACCAGCAGTGGGTTTCACATATTTTTGCCACTGCTACGTTCGCGCCAGGGGTGGGTTTCAAATTTTTTTACTACCGGTTCTATGGGTGTGGCTTGGTGGGAGTGGCATGGCTTGGTGGGCATGGCAGGGGAAGGATACTGTAAAATCACCATTCCCATCCCACTCCAGGGGAAGGATAGTGTAAAATCCCCATTTCCTCCCGATCAGCTGGGACTTGGGAGGCAGAGAATGGATGGGGGCAGAGCCAGTCAGAATTTTTACAACCGGTTCTCCGAACTACTCAAAATTTCCGCTACCGGTTCTCCAGAACTAGTCAGAACCTACTGAAATCCACCTCTGACTCACACATGCCTTTCACATATACGCCCAGCCTTCCTCGCATGTGCCCAGCCTCGAAAACGTGTCTAAAAAGGATGGCTCACCCGCAGTCGCCACTACCTGTTTGCTCGAACCATTCTGAACCGACTAAATACCACCTCTGTTATGACGGTTGTAGTATCCCAATGGCCACGTGATCTACATTTAGACGCTTGACCATTGCTTCATATTTATGACGATTGCAAACACAAAATCCAGTTTCGTTTTGAAAAAAGCACCTTTGGGGTTCCCTAAGAAGCATTTCTTTTCCCTTCCCTACCCTACATAAAGGTAGTCCTCAACTTACAACCATTCATTTAGTGACTGTTGGAAGGATACTGCAAAATCTCCATTCCCTCCCCGTTCCTGAGGGAAAGATACTGTAAAATCCCCATTCCCACCCCACTCCAGAGGAAGGATACTGCAAAATCCCCATTCCCACCCCACTCCAGGGAAAGGATATTGCAAAATGGCACCAAAAATAAGTGACCTATGTATGATTGGTTCTCACACTTAAGACTGTAGCAGCATCCCTTTAGTCATATGATCAAAATTTGGACGCTTGGGGTCATGTGATCCCCTTTTGCGACCTTCAGACAAGGAAAGTCAAGGGGGAAGCCAGATTCACTTAACAACCCGTGTTACTTACTTAACAACTGCTGTGATTCGCTTTAACAACGGTGGCAAGATAAATCGTAAAATGGGACAAAACTCCTTTAACAAATTTCTCACTGAGCAACATAAATTTTGTGGTCGTATGTTGAGGACAACCTGTGATGCCATTTAAAAAAAAAAAAAAAACCCAGGAATGTCAGATGAAATATATATTTAATAAAATGACTGAAACTCAAATTGAAAGCAACTTTAAGCCATCTGGGGATTCAAAATGTGGGTCGGGCACGGATGAAGGTCACGGAATACTTAATTGTGAATGATATAATTATGAAACCAAGTTTGGAGAGAGAATAAAAGTGGGACAGCGGGACAAACGAGAAAGTAGGAAGAATATGGGGACTGGAAGAGAGAAACAAACCTCAGAGGAAGAACCAGGAACATGGAGCAGATGATGGAGAGAGGAACAACACAGCAGGGTTCAGGGAGAAAGAGAGAGAAAGAACTGAGAATGGGAGATGCAGTCCTTGATTTACAACAGTTTGTTTAGTGAACATTCAAAGTTACAACGGCATTTGAAAAATGTGACCTATGACCGTTTTTCGCACTTACAGCCGTTGCCGGATCCCCAAGGTCACGTGTTCAAAATTCAGATGCTTGGCAACTGACTCATATTTATGACGGTTGCAGCGTCACAGGGTGGTGTGACTCCCTTCTGTGACCTTCTGACAAGCACAAAGTCAACGGGGGAAGCCAGATTCGCTTCACTGATCTGTCCCCGTCCACACACACACACACAAACACAGCCAGCCGAGGGTTAAGGAAGCACTTGGCACACACCCAGGTCTTTATCTCCAATTTGGCAGTGATATACACACCGTCTGCCAAGTGCTTTTATTGCCACAGAAACAGAAAGATAATATACTCAGCGTACAAGAGTCCGACTGAAATAATATTCCTCTCAGCAGTTTCGGACGATGCTCTAGTGACTATCCAAGGTTTATTTTTGTTCGTCACAGGGATCACTGGCCACCACCCTCTATTATATAGTCTCTGGGGTGTGGTCCAGTGACTCAGTTCTAATCCCTAGCACGCCTCCTGAGCTGCTGCAATCGTTTATCACGCCTTCGGTGGCGTGCGTCCAGGAATGACGTCTCTCCTTCACTCTCATCCGAGACACCTGTTTCCCGGCTAATCTCCTCTCCCTCGGCCGGCTCCTGAGACAGTGCCAGAGGGGAGGGGCCTGGAGAGGGAGGCCTGGCTGACTCCTCTTCCTCATACTCGGAGCTTTCTTCCTCCGATGGGATAGGCTCAGAGGGCGGGGCCACAACATTCACACAACTGTGTGACATTTGTATAGGTAGTCCTGGCGACCACAATTTCCACTGTTAAGCAAGCCAGTTGTTAAATGAATCGCATCAGATTTTTATGACCTTTTTGCCATGGCTGTTAAGAGAATCACCATCGTCATTAAGCAAAACAGGAAGTCGTTAAATGAATCCAGCTTCCCCCATTGGCTTTGCTTGTGGGAAGTTGACTGGGAAGGCTCTAAATGGCCATCCATAAGACCCTGACACATTACGACGATTGTAAATTCAGGCTGGTTGCCATGTGTCCAAAAACTGATCATGTGACCATGGGGACGCTGTGCTCTTGTTTGTAATCAGTCTGTGTTATTATCATGATATATTATGATTATGATATATTAGATATGAATTCACTATTGCCGGTTTTTTTTAGCCGGTGTTGGCTTTTATTCACATCGAGTTCTTCCAAAGAACCTAGAACCGTGATGGCGAACTTATGGCATGCGTGGCACAGGCGGCATGTGGAGCCATATCTGTGGGCACGCGAGCATTGCCTTAGCTCAACTCCAGCACGCATGCGCATGCTGGCCAGCTGATTTTCAGGCCTTCCGGGCCCACCGGAAGTCGGGAAACAGGCTGTTTCCGGCCTCCAGAGGGTCTTGGGGTTGGTGGTGTTGGGGAAGGCTGTTTTCACCCTCCCCAGGCCCCTAGAAAGCCTTTGGAGCCTGGGGAGGGCAAAAAACAGGCCTATCAGGCCCACCGGGCCATCACATGCCAAAAGCGGGGGGGAGTGCGGAGGAGTCACACATGCATGTGCAGAGGACGGGGCGCATTGAATTATGGTTGTGGGCAAACGCACTGTTGTGGCCCCGCCCTCTGAGCCTATCCCATCGGAGGAAGAAAGCTCCGAGCATGAGGAAGAGGAGTCAGCCAGGCCTCCCTCTCCAGGCCCCTCCCCTCTGGCACTGTCTCAGGTGCCGGCCGAGGGAGAGGAGATTAGCAGGGAGACAGGTGGCTTGGATGAGAGCGAGGGAGAGACATCATTCCTGGACGCACGCCTCCGAAGGCATGATAAACGATTGCAGCAGCTCAGGAGGCGTGCTAGGGATTAGAACTGAGTCACTGGACCACACCCCAGAGACTATATAATAGAGGGTGGTGGCCAGTGATCCCTGTGACGAACAAAAATAAACCTTGGATAGTCACTAAAGCCTTGTCCGAAACTGCTGAGAGGAATATTTATTTTTGTTGGACTCTCGTACGCTGAGTATATTATCTTTCTGTTTCTGTGGAAATAAAGCACTTGGCAGACGGTGTGTATATCGCTGCCAAGTTGGAGATAAAGACCTGGGTGTGTGCCAAGTGCTTCCTTACCCCTCGGCTGGCTGTGTTTGTGTGTGTGTGTGGACGGGGACAGATCACGCACGCATAACACCCACCCCCCCGTTCTCCCCCCGCTTTTGGCACTCGGCGGCAAAATGGTTAGTTATCACTGACCTAGAATGTTGAAATATTGGGGTAGTCTACAGCAGCATTCCCCAAACTTTCCAGGGTGGTGGCCCTGGCCCGAGGGCAGGGGAGGGGAAGAGGGGGTGGTTTTGTGTGAGGGGCAGGTATGTGCGCACACACAGTTTCATTTATGTGAGCACAAGTAAGAGTATGTGAGCTCGTGCGCGCTGGCCCACCACTCACACAGCCCAGTTGTAAATAGATTATGGCCCAGTAGTCCACATGTTGGCATCCCTGGTCTACAGTATATGCAGATCTATGGGACTGGAGGCTAAAACATATGAAGACCGGTTACAGGAACTGGGCATGGCTAGTCTAGTGAAGAGAAGGACCAGGGGAGACAAGATAGCAGTCTTCCAATATTTGAGGGGCTGCCACAGAGAGGAAGGGGTCAAGCTAAGAGGGGGTTCTCCAAAGCACCTGAGAGCCAGACAAGGAACAACGGATGGAAACTGATCAAGGAGAGATTCAACCTGGAAATAAGGAGAAATTTTCTGACAGTGAGAACAATCCACCCATGGAACAGAAGTTGCCTTCAGAAGTTGTTCAAGCTTCATCACTGGAAACTTTCAAGAAGAGGCTGGACTGCCATTTGTCAGAAATGGTGTAGGGTTTCCTGCTTGGGCGGAAGGCGGGTTGGACTAGATGTCCTACGAGATCCCTTCCAACTCTGTTATTCTGTATTCAGATCCAAAGATTTTGGCCTTTTGTGATGGAGAGATGGAAATGCTGTCGATGCGCATAGCAACAGTAATAATTTCAATTTGTTATAGCAGCCTGCTCTAACAGATCCTAGGAATCTTACAAAATGGTAGGCAATCCACAAATGACACCATCGTAGACTCTACACCCCTATAAACGTTTATCTATTTAACTTTTTAAAGATTATTATTACAAAATAAATTAAGCGAGCATGCTGTACACGCTAGCTTCTAACATCCTCTGTATCGACAGAGTTGTCAGTGGGCCTGTGAAAACCCTAAAGGCCACCCTTTAAAAACTGAAAATGAGGGATGGACGCCTTCCAATGCTTTTCTTGAAATTGTGCCCTTAAAAAAAAAAAACACACACACACCAGAAACAAGCACAGATCGTAATATCCTGGGTACTGGAGTTAGAGGGCTGGTAGAGAGCAATTTCAGCAGTTTGCGGTTTTCGATAAACGGGTGCCCCAACGTTAAAAGTGAACCAGTGGTGAAATTCAATTTTTTTTTACTACCGGTTCTGTGGACGTGGCTTGGTGGGCATGGTGTGGCTTGGTGGGGGTGGCTTGGTGGATGTAGCAGGGGAAGGATACTGCAAAATCTCCATTCCCACCCCACTCCAGGGGAAGGATACTGCAAAATCTCCATTCCCACCCCACTCCAGGGGAAGGATACTGCAAAATCCCCATTCCCACCCCACTCCAGGGGAAGGATACTGCAAAATCCCCATTCCCACCCCACTCCAGGGGAAGGATATTGCAAAATCTCCATTCCCACCCCACTCCAGAGGAAAGATACTGCAAAATCCCCATTCCCTCCCCATTCCTGAGGGAAGGATACTGTAAAATCCCCATTCCCACCCCACTCCTGGGGGAAGGATATAGCAAAATACCCATTCCCATCCTGCTTTGGGGCCAGCTAGAAGTGGTATTTGCCGGTTCGCCGAACTGCTCAAAATTTCCACTACAGGTTCTCCAGAACCTGCTGGATTTCACCCCTGAAGTGAATCGTAAAATATCAGGAACCCTTGAGGTGAGAAGATTGACTGGCCCAAAGTTGTCTATGACCTTCCATGATTGAGGTACAAACCAGGATCTTAGTCCTTATTCAGGACCTTAACTGCTACACTCAAAGGTGCTTTTTCAAGAGGCAACTCAACTTTCTCTGAAGACGTTTCGCTTCTCATCCAAGAAGCTTCTTCAGCTCTGACTGGAGAATGGTGGGGAATGGGGAATCCAATCAGAGCTGGAAGAAGCCCCTTGGATGAGAAGCAAAATGTCTTCAAATTTGGGTCAACCATGACCTGGATGACTGTGAATCTCCATAGACATTTAGCGATGCTCTTTGGGATCAACACCCTTCAAATGGTGCATGAATATGAACAGATTTCTGGGGAAAAAATGGCAGACTACAGGAACCATAAGAGCTTCAGTTTGAGATGCAGACAGCAGCTTGCTCTTGTGAAGGAACACAGGGCACAAATCAGTCTGCAGAAAGCACAGCTCCAACTTCTCAATGAAAGAATAAAGACAGATTGATTTCACCATTGAGGTTTTGAATGCACAGACTCCAAGAGCTGAAATCACCCAGAGCTTGAAGAAGCTTCTTGGATGAGAAGCGAAACGTCTTCAAAGAAAAACCAGAAAGTCCATTTGGAGATCCTCAGTCATCCAGGTCATGGTTGCCCCAAAAATGTTTTTTTTTTTTCAAAAGACACTTAGTGCTCACCCCAAACATTGCATCATAAATCAACCAAGGGGCCTGGAGTTTGTTTACACCCTAAGCTTTGAAAAAGCCAAGTGAGTTTTACAAGCAGAAAGCTTTTCCACGTTCCATGAACATAGTTGCTAGCATTAACTAAACTGCTTAAACCTAGTGGGCAAATCCAGCCATTAAACAGCCAAATACAAAGATCCATTATCTGGAACGTAGTTGAAAAAGGAATACAAGAAGCCTTGAAGGACATTATAGACAGCAAGAGGACGGGGTCAAGTCTGCTGGGCTTTTTCATGCATTTACGTAGCCGCGGTCTATTTTCTTCCCCTTCCTCTTCAAATCAATGGTGAAAACCTAAAGAAGGTGGGCATTTTTCGGTACCTGGGATCCCACCTCCAAGGCGATGGCGACATCAATGGCGAGGTGCGAGCAAGGCTGAATGCAGCCTGGATGCGTTGGCGAGAACTCACTGTTGTGCTATGTGACGGACGAATGCCAACCTGTCTTAAATGTAAGATTTACAAGATAACCCTGTTGCACTGTATGGCACTGAATGCTGGGCAGCAACAACAGGGACCGAAAGCTCTCTCCATGCCATGGAAATGCGAATTCTCCATTGGATATCGGGCATCTCCCTTCTTGACCACATCACAAATGACAACATTCGACAACGTTTTGGGTGTGGCACTGATTCTAGAGAAGATGAGAGAAGGCCGGCTCTGCTGGCATGTATGGACATGTCCAGAGAGCAGCACCTTCCACCGTGGCCAAGACTGCCTACCAACTAGAAGTCAATGGCCGGCGACCTCGCGGGTGCCCAAAACAGAGATGGCAAGACACCATCAACAAAGATGTGTAAGCCGCGGGCCTGTGCCCTGGAGATGCAGCTGACAGTGCAAAGTGGTGTTCAATGATCCGAAAAGCGGACCCTGCACCTGTGGGAAGAGGAAGAGGAGGAGAAGGAGAAGGAGCAGAAGAAGCAGAAGAGAAGAAGAATAGGAGGAGGGGAGGAGGAGGAGGAGAAGGAAGAAGAGGAAGAGGAGGAGGAGACGGAAGAAAGAAGAAAAAAGAGGAAGAGGAGGAGAAGAAGAAGGGAAGAAGAAGAGGAGGAGGAGGAGGAAGAAGAAGAGGAAGAGAAGAAGAAGAGGAAGAAGGCGAGAAGAAGAAGAGGAAGAAGAAGAAGAAGGGAAGAAGAGGAGGAGAAGGAGAAGGAAGAAGAGGAGGAGGAGGAGGAAGGAGATGAAGAGAAGAAGAGGAAGAGGAGGAGGAGGAGGAAAAGGAAGAAGGAAGAAGGAAGAAGAAGAGGAGGAGGAGGAGAAGAACAAAAGAAGAAGAGGAGAAGGAAGAGGGAGGAGAAGGAAGAGGGAAGAAGAAGAGGAGGAGGAGAAGGAAGAAGGAGGAGGAGGAGGGAAGAAGACAAAGAAGAGAAGAGGAAGAAGAGGAAGGAGGAAGAAGAGGAGGAGGAGGAGGAGGAGGAGAAGAAGAAGGAGGAGGAGGAGGAGGAGGAGGAGAAGAAGAAGAAGAAGGGAAGAAGAAGAGGAGGAGGAAGAAGAAGATGAAGAGAAGAAGAAGAAAGAAGAAGAAGAAGAGGAAGAAGAGGAGGAAGAAGAAGAAGGGAAGAAAAGGAGAAGGAGAAGGAAGAAGAAGAAGAGGAGGAGGAAGAAGATGAAGAAGAAGAGGAAGAAGAGGAGGAGGAAGAAGAAGGGAAGAAGAGGAGAAGGAGGAGAAGGAAGAAGAGGAGGAGGAGGAAGAAGATGAAGAGAAGAAGAAGAGGAAGAGGAGGAGGAGGAGGAAGAAGGAAGAAGAGGAGGAGGAGGAAGAAGAAGAAGAGGAGGAGGAGACAGAAGAAGGAAGAAGGAGGAGGAGGAGAAGGAAGAAGAGGAAGAGGAGAAGGAAGAAGGAGAAGAGGAAGAGGAGGAGGAGGAGGAGGAGAGGGAAGAAGACGCCCATATTTCTTCCTCTCTCTTTAGAAAGTTGTAGGATTCACCAGCCCTGAGATTGTCCTTTCAATAACTGAATAATCTTTTCTAGGCAAGGTGGATGAGACGCTGGCTTCATTTACTCACAGGCCCAGGTTTAAAAATGGCTGCTGTGCTGGTCTTTTTTTTGGCTGTTCTAAGGCTGACTCTGGGTGAAACTCTTTTCTGAAGCTGTTAATTCAGATCTTAAGGAGAGAATGCACACGTCCTGCGTGGTTTATTGGTTTTTATATAAATACGACTCCTCCCCAGTTTTCATGCAGTGAGGACCAATATATTTTCCTCCTATTTCTGGGGAAAGAGGAGAAATGGCACAATGTATTATCTCTAGGGCCAAATAAAGATTCTCCCTCGTACAAATGCTGTACGTTTGTGTATGTTAAAAGAAGCTCAATAAACAAGTTTTTTAAAGTATATATATTTAAAAAAAGAAATAAAAACACTAGGATTGACCCTATTAAATATATATAATATATGCTCCAACTGCCCCTATTTAATAGGGTCAGCCCAAGTGTTTTTATTTTTTTATTGGCAGTCTTAATTGTCAGTCAGAATTCCCATTTGTTCCTTTTTTTTAAATTCCACTTCAGATTGACATCCCGTTCTTCGGCTGAAATATTTCGGTTCCCAGGGCAGCAATTAAATAAACAGCAGTTAAAATGGAAACAAGAACAGAGAATAAAAATAACACATGTAAAAACATATATTCACACACAAATAAGATAAGGGACCAGAATAAAAATAATTCAAATATAGGGGTTTTTGTTTGTTTGTTTGTTTTTTAAGAAAAAGCTCAGAAATATTTTTTAAAGTGTTTGGATTAAGAAACATGATTTCTATACAAACTGGAAACATATAGGCAATGTAATTTTATAACTGATACCATGGAGCCAGCGCTGTCCGAAGACATCTCCGTGGTCATGACTAAATGCCAAAGGCGCACGGAACGCTGTTACCTTCCCACCAAAGGTGGTCCCTATTTTTCTCCTTGCATTTTTTATGTGCTTTCGAACTGCTAGGTTGGCAGAAGCTGGGACAAGTAACGGGAGCTCACCCCATTACGCGGCACTAGGGATTCGAACTGCTGAACTGCCGACCTTTTGATCGACAAACTCAGCGTCTTAGCCACTGAGCCATTGTGTCCCATTAGTACCAACTTGCACAATGTTAAACAACAGCCTAGTGAAGGAACTACAAGGAAAAAACCATACTCCCAGTAACATTGACAGTGCAAGCTGCTTGCATATAAAGAGAGAGCAAATGACACACCCATTTGCACTGATGATGTTACCTAGTAGGGTAATGAAATGTCTGCGAGCAAACAACTAAGCTCAGAGGGCATTAAGGACCCACAGCTACATATATTCTCTTCTATCGAGACCAAATTCTAACTACTTGAGACTTGTTTATTTATTCATGTGCGGGATTTGCATACCACATTAATCTCCAAGGATTGCTGGTGATTAACACCAATAAAAACATACCACTAATATGCAACATTTTATGATAAAAATAATATAGAGCAAGAACAATAACATGGAGCAATAAAACCACTAATAGCATCAGCTCAAATTATCCCCTAAAGCACTCTAGGAGAGCTCTATTTGAACCAGCTTCAGAAAGCTAAATCTAATTTTCAGAGGGAGGTTGAATGTCATTTTCTGGAAGCTACAAGATGGATTTCAGAATTATTCTCCTCCTTATTCCTTGCAGAAATTAAAGAGCGGAATCAACATCTTTTAGTGGAGTTAAACTTCTGTTGAGTTACAGAACATGCAGCTTCTTTAAGATGAGATGGAGGCGATTTTCTCTTGTCTTTTTCCATTTTTTTTTTTTAAAATTACCAGTATAGATGACAGTTCTCAAGTTTCTAGGAAGTTACCTATCCAGATGTGAACCAGTGTATTGTTCCTGCATACCTTTCTAGATCTGCCAAAGTCAGCAAGCTGGTTCCACAGAGTAAGATCTGGAAAAACGCTTATATGTTAATTAAATAGATGGGGAGGAGGGCGTTGTTTTGTTTTTGCTGTTTGTGGTAAACTACCTCCAAATATTAGTCATAAGTCAAGGACTACATACATAGATATAGATGATAAATAGATAGGTAGGGAGATAGATGGATAATATAGGTAGATAGAGATGATAGATAGATGTAGATATATAGGTAGATAGATAGATAGAGACAGACAGACAGACAGACAGATAGATGTAGATAAATAGATAGATGTAGATAGATAGATAGATAGATAGATAGATAGATAGATAGATAGATAGATAGGCAGGCAGGCAGGCAGGCAGACAGACAAGAGAATAGGATACGATAGGGTAGAATAGGATAGGATAGGGTAGGATAGGGTAGATAGGTAGACAGAAAGAGAGAGAGAGAGACAGACAGACAGACGATAGGATAGGATAGGATAGGATAGGATAGGATAGGATAGGATAGGATAGGATAGGATAGATAGATAGATAGATAGATAGATAGATAGATAGATAGATAGATAGATAGATTAAGGTACAACAGCAAATAGAAGATACCAATCTACAGAGGGGAAAGTTAGAAATCTTCTACTATGCAAGAGAGAGAGAAGAATTTTTTTATTACTAAGCCCCAAACATCTCCAGCAGTGTTTTTCCTTAAGGGCACTTTTGAACGACAATTTCGAACTTAGCATCAAACCTGCTGCAGCTTTTGTAAATTGTTAGCTGACCAGGAACTAAAACATTCTGACTGTTTATATATATTGCAACACTGGATTTTTAAGCGACTCCATTCATAAGCAATCATGAATGGTGAACATTCCAGCCACCAACATCTCCTCCTCCTCCTCCTCTTTTGTTTACTTTATTTCTTTCTCCTTCTCCTCCTTCTCTTTTGTTTATCTTCTTCTCCTCCTTCTCCTTCTCCTTCCCCTTCTCCTCCTCCTCCTCTTTTGTTTACTTTATTTCCTTCTCCTTCTCCTTTGTATACTTTATTTCTTCTTCTTCTTCTTCTTCTTCTTCTTCTTCTTCTTCTTCTTCTTCTTCTTCTTCTTCTTCTTCTTCTTCTTCTTCTTCTTCTTCTTCTTCTTCTTCTCCTCCTCCTCCTCCTCCTCCTCCTCCTCCTCTTCCTCCTCCTCCCCCCTCCTTCTCCTTCTTCCCCTTCCCCTTCCCCTTCTTCTCCTCCTCTTCCTCCTCCCCCCCTCCTCCTCAAATCCCATTCTCTTCTAGCCTCCTGAATCATAGGACGAGGAAGGACTGTTGGATATGTTCATCATCTTGAGTTATTTATGAAACCAATAAAGGTGAAATACAAACAAACAAATATTGCCCCAAGCTCCGTACATTCTGGATTTTATGGAAATGTAACACAATATAAACCTCTCCACACAAAGCAGGGGCAAAGTTGCTTTCTGACTTATCACTATGAAACATTTCTAAAAACATTGCCCCTTCCTTGGAAACAAAAAAATAAAAAATAAAAAAATAAATAAAAAAAGTGCAGAGAATAAAATCCATCCCTCTTGTTTTAAATCCACACCTGATTCCAAATGGGGGCAGCAAAAAAAACAAAACAAAACAAAAAAAGTTAAAGAGGGGGAAAAAATACTCCAATTAATTCACGCACAATCAGTATAATTGCCCTGTACAGCACAATTGTGGTTCGAAGTAAGAAGCTTATTCCAAATCTGATACAAAGCACTTTAAAAACACACACACACAGCTAGAGTAGCTTAATTAATAAACATTGATTGCACTCATTGACTGCTGCAAATTGTATTAAATATTAATAGCATTTTGTATATTTTATGTGTCTCATGAAAGTTTTATATTTTTGCCCTGCAGCTGCAGTAGATTTTATGTAAGTCTGGAAACGCGAATGTGGGTGACTCTGTTAACACATCCGAGTGTGTAACCATAAATAAAATCAAACTCATTTAAGGCTTCACAAATCAAATGCACACAAGTTTGTACATGCATTCACAACCTCACAACAAATACGCTTTACATACAACTCCTCCAGTGAGAAATTAATTCCCAGAAAGGAAGAAGTGGGGGAGAGAGAGAGAGAGAGAGAGAGAGAGAGAGAGAGAGAGAGAGGGAGAACAAGCATAGATAATGAATGAAACACAAATCTTCCGTTAAACATTATTCATTCAGAACTCAGGCTCCAAAAACACAAAAACGACACATTATGGTTCATCCAAACAGAGTTTTTGTATCCCTCACTGTTGTGGCCCATCAGCGGCCTGTGCGGATTGTAGCTGATTCTGACAACGAGGAGGCTGGTGTGGTGTTGCGCCAACAGCCTGTGCAGCTGGCACTCGAGTCAGACAATGAGGAGGCTGGAGAAGAGTTGGTGCCAGAGGCAGGGATTCAGCCAGGGCCTTCAGAACCTCCAGAAGCTCCTATAAGTGAAGAGGAAGAAGAGGAGGAGCCTCTTCTCGATGCACGGGCGCACAGAGCTGCCAAAAGGCAGGAGTGGCTCCTCAGGAGGAGGTCTCCTTGAGAGTAAGGCTTGGGGCTAATTGGCCACTCCCTTAACCTATTTAAGGAGGAATGCTGACTGAAGCAAGTTGTAGGGAACAACTTTAGTTCACTCTCCTTCGCGTCTGGATTCTCTGCAAATTGCTTCTGGGCTTTCTGCCTACTTTAGTAAGATTGTGATTACTTTATCTTTGGTTTCTTGTAGGCTGTTAAGAAAGTTTATTAACAGCCTTTGTTTTGAAAAAGACTGAGTTATTTTAGTAAATTAAGTTTTGTACAAACTTTGTGTATGGTGTGTTCTTTGGGGTCCGTAACTGGGGCAGAACACTCACCTATAGATAGAATCTTGCCAAACCAAAGAAGCCTACATCAAATATATACTTGGGGAAGTATTAGGGAGCAGCTGTCTTCCCCCTCTTTCTCTCACAGAAACTATATTACCGAACTGACTTGTCTCTTGCTCCTCTGGAATGCAGCCCCTCCCTCCTGGGTATCCAGGCTACATTCCATCACAGTGGACCTAAAAGAAGACGAAGTGGTTTTTGTTTTTAATTAGGGATATTTGGTCTACCCAATTATGGGACGGAGCATACCGCTCCACTTTTGCCTTTCAGCCCCAATCCAGGAGCCTTCACAGGCAGCCGCTTTCCCGACAAACTATTTTTGTGTTGAATTTATGTTTTAATCGACAAACATAATTTATTTCATTGTCGGTAAAACATAAATTCAACACTAAAAGAAAACTATTGATAAACAAATCATAAAAAAATGCTTGCATTACCTGTTGTAATTGAGGTGCAAAAATCAGTCACTCCTACTACAGTGAGTATCCATTATTGGTTGGGCAAGAGGAAATATTTCATTTTCGCAAAGTAGCTTTAAGATTTTTCTACTGCTTGCAAGGTTGTCCCAAAAGTGCTTTTTTCAAAAGGCAACTGGATTTTCTTTGTTTTTGAAAACGTTTCATTTGTCATCTGAGAAGCTTCTGCAGTTCAGTTCAGTTCAACTCACTAAGAAGTGGAGCATGTAGAACGAATCCCACCCAAAAAAGGCTTTTTCCTGTCGATCGGAATATCATACAGGTATAGACCGATTGTTTAACAGCAGTTCGAACTTACAAAAGGTTCAGAAAAAAGGAAGCGTCACTTAAAAAAACCCTCACAAAAGTTACAACCGTCAGAACCCTCTCAGGGTTACAATTTGGGCTCTTGATTTCCAACTCACATTTACTATGATTGTAGTATCTTGCGGTCAACACAATTGCAATTTGCAAACTTCTAGCCAGCTTGTGATAAGCAAAAACCAACTGGGGAAGCTGGGTTCTCTTAATGACCACATTATTCATTTAATGACCCTCTCGTTCAATTAACAACTGTGTGTCAAACAGTTGGAAAGTTGTGTCAGGTCCTGTGAGGACTCGCTTAACGACCACACCACTTAATAAACCAAAATTCCAATCCCGATTGGAGTTGTAAATTGAGGACTATCTGTAGTCTATAGATTTCTAGAACTGTGAAATCATAGGGGCCACATCAGATTGATAAAGATGATTTTGAATTCACAATAGAACTTCTAATTTATTGATTGGACCCAATATCCCTTTGCTTCCAAATCTAAACAGCACTTCCAGGAAAAAAGGGAAAATGAAACAAAAAAGAAAACCAAAGTTGATATAGTTACCTTCCAACCTTCTTTTCAACAGATAATTACATTATTGTCTCTCTTTCCTCTTAGAAATTTTACAATTTCCTTCACCCCTTTATTTAGTTCTTGTGTTTTTTAGATTTCATATCCACAAAATATCTTCCCACAAAATATACATTTCCTTTCGCTTCTTCCCTTCTCTTTCCCTTTCCCTCTCTCTTCCCTTCATCTATCAGCATTCCAATATCTCAGGGGCTGCCCCAAAGAAGAGGGAGTCAAGCTATTCTCCAAAGTACCTGAAGGCAGGACAAGAAGCAATGGGTGGAAACTAATCAAGGGGAGAAGCAACCTAGAACTAAGGATGAATTTCTTGACATTTAGAACAATTAATCAGTGGAACAACTTGCCTCCAGAAGTTGTGAATGCTCCACTGGAAGTTTTTAAGAAGATGTTGGATAATCATTTGTCTGAAGTGGTGTAGGGTTTCCTGCCTAAGCAGAGGGTTGGACTAGAAGACCTCCAAGGTCCCTTCAACTCTGTTATTCTATTCTATTCTATTCTATTCTATTCTATTCTATTCTATTCTATTCTATTCTATTCTATTCTATTCTATTCTATTATTCTTTCAAATTTCTTTTGATTAGGTTCCCCAAATGCTGTCCCTCTAGAGTGGGGCGATATTTGTTCTCACACAAGATAATAAAATATATTTTGTGTAGAAAACTGCCCTAATGGATTCTATCTTCTGGGAGATAGAAGAGGAAGGGAAAAAAAAACCTGTCCAATTTCTAGATTTGAATTTAGCATTCTTCAAGTACAAGGGCCTTAATCTCCTAGACCAGAGGTCTTCAAACTTGGCAGCTTTAAGACTATTTAAGACTACGGAAGAATGCAAGGATGCCCTCCGATGACTTAATAATCAAAAAATTCTTTGATTGCGCTGAAATGGGCAAACTAACATTGGAATTGAAAGGAATGACAGACTTGGGAGTATTATGTATCATGGGAGAAAAGGTACAAATGGATTGAAAACAGAAAAATAAAATAGATTCAGATATAATAGATTTTTAAAAAAATTTGATTTATATGCCGCCCTTCTCCGGAGACTCAGGGCGGCTTACAATGCGCTAAGCAATAGCCTTCATACTTTTGTATATTTATACAAAGTCAGCTTTTTGCCCCCACAAACTGGGTCCTCATTTCACCTACCTTAGAAAGGATGGAAGGCTGAGTCAACCTTGAGCCTGGGGAGATTCGAACTTGCAGTAATTGCAGGCAGCTGAATGTTAATAACAGGCTATTAGTCTGCTGCACCACCAGGCTCTTAATTTGATGAAATAAAGCGTATAGAGTATAAGAACTGAATAGCGATATGTCGTGTAAAAGGTCACAGTTCTGCACAAAAAAATTCTTCTTTGTATTTTTGTACTTATGGTTTGGTTTTTTGTTTAAAAATTAATAAAATATGTTTTTATAAAAAAAAAGACTTGTGGAATTCTGGGAGTTGAAGTCCACAAGTCTTAAAGCTGCCAAGTTCGAAGACCTCTGTCCTAGACTATCCTAGTTTGCTTAACCATCAGAAGAAATTACAGGTTCCAGCCAGAGACGGCCTCCCTTAGATCCATTTTTCCTATCTTCCTACCAGTTACAAATCTTTCTTCTTGTCTTTCCCAGTAAGAACTGCATGCCATTCAGTTCATTTCCCGATGCACCTTTGCTTCTCAAATTACAACACGGAGAGGAAATGATTAAAAAAAGCAAACTAAAATTAAAAAAAAAAGAAAGCTTTTAAACCTCTTCCAGGTAAGCATTCAAATCCAAGGAGATGACACAACCTATTCTTCTTGGACCATTGCTTCAGAGATGGTAGAGTTAGTCAAAAAGAGAAGAAGAAACCAGCTCTCAAGCTTTAATAAACATAAATGTCACCAGATACCTTATATTGGCCAAGTTATAACTTGTGGTAAGCCACAATGTTGTTTGCTTGGTTTTAGCTTAGCATATTGGAAAAATCTATTGCTTGGCCATCCTAACTTTTAACTCATACCTTGTGCGGCCACAGCTGATTTTTGAGCAAGCTACATTTAACAATTTAGGGACGTGGTGGCTCAATGGCTAAGATGCTGAGCTTGCTGATTGAAAGGTCGGCAGCTCAGCGGTTCGAATCCCTAGTGCCGCGTAATGGGGTGAGCTCCCGTTCCTTGTCCCAGCTTCTGCCAACCTAGCATTTTGAAAGCACGTAAAAAATGCAAGTAGAAAAATAGGGACCACCTTTGGTGGGAAGGGAACAGCGTTCCGTGCGCCTTTGGTGTTTAGTCATGCCGGCCACATGACCACGGAGACGTTTTCAGACAGCGCTGGCTCTTTGGCTTTGAAACGGAGATGAGCACCACCCCCTAGAGTCAGGAACGACTAGCACATATTTGCGAGGGGAACCTTACTAGGGTAAGTAAACCAGTAGCAAAACTCAACGCCAACATATACAACTAAGCATTGAGGAAAAAATTGAGAGCCAAGAGCCAGATTGCTACTGCTTTCTTCTCATCATTGTCAATGATTCCACATTCTCTGACTTAAATTACATTTGGGGCAATTTTTTCCAATCTTTTTTTTTTTTTTTAACTTGTTCATGAGAAATGTCTACAGCTAAAAAAGATGGAATTGCTGGAACACCTATTTCTTATAGCCGAGTCAGCTGTCTCGATTTATCCCAGAAAAAAATCTTAATTTGAACCTTGTAGGAGAATGGTTGGAGTCAATTCTGGACCAATAATAATAATAATAAAAAAACCCCATATATCTCTAGGAAGTTGACTTGAGTTTACTTAAACCTCCGACACCTTGGCATGGTGTGATAAAGCCGAATGTGGCCTAATCCTTAATTTTCTCTCCACTGTCCAGCAGTTATTAAATAATTGAAGAGGAGACATTAGACATACAAACAGATTTATTTTCAATCTATCCCCAACATTTTTTGGGGAAAAATAAAAAAAAAACCCCCACCGAGAGGCTTGGCTGTTTTTAGAAGCAACTTAGAAAAATCCATAAAAAAGCTTTTATCCACGCCACGCTTGTTTAAAAGGGCAATTTTCTACCGAGGGGAGGAAATGAAATTTGCTGAAAGGGGTGCTTCATCTGCGCAGATATGCACAAACCAGGAAAGGAAATTGCATTCTTTACTTATCTGATGGCCCCACATTTGTGGGGTGAAACAGCTGATAAAGTCGGGTCTTTGCAGTCTGCATTAATTCCACCTTAAACTAAGATGTTTATTCCAGACTAGAAAGCTGTTAACTCTACATTATGCAAAAAGACATTTGAAGACCGGGCTTCTAAATCCACCATCCAAATTCCAATCGACTATGTTGGCACGACATTTTTTTTTTTTTTATTTATATTTATATTTATATGCCGCCCTTCTCCGGAGACTCAGGGCGGCTTACAATGCGTTAAGCAATAGCCTTCATACTTTTGTATATTTTATACAAAGTCAGCTTATTGCCCCCACAAACCGGGTCCTCATTTTACCCACCTTAGAAAGGATGGAAGGCTGAGTCGACCTTGAGCCTGGTGAGAATTGAACTCACAGTAATTGCAGGCAGCTGGATGTTAAATGCTGCCTTAGTAGGAGGCATTAGCCTCCTACGCCACTCAGGCTCCTTTTACGCTAAATGACATAGCATGCCATTCGCACACCGTGCAAAATCTGGTTCGTTTTCAGCCTGATTTCCCCCCCCCCCACATAGTTAAAGCTGCTAAACATGTCATCCTTGACTTACAACAGTTCAATGGAGTGACCGTTCGAAGCCACCTTTTGTAGCCTTCTGACAAGCAAAGTCAAGGGGAGGGGGGAAGGAAACCAGATTCACTTAACAACTCCGTGACTCGCTTAATAACCGCAGGGATTCGCTTAACTACTGTAGCAAATATGGTCATAAAATGGGGCATAAAATTCACTTAAGAAATGTCTCCTTTAGCAACAGAAATTTCGAGCTCAATTCTGGATGGACGTACATGCAATGACTCCTGATTTAATGCAATATAAAAAATGCAAATAATTTTTCTGTGGACCAGCAAAATTTTCTCACGGACCACCGGTGGTCCACGGACTACGCCACTTGTAGCGAAGAGCCGGAGAGCCTTGTTCCAGTGGGACTAGCATCATGGCCTGGAACTGGCTAACCATCTCAGCCCGCTGAGCCTCCAGGTGCCAATACCTGGCCTTGCACTCCCGCAGGTCTTCCCTCTGCTTGGAAAGCCTATGCTCCTAGTCCTCAGTGAGGTGCTTCTGCTGAGCCTCCTTCTCGGTCAGATCCAATTTGAACTGAGCTGTTTTGCCAACTCTTTCTCGTGGTGGCTGCTTAGCTCCAACAACTGCTTCCTGTTGGGGCCCTAAGGAGCCCGGGCAGGCAGGTGAGGAGTGGCTGGGAGGGGAGGAGTGAGTAGAGGCTGGTGAGGCGCCCCTTGACATGAGTGACATTGAGTTGGCCACGCCTACCCAGTCACATGACCACCCAGCCACACCCACCCAGCCAGTCATTAGGCAGATCATATTAGTGATCTGCAGGATTTAAAATTATGAATTTAGTGGTCCCTGAGGTCCGAAAGGTTGGGGACCCCTGGCTTAGAAGGATCTGTCAGTAGCCTTCCTAACCACTGGCCAGATGTTTCCCCCGTAAGGGATGCATGCAGAACTGTTTCCTCCGCAACCCCATCCAGATTCAGCTCCTTTTCCATTTTCTCTTGCAGGATTTTTCTTTTTTTCTTCCTGTATCAAATATGGTTTCATTCAGTTCAGGTTTTCATCCTTGCGGTCATCATCACGCTGTTAAAAGGGCAATTGAATTCCGATTAAATTTAATTGATGAGCGAATCGGGAGAGACCGCGTGCCGTTAAGTCTCGCAGCGTTAGTGATGGACTGAATATTTCAGGTTCCAATATTGCTGCTTTCTAAGCCAGGGTAACAGGAATGGATGGAAAAAGATAATTAGACTGCCAGCTACCCTGAGCATATAGATATTGATAGTTCCTTCAAGAGGTGAGGAAAACAAATATGTTTCCTCTACTAAGAATTGGCAAATTCAGTTCAGGCTAAATTCGCTTTTCTAATCTCAAGTTCGTTCCGTATTTTTTTCAAGACCTCGGTGCTTCCGCCGTGCCCTGAAGACCCCTTGAAGAGCCCCCGGAGACTACAGCTGGTCCAGAAGGCGGCCGCGCAGGTAGTGACGGGAGCTGCATGGCGCTCCCACATAACACCCCTCCTGCGTGAGCTGCACTGGCTCCCAGTGGTCTTCCGGGTACGCTTCAAGGTGTTGGTTATCACCTTTAAAGCGCTCCATGGCATAGGACCTGGATACCTTCGAGACCGCCTGCTGCCACCAACGACCTCCCACCGACCGGTGCGCTCCCACAGAGAGGGCCTCCTCAGGGTGCCATCGGCCAAGCAATGTAGACTGGTGGCCCCCAGGGGGAGGGCCTTCTCTGTGGGGGCACCTGCCCTCTGGAATCAGCTGCCCCCAGAGATACAAAGAATTCAAGACCTCGGTGCCTTCCGACGTGCCCTGAAGACCTTCCTTTTTCAGCAAGCCGGGCTGGCTTAATGCTTTTTAAAAGTTTTAAATATGTTTTGTTACTGTTTTTTAACTTTGGGGCCAAATTTATATATATATATATCTTTTTAAATTGTTTTTTTTTAATGTTTGTATCTATGTTTTTTACTTTGGCTGTACACCGCCCTGAGTCCTTCGGGAGAAGGGCGGTCTATAAATTTGATAATAAATAAATAAATAAATAAATAAATTATCGGCATTGAAAAATTCACCAGCAGTCAATTGCAAAAGGCAGCTTGACTTGGAACAGCTTACATCCTGAGACGATTATCTGTAACACCATCAAACAGCCACATCTGCCTATCCCAGATCCTTGGGAAGGACTGGATAGGTGGATGAACATGCCAAATCCTGCCTAAACATCTGGCCGATGATGTGCCACCCACCGTACTGTAATAACAACTTCCAAATGGATTCAATGGACTTCCTCTTAGAACGGCACGACTTGAAGCAAATACACTAGCTGCCAAATTCAATGTGTCTCCCTTCAACAAAATAAATACTTTTGATGAAAAAAAGATGGAAATCATCATCTTATAACAACCCCATGATCCCTTGCAGGGTGGAGTCTGGGCAACTGAATGGAGCTAGCAGAGTATTTACTGGCCGGATGCCCTTCCTGTCACCAATGCAGAGTTTTGTTCAGCAGATATATTCTCATTGTGCCCAGAGAGAGAAATATCTACCTCTACCTAGGATTGAACTCACAGCCTCCTGATTGTGAGGTGAGAGCTCCACCTCTAGGCCATCGCACCACTCCATGAAAAAGGATGGAGATGTTTCCTTGAAAACATTTCCATCCTTTTCAGGTAGTCCTCGACTTACAACAGTTCGCTTTGCGACCTGTTCAAAGTTACAACAGCACTGAAAAAAAGTGACTTATGACCTTTGTTCACACTTACGACCACTGTAACATCTCCATGGTCACGTGATCAAAATTCAGATGCTTGGCGATTGACTCATATTTACGACGCGATCCCCTTTTGCGATCTCCTAACAACAAGCAAAGTCAATGGGGAAGCCAGATTCACTTAACAACCCTGTTACGAAACAACTGCAGTGCTTCCCTTAACAACTGTGGCAAGAAAGGTCATAAAATGGGGAGAAACTCACTTAATGACTGTCTCGCTTAGCAACAGAAATTCGGGGCTCAATTGTGGTCATAAGTCAAGGACTACCTATAATTTTTATTATTTTTTTCTCTAGTTTAAGTCAGGTGTTGGTATTTGTTGGGGTGGGTACAGTGGTGCCCGGGGTATCAATATTTGAGCGTCTTCTTTCAAATTACAACGGGTATCACTTAACAACCGCGCTCTTAATTTAAGAGCAGCAGTGATTCACTTAACAACTGTGGTAAGAAAGATTGTAAAATGGGGCAAAAAATCCACTTCACAAATGTCTGCACTGAGCAACAGAAATGCTGGGCTCAATTGGCGTCGTAAGCAGGGGTGGGCTTCAAAAATTTTAGCACGGGGTTCTCTGCCCTGTTGCTGAGTGGGCGTGGCCATGGTGGGCGTGGACAAGTTGGCCTCCTACAGCATGGTGTGTGGGGGGGGCTTTTTGCCCTTCCCAGGCTCCAGAGGCTTTCCTCGAGACTCCGGGAGGATGAAAACGGCCTCCCCAGGCTCCGGAGGCCCTCGAACTCCCCAAACTTCCGGTAGGCCTGTTTTTCGCCCTCCCTGAGCGTCCATATATACCCTGCACTTACCTGCATCCAAAATGGGCCACGTGGCGACTCCTGGGAGGGGAGGGGCAGGGTGGGCGGGGCCAGCCAGGAGTGGGATTTGGGAGTTCTCTGAACTGCATAGAATCTTAGCTAGAGGTTCTCCCGAACCCCTACGAACCCCCAGCAGCCTACCCTGGTCATAAATTGAGGATCACCTCTGTGTGTGTGTGTGTGTGTGTGTGTGTGTGTGTGTGTGTGTGTGAAGACATACACACACACACACCTGTCTGTTGTGATAGAAATGCCTTCCAGGAAGCATGACAACCAGATCAAGGTCATTCCCACAATCCTTGGTACAAGATATATATATATATATATATATATTTTCTATTGAATGAAAAACTTCTGCTATTACCAACGTTGTCTCTTGTGTCTTGGTTTCCCGGTCTATTTTCTCCCCCACGGATAGCTCAGAAGGGTGAGAAATCAAGCAAAGCAATAAAGACACTAGCACAAAAATGCTGGATTATCTCTACCTAATCAAGTTTCCACTCCTTTAATGTGGCCACTGCAGCTCTTGACGCGTCTAAGAAAGAAAGAAAAAAAAAGATTGGACTGGCATCCAACAATATTGTTCTTTCTTTCTTTCTTTCTTTCTTTCTTTCTTTCTTTCTTTCTTTCTTTCTTTCTTTCTTTCTTTCTTTCTTTCTTTCTTCCTTCCTTCCTTCCTTCCTTCCTTCCTTCCTTCCTTCCTTCCTTCCTTCCTTTCTTTCTTCCTTTCTTTCTTTCTTGGCTCTGCTTAGAAGACCGAGAATAATAATAATAAAAGAACACTAAATAAAGGGGATGACAAATTAAAGGAGATATTCTGCATGCCAAGCTTTCCGAAGGCCGTTTCCCTCCCTTTATGAAGTTTGAAACTGCCATGTTGCAACAGTTCTCAATTCTGCCCATTGTTCTTTTCACGTTGCTTTCATCAAAGCAGTAGCATCAGAAAGAGATTGGGGTACATCATTTTGAAGAACATAAAGGAGGATTTTAAATATATGCCTATGTATATATAATTGAAGCTGAGTATATCCGGTTTGTCCTTGACTTACAACGTTCCTTCTGTGACTCTTCAAAATTGACGCTATGTGACTTATGGTCTTTTTTCACACTTACGACCAGGGGTGGGATTCAGCCGGTTCAAACCAGTTCGTGCAAACTGGACGCTAATTTTACATCTGGTTCATCGAACCGGTAGTTGCAAGAACCGGTAGTTGCCACCCCGCCCAGGAGTCTCCATGCAGCCCGTTTTGGATGCCAGGTAAGTGCAGGGCCCGCACGGAGGCTCTGAGAGGGCGAAAAATGGGCCTCCTGGAAATTCCGCTAGTCTGGAAACGGGCCCATTTCCAGCCTCCGGAGCCTGGGGGAGGCTATTTCCGCCCTCCTGGAGGCTCGAGGACAGCCTCTGGAACCTGGGGAGGGTGAAAAACAGGCCTACCGGAAGTACCGGAAGTACGGAAATGGACTGGTTGCTAAAAATTTGAATTCTACCCCTGCTTATGACCGTTGTAGCATCCGCAGGGTCACGTGATCAAAATCCGTATGCTTGGCAACGGACTCATAGTTATGACCTTTTGCACTGTCCCAGGGTCATGTGATCAATTTTTGAGGCCTTCTGACAAGCCAAGTCAATGGGGAAGCCGGATTCACTGAACAACCAAGTTACTAACTTATCAAGCGCAACGAGTCACTTAACAACGGTGACGAGAAAGGTCATTAAACGGGGCAAAACTCACTTAACAAATGTCTCATTTAACAACAGAGATTTTGGGCTAAGTTGCATTGATTTGATTCACTTAACAATTGTGGCGAGAAAGGTCAATAAAATGGGGCAAAATTCACTTAACAACTGTCTCACTTAGCAACAGAAATGTTGGGCTCACTCGTGGTTGTACGTCGAGGACTACCCACAATTTCCAATTTCCTTATGAAGGAAAGCTACCTGCACCAGAATTTTTATCCAGGCAGTTAGCTTTGAACAAAATTTTCTTGCAGAAAACTCAAGACCTTTCCTCAGTCTAGAATGGATTGGACTTCAACTCCCATTATGGTCAGCAATACTGGGTTGCTTGAAGGGGAGCCGACTGTCAAGGGCTAGGCTAGAATCTGCCCTTTCTGACCCTCAAGCGCCTCTTTTCAAACCATAGAGATTCTTCTGGCTTAGAAATATGTTCTTGTCTTTTCTTGAAGGCTCTCTTGTCCAAAATTGAGACCAAGATTATGTCATTGGCCTGATCCAGCATAGATCTTCCTCTTGTGCACCATATTTACTAAATAGAAAAAAGGCATGGAAAAATTGTGCTCTTCTCCAATGTTCTAAAACCAATGTTTGTCAACCTCAACAACTTTAAGATGTCTGGACTTCAACTCCCAGCATGGCTGGCTGGGGAATTCTGGGAGTTGAAGTCCAGATATTATAAAATTGCTACTGTTGACAAACACGGTTCTAAATGTTACACTGTTCTAGTTCACACAAGCAACAAATCTTGACACCACCAATATCTTGTCCATTGATACAAATGAGGCTAATATATATATTCAGATATATATATATATATATCTGAAAAGAAACTTACAAGTGAAAGTTTGGTAATCTAGATTCACTAGATAGAATATAAATCCTTCAATTCCCTGCCACTCAGTGAGAAATGAAGAAACGTTTTGGATGAGAAGCAAAATGTTTTCAAAGAAAAAAGCAAGAAAGTCCAATTGATTGAGAAGATGTTTGATAGAGAGATGATAGAGAGAGAGAGAGAGAGAGAGAGAGAGAGAGAGAGAGAGAGAGAGAGAGAGAGAGAGAGAGAGAGATGATAGGTAGATAGATAGATGATTGATTGATAGATAGATGATAGATGATAGATAGATAGAGATAGAGATAGAGATAGAGATAGAGATAGAGATAGAGATAGAGATAGAGATAGAGATGATAGATAGATGATAGCTAGCTAGATGATAGATAGATAGATAGATAGATAGATAGAGAGAGATGATAGGTAGATAGATGATTGATTGATTGATAGATAGATGATAGATAGATAGAGATAGAGATAGAGATGATAGATAGATGAGAGCTAGCTAGATGATAGATAGATAGATAGATAGATAGATAGATAGATAGATAGATAGATGATAGATACCATAGATGGATGGATGATAGATAGATAAATAGATAGATAGATAGAGATGATAGCTAGATGATAGCTAGCTAGATGATAGATAAATTGATAGATGATAGATACCATGGATGGATGGATAAATATAGATGATAGCTAGCTAGATGATAGATACCGTAGATGGATGGATGGATGGAAAGATAGATAGATAGACAGAGATAGATAGAGATGATAGATAGATGATAGCTAGCTAGATGATAAATTGATAGATGATAGATCCGTAGATGGATGGATAGATAAATAAATAGACAGATAGATAGATAGACAGATAGATAGATAGATAGATAGATAGATAGATAGATAGATAGATAGATAGATGATAGATAAATTGATAGATAATAGATATCATGGATGGATGGATGGATGGATGGATGGATGGATAGATAGACAGAGATAGATGATAGCTTGCTAGATGATAGATAAATTGATAGATAATAGATACCATGGATGGATGGATGGATGGATAGATAGATAAATAGTCAGAGATAGACGAAAGCTAGCTAGATGATAGCTAGATAAATTGATACATGATAGATACCATAGACAGACAGATTTTAATAGGCATACATGTCAATGCAGTCCTTGACACAACATAAAACTATCCTACTACCACAATTAAAAAGAAAAGGAGGGTCAGGAGGAGAATATGTATACACACACACGATAATGCACTCCTGGATTAAATGCTGAATCCCTATTGAGCATCTGCAAATTTCTTGGCCTCCTTTGCGATCGAGACGGGCCCATTATTCTCAGGAAATCAATTCCATGGTATGAAGTTTTTTGACATTTGGAAAGATAAAGTGATATTTTGCAACGCTCAAGGCACTCTTAAAAAGAATCACAGCTTGCACAGATTAAGACAAGAGCAATAAAGAGTGATTCTTTCTTGGTGCCCCAGCTTCTGTTGTTTTTGAAAGAACGCATTCCATAAAAATGGATTTCTAAATGGGGTTGAGGGAAGGGATACAAATAAAAAAGTAGAAATTTCCGGGGAGCAAAGTATCTCCAGGGTTAGAGTAAGATATTTATCAATATCAAGATATACTTAAGGTGAGCATAAATTGGCTGCAAAAATGGAAAGTCTCCACTAGGTGGTAGCAAAGAGTAAGAGTCTTCTCCAGCTCTCTGCTGCCATCTATTGGTTATTTGATCACTGCAGCCTCAGTGTCACAGTCCTAATATAAATGGAAGCTTGGAATAGACTAAAGAAACCAACCATTTATATCAGTGGATGAATTTTAAGAGGCAAAATACAACCAAAAATTGGTTTATAATTTGGTATATAAGTAAGGAAATATCTCTGAAATGATGACCCAATGGGTCACAGGTTGTCTGGTATTTTTAAAAAAATACCCATGTATCCCATATACATGGGAAGCCACCACCCTCTTCCTAGAAGAATGAAATATTTTGAGGAATATTTTAAAAAGGCAGAATATCATATTTCCCAAAGGGAGAAATGGAGAAACATGTTTTTTAGAGGCAGAAAGCAATCCCCACTTTCGTTAATAGCCCACAGCAGATGGCAACTTTAGAGATAAAGAGCTTATTGAGAACTAGATAGCTCTATTCATAAGTAAATACCCTCACTCAAGATCCAGGGCAAAGTCATTAAGCCATAATAGGAATTGCCCAACACCCTTTCAGAACACAAGTCCCTTCATTGCATCACCCTCAGAAACTTTAATCAAGCTTAGCTCAGACATAGTTCAGAGAAATACCTAGGATTTGTATTTTGCCTATAGAGTCAGCTATGACCCCTACATAACCCCATGGGAGTCTGACAACAGCCAATAGAATACATGTTCTTGCACAGGAACAGGAAGCTCAAGTGCAAAGCTTAAAGAAGGTATATAAAAAAAACCCCACTCTCAACTTCATGTGGTCAGCTGCCCCAGAACCACATATTTGTCTGTTCATTGATGTCTGTTCATCAATAAATGGACCCTCTTTCCAATCAGCCTCCAGCCTCCATTTTGTCTCCTGTGCCTTTCTCCCAGCTTGGAACTGAACCAGATGGATATTTCTTCCCACATACTTCTGGATAAACCCAGCTGAGGATAAGCTGATCCTCACATTTTTAACCACAACGCCATGAAAAATCGCACCATCCCCATGGTCACGTGATCAAAATTCAACCGCTTGGCCACTGGTTCATATTTATGACGGCTGCAGCATCCCAGGGTCAAATGATCCTCTTTTGCGACCTTCTGACAAGCAAAGTCAATAGAGGAGCCAGATTCTCTATAGAACAATTAATCAGTGGAACAACTTGCCTGCAGAAGTGGTGAATGCCCCAACACTGGACGTTTTTAAGAAGATGTTGGATAATCATTTGTCTGAAGTGGTGTAGGGTTTCCTGCCTGGGCAGAGGGTTGGACTAGAAGACCTCCAAGGTCCCTTCTAACTCTGTTATTCTATTCTATTCTATTCTATTCTATTCTATTCTATTCTATTCTATTCTATTCTATTCTATTCTATTCTATTCTATTCTATTCTATTCCTATTCCTATTCCTATTCCTATTCCTATTCCTATTCCTATTCTATTCTATTCTATTCTAGAACTGCAGTGACTTGCTTAACAACCGTGGTAAGAACGGTCGTGAAATCCACTTGACAAATGTCTCACTTAGCAATACAAATGTTGAGCTCAATTGTGATCATTAAATTTAGAATTACCTCTTTGTGTGTGTGTTTGTCCGTGTGCATGGTAAGACACACACACACACCCCTCCCAATTCTGAAGGTATCCAGATTCATTTAACAACCAGGTTATAGTCCAGTGGTGGGATTCAAGTAATTTAACAACCAGTTCTTTGCCGTAATGATTTCTTCTAACAACTAGTTTTCCAAACTGCTCAGAAAGTTAACAACCGGATCTCCCGAACCGGTTGGTGCGAACTGGCTGAATCCAACCACTGCGTTAGTCACTTATCAATTGCCTTAACAACCGCGGCAAGAAAGATTGTAAAATGGGGCAAAACGTCCGTTAACAAATGTCACACTTTGCAACAGAAATTTCAGGCACAGTTGGGATCGTAAACCGAAGACTACTTCACGCTGACTGACAGCTTGACTTTGGAGCATGTTGCTGGGGTGGGGGAGAAGCTTGGCGGTGTGACAGCCTCTCTGACGCTGACAGGAATTGCTAGCCAGGCCATTTAATACCTCATTAAACCATCCGCCTGTCAGAGCTCTTTGGGGGTGACAGTACTAAGGCTATCCATTGGTGTCATTATCCATTTCCTTCATGTTGCCTCAGCTTTGCTCCGTTCTTGTCCTATTAACATCCCGCATGGCTGACTGGAAGTGCAGCTCACCGATCTAGGACCAACCTAGAACTGAGGAGAAATTTCCTGACAGTGAGAACAATTAACCTGTCAACCCTGAAGCTGTCCTGGCCGACATCCATCTTGGAGCTTCAGTGTTGCCACGCTGGAGCTGAGGGATAGGGAGGGGGGGGGATCAGAGATAGCTGGGGTTTTGTAGCCAAAACAAAATACTTTCTCTTGGGAACCAAGGTCATTCTCACACCTGGCCTGAGGAAGGAGGAGTGAGGTCACCAGGCAACCAGATAGTGTCTTGATTGGGCCATGTGACTGATTATTTGGGGTTGAGGGCAGGGGTGGGTTCTACTTACCTTTACTACCGATTTGCAATGGGATCATGCACGCCTTGCTTCTGCAAATGACGATGTTCGGGGTGGTGGGTAGGGCCACCCGCCGATTTTACTACCGGTTCTTGCGAACCAGTCCGAACCAGGGGCAACCCATCACTGGTTGAGGGAAAACTTTTGCTTTTAATTAGGTAGAAAACCGGGGGAATTTTCAGAGTCTGTTTTCACCAGGCTTCTGCCAGTATGATATATACAATAAAGCTATTCTTTGAGGAATCCACCTGCCTCGGACTTTTGCTTGCTATGGGTCTATTTCTTGGAACCCTGACATAACTAGTGCAACGACTTGCCTCCAGAAGTTGTGGGTGCTCCAACTGGAGGTTTTCAAGAAGAGACTGGACAGCCATTTGACTGGAATGGTACAACTGGTCCTCAACTTACGACCACCACCAAGGCCCAAATTTTGGTTGCTAAGCAAGACCGCTGTTAAGTGAATTTTGGCCCGTTTTACGACCTTGCTCGCTACTGTTGCTAAGTTAGTGACCCAGTGGTTAAGTGACTCTGGCTTCCTCGTTGTCAGAAGGTGGCAAAAGGGGATTGATCATATGACCCTCTTGGTCGTAAGTATGAATGAATTGCCAACTGAGTTTCAATCACGTGAACATGGGGATGCTGCAACGGTTGTTATGTGTGAAAAATGACCCTAAGTCACATTGTTTCAGTCCCATTGTAACCTAGAATGGTCACTAAATGAACTGATGTAAATTGAGGATTACCTGTAACGGCCCTAGACGGCTGATATCCAGGTATCTTCAAGATGGCTTCCCCTAACTGAATTAGCCTGTTTTGAGATTCATTCCTGGGAGAAGCTTCTCTAATCCACTTTCAAGAGATAAGAGGAATGGAGGCCAAGAGGTGCTCTTAGTCCCTGCTCCAATTTATGCAACAGATCATTTGGAATTAAGACTCACCTCACCCCTATTAACATTTCAGAAGCTACTTCTGACAGGATTTTTCCATAGGACATCCAATAATGAGTTACGTGTTGCTGGGTTTCATTCTTTTTTTCCATTTCAATTTTAACTATCGCTTGCATTTTCATCTCATGTTTCAGTTTATTACGTCTTTCTATCGTCACTATCTTGTTTAAAATAATTTCTAGAATGTTCACTGCATCACAGAATAACGGAGTTGGAAGGGACCTTGGAGGTCGTAAAATGAGGGAAAAAATCAGCAATAATCTTCAGCAAATGCACAATAGGTTTTTATTAGGCTTGGAAGCTTGCAACCTTTTGCCAAATTGCTAGGTAAATGGTGTGTGATCCTAGCAGGAATGAGGAGGGAAAACAACCGTTCCTGCCTCAGCCCTGCGGGGGAAAAAAAAATCCAACTAAGATCACTTAGAAAACACAAAAGGGTCAAGTTTCATGTTAGCAAAACATCAGGAACAGTTTTTTATTTTTTTAAAAAAGCAGCTTTTTCCCTTGAAAAATGGGCCTGTAATTTGGACTGCAACCTCCACACTGATTGTGTTCTCTAAAATAATAAACAAATTGCCCCCAGTTCTGTGAAACAGATTATAGCAGTTCTGGGTCACCAAAAATTCAACGGACAACAGGAAATTTAACCAATGCAAATCTGATATACTAGTTTAGTTTAGTTTTATTGAATTTGTATACCGCCCTACTCCCGAAGGACTCAGGGCGGTGAACAGCCATAAAATAAAACAATATAAATACAAAATTTAAAATAGAATAAAATGAATTAAATAATTTGGCTGAACAAATTTAAAACCCCAATACTTTAAAACCAAATTTAAAATTTCCATTTAAAAAGGGGAAAGACTTAGGTCAGGCCAGCCTGATGAAACAAGAAAGTTGTCAGGTTTCGTTGCTATCTTAAATAAACTTCATTCTCAAACGCAAGGTTTCTTATGTTCTCCTCCAACGCTGACAAAAGTCTTGAGCGCGCGACGGAAGGTACGCAGATCCGGGATCTTCCGTATCTCCGGGAGGAGCTCGTTCCAGATAGTAGGTGCCCCCACAGAGAAGGCTCTCCCCCTGGGGGCCGCCAATCGACATTGTTTGGCCGACGGCACCCGGAGGAGTCCCTCTCTATGGGAGCGTACTGGTCGGTGGGAGGCTATTGGTGGTAGCCGGCGGTCCCGTAAATAGCCAGGTCCTAAGCCATGGAGCGCTCTAAAGGTGATAACCAAAGCCTTGAAGCACACTCGGAAGACCACCGGGAGCCAGTGCAGCTCGCGCAGGAGAGGTGTTACATATACTACCCTTGTCATACCATAGCCTAATTGTCTACTTAATGATAGCTCCATAGTTTAAGTCCGGTGAGACCACACTTTCAGTACTACATCCAGTTCTGATCACCATTATCACGAGACAGTTCAGCACAGTATTAATTGTTTCATTCAGGTACTTTTATTATACATTTTTGTTGAAATTATTGTAACTCCTGGATTTCTTGTAAGAGCCGTGGTGGCGCAGTGGTTAGAATGCAGTACTGCAGGCAAACTCTGCCCACAGTCTGGAGTTCGATCCTGATGGACTCAAGGTTGACTCAGCCTTCCATCCTTCCGAGGTTGGAAAAAGGAAGACCCAGATTGTTGAGAGCAATACGCAGAGGTGGGATTCACAATTTACCTACTGGATCACCCAGCACCAAAAATGTGAGCACACATGCGCTCCTTCCACGCATGTGCTTTGATCATGCGCGCACCTTCTGTGCATGCACCTGGCCTCAAAAACGTGCCTAAATAAGACGTTTAGGAGTAGTGGGGTGGGCCCACCTGAAATTTCTGCTAGCAGTTCGCCCAAACCGATCCGAACTGGCTGAATACCACCTCCGGCAATATGCTGATGTTATAAACTGTCCAGAGAAGGCTGTAAAGCAGTATGTAAGTCTAAGTGTTATTGCTATTTCTGGGTTGACTTTATTTTATTATTATTAGCCACGGTTCCGCCGTAATTCGTTTAACTTTTGTATTTGTTGAATTGTTTCACGGCGAGTTGTCCCCAAGTGAATTGGCCATAGCGAGTTGTCCCATTCGGGTTGAGGGAATTAGGTCTAACAAAGAGAAGGCCTAAGGATGATATGATATCCGTCTTCCAGTACTTCTGTAATTCAGTAATTCCGGTAACATTGTATTGCTAACTAGGGCATACAAAACCTTTGCCAGACCAATTCTTGAATACAACTCATCTGCCTGGAATCCACACTGTATATCGGACATTAACACGATTGAGCAGGTCCAGAGGTATTTCATGAGAAATCCAATCCTCTACTCCCTTATGCCACCAGGCTTCAAATTTTGGCCTTGGACAATCTGGAACTGCACCGCATGCGGTATGATCTAAGCACAGTACACAAAATTATCTGCTACAACATCTTACCTGTCAACGTTTTCTTCAGCTTCAACCACAATAATATACGGGCAAACAATCGGTAAAAACTCAAGGTAAATCACTCCAAACTCGATTGCAGAAAATACGACTTCAGCAACAGAGTGGTCAACGCCTGGAATGCTCTACCCGACTCCATTGCTACATCCTCAAACTGTTCTGTCCCTGTCTCACACACGCACACAAACAAATAGTCAGGGGTTAAATAAAACTGACAGACAACAAATTCTTTCGATAAGAGGCTTGGCAGCAACCCAGTAGCTGCTTGCCAAGAACTTTAGTCATAGAGGGAGGGGTTGTTCCTCCGACAGATAAACCCAAACAAGATACACACAGTTCAAGAATTGTCAAGTCCAGTCCGTATTAAATCCAAGGCAGGTAACGTTGTTTCAAAGATACAATGTGACTCGCTAGTAGTTTGTTTTGTCCGTCACAGAGTCTGAATGGCCACCTCACCCCCTTTTATCCCCTGTGGGGTGTGGTCCAGTGACTCAGCCTAATTGCTGGCACGCCTCCTTTTCTGCTGCGCGCGCCTGTCTCTCCGACGCTGGCGTGGATCCAGCCAAGACTTATCTCTGTCACTGTCAGACTGCAAGGAGATACCTGGCTCCTGGCCAAATCTCTTCTCCTTCAGGAGACACCTGAGGCATTGCCAGAGAGGAGGGTCCTGGAGAGGGAGGCCTGGCCAACTCCTCTCCTTCACGTTCGGAGCCTTCTCCCTCCGATAACACAGGCTCAGGTAACGGAGCCACAACACTAACCCTCACAGCTTCAACCTTAAACTGTGTACCATGGACCTCACCCCATTCCTAAGAGGTCTGTAAGGGGGCGTGCATAAGTGCATCGACATGCCTACCATCCCTGTCCTACTGTCCCCATTTATTTGTATTCATTTCTTTCGTTCATATCCATGTTTATACTTATACCTGCTATCTTGTATATGTTTGACCAACTAATAAATACTACAAATACTTGAGGGGCTGTCTCAGAGAAGAGGGGGTTGACTTATTCTCCAAACCACCTGAAGGCAAGACAAGAAGTAACGGATGGAAATTTATCAAAGAAAGACCCAACCTAAAACTAAGGAGAAATTTCCTGACAGTGAGAACAATTAATCAGTGGAACAACTTGACTTCAGAAGTTGTGAGTGCTCCATCACTGGAGGTTTTCAAGAATAGACTAGACAGTCATTTGACCGGGATGATATAAAGTCTCCTACCTTGAGCAGGAGAGGGTGGACTAGAAGGCCTCCAAAGTCCCTTTCAAGATTATTATTCTATGTTTTATAGTGTTAGGAAGATGGCAAATGCTGATATTTACTTTGAAGCTACCAGCAAAAGTCACAGGGATAATTTTCTCTTCAGCCACAAAGCCAGAGCGTGGCCCTGTTTTCCCCCCCCCCATTTCTAGGCTTTTCTCGTTCCAGCCCAAAAACAAGGTTTATGATTAAATTAGCCTTGACATTTACTTGCTCAGAACTCCCAGACTGAATTGGCATAATACGTTAGACCAGGCTAGAATGAGGTTGGAGAGTTTATAGTCCAGTACGATCAGGGAAACTGAATTTTTATCCTAGGGTGTTTATGTGAATGGGGCCATGTTAATTCATAATGTAGATTATTTGTTTAGATATTGAATCTTTATGTGAACACAGCAAGTTTACGTTTTTGTTCATCTGGTGCTGGCTTTTAGTGTGCTGGTAAGCCCAGACTTTGAACCAGCTTGAGTAATAATATTTTTATATGATTTGCATTTATATCTATGTGCAGTAGATGACCTGTTTTTCTCGCTGAAGTGTTGTGAGGGATATCGGGCTAAGAGAGAAAAATCCACAATATCTTCTCAATGTGCCTAAACATGGGGGATAAAATTCTCACAGTTTATTTAATGATTGAATTAACCTGCATAATTATATTATGCAAACCTGTGGATTTGCATAATATAGTCAACAGGAAGGAAGGAAGGAAGGAAGGAAGGAAGGAAGGAAGGGGAAGGGAAGGAGGAAGAGCCCAGAGAAGAGGAGGGGAAGGGGAGGGAGAGGAAAGTAGAAATGGAGAGAAGGAAGTAGGGAAAGAAGGAAAGAAGAAATTCTCACAGTTTATTTAATGATTGAATTAACGTGTTTACTTATATTATGCAAACCTGTGGGTTTGCATAATATGATCAATAGGAAGGATGGAGGGAAAGAGGAAGGAAGGAAGGAAAGAAGGAAGGAAGGGGAAGGGAAGGGAAGGGAAGGGAAGGGAAGGAGGAAGAGCTCAGAGCAGAGGAGGGAAGGGGAGAGAGAGGAGAGTAGAAATGGAGAGAAGGAAGTAGG
>NW_027256887.1:85431527-85504027 GCF_029215685.1 Pituophis catenifer annectens
GTCTAGTTGTTCTGGTGTGCAGTGCCCTATAGCGTCGTTTTGAGGGTAGGAGTTGAAACAGTTTATGTCCAGGATGTGAGGGGTCTGTAGATATTTTCACAGCCCTCTTTCTGACTCATGCAATATACAGGTCCTCAATGGAAGGCAGGTTGGTAATAATTATTTTTTCTGCAGTTCTAATTATCCTCTGAAGTCTTTGTCTGTCTTGTTGGGTTGCAGAACCAAACCAGACAGTTATAGAGGTGCTGATGACAGACTCAATAATTCTTCCGTAGAGCTGGATCAGCAGCTCCTTAGGCAGTTTGAGCTTTCTGAGTTGGCGCAGAAAGAACATTCTTTGTTGTGTTTTTTTGATGATGTTTTTGATGTTAGGTGTCCATTTTAGGTCTTGAGATAGAATAGAATAGAATAGAATAGATTTTTTTATTGGCCAAGTGTAATTGGACACACAAGGAATTTGTCTTGGTGCATAGGCTCTCCGTGTACATAAAGAAAAAATACATTCATCAAGAATCATAAGGTATAACACTTGATAGAACTTGAGATATATATAAAGTTAATCTCCCATTGAGAAACTCTAGAAGTGCAATAAGACCAGGCAGACACATGATAATCTCTCCAGAACCTGGAACTACAACTCCCACAGTCCTTTGGCTTGGGCATGGAACTTTATGGCGGGCTTTATGGAAAGGTGCCAGGTTATTGACCCAAATAGGAGAGCATTTTGAAAACCAAAAGAATATGTCGTTTTAATCACGTTTGAGTTAATCAGGACTGCTATTGAAATCCCAGTTGTTTGCATTCTCTTTTCACCTATTCCTTTCCTCAAGGTAAAATCATTCAGAAAATTAAAGTGACTCTTGAACTCGCAGCCCTGCTAAATTTTATTAAAAAGTATGTTTCAAATAAGAGCCAGAGTTTCCACACTGTTAATTTAACAATGAAAGCAAACAGCAGTAAAGAAAAAAAGAAAAAAAGACAACCCTGTCATTTTCTTTTAAAGGGAAATGTTTTGAATTCCTGACTGTAGGAGCTATTAGCCAGTGGAACAGGCTGATTTACCACATGAAGTGGTAAATTCACCATTGCTTGAGATCTTCAAACAGGTCACCTGTCAGAGGTGCTCTAATAAAATGTGCACTGATCAGGGGGTTGGACTAGATAACCTCCAAGATCCCATAGAAGTAGTTCTCAATTTACAACCGGTTGTTTAGCGTTCGAAGACCAAAAATTCCACCTACCTGGAAAAAAAGGGGATTTAGAATGGCCACCCCACCCCCACAGTCACGAGTGTCACATGACACTTTGTGGACTCAGCCACATGATCTCATTTGTTGTTGCTATTTGAAACTTCCTAAACTCACTTCCATGTTTTTTTTGGCAAAGCTGCATCCAAAGTGAACAATTTGTTTAGACTAATGATTGCCGTGTTCGCTTAACAACTTCGGCAAAACAATATAGTAAAGTTGGGCTGGTCATGTGACTGACCTTTTTCACAACGGTTACAACTCTACAATTGCTAGAGCTTAGGACTGTAATAGGCAGTCTCCATCACAGTCGTAACTCGAGGACTATCTACCTAACTCTGATTATAAGTAAAGGTAAAGGTTCCCCTCGCACATATGTGCTAGTCGTTCCCGACTCTAGGGGGCGGTGCTCATCTCCGTTTCAAAGCCAAAGGCGCACAGAATCCTGTTACCTTCCCACCAAAGGTGGTCCCTATTTTTTATACTTGCATTTTTTACGTGCTTTCGAACTGCTAGGTTGGCAGAAGGATGGGACAAGTAACGGGAGCTCACCCCGTTACACAGCGCTAGGGATTCGAACCGCTGAACTGCCAACCTTTCGATCAACAAGCTCAGCGTCTTAGCTACTGAGCCACCGCGTCCCTTAACTCTGATTATATGATTTTATATTTATATTTATAAAATCGTATAAACTCTGATTATACGATTTTATAAATACAAGCCGCGACCTCACCTTTTCTTAACGTATGCAAATATCATGCAAATCGCTCTTCTCGGGTTTAATTAAGCATTTCCTCTGCTCAACAATGCCCAGCAATCACCCGCTTCCACTCTCCTTCTTTATCTTTTGCAAAATAGATCTCGATGAATTTCAGAACACCATTTTCTATAAAAGGGTTTCGATTTCTAGGAGGATAACCTTTATCTGATCTCGGCTTCCATCTTCAATCACAGGCAGATTTTGGGCTGGAGAAGAAGACTCCTTTTGCAGAAATGCCAAAATTAAGAAATAATTATGGCAGAACTGCTGAAGCTAAAAAAAATAAAATTAAAAAATTGCTGTATCCTTTGTTTTTCCTTCGGTCTGCGATCACCCTCATCGAAATTAAATGCATGACCTGCCGAGAACAGATCAGGCATTGTTAATCCCCGATTCTTTTTCAAAAAAGGATGTGAACCTAATCCAACTTCAAGTTTACTGCTTCTTCTGTCTCAATAACCGGTTTTGATGAGGCTAACCAATTAAGGTCACGCTTTGGATGCACAAATGAGAAGTTAAATTTAAGAAGTTCACCGAACATGACCTCAAGATCCCTGGGCTGGGATGCTAGCCTCAGCTAAGAATTTCTCCCTCTCTGCTTACTTAACAACTTTGTATCTCTAAAACTCTAAATATTTTAGACCAGGAGTGTCAAACTTGATTTCACTGAGGGTCACAACAGGGTTGTGATTGGCCTCGGGGGGCGGGGGGAGCGTGGCCGGGGGCGTGGCCAGCTTAATGTCATTCGTGTCGGGGGGGGCACCTGTGGTGATGGTCATGAGGGTGAAAAATGGTTGTAAGCAGGGATGAAATCTACTTACCTTCGGAAGTGTGTGCGCCATCTTCACGTCTGATTTTAGAGCCTCTGCGCATGCATAGAGCCTTTTGCGCATGCGCAGAGGGTCAAAAACAGATTACTTCCTGGTTAAAACCAGGAAGTAATGACATCCGGGAGGATGGGCGGAGCCTCACGTTACCCGCCACTACCGGTTTGCCAAACCACGCGCTACCACCACTACCAGTTCACTGAAACATGCGCCACCACCACTATCGTTTTGCCCGAACCAGAGCGAACTGGTAGCATTTTCACCCCTGGTCATAAGTCACATTTTTTCAGGGTCCTTGTAACTTTGAATGGTCACTAAGCAAGCTGTTATAAGCCAAGGACTATCGATATTGTTATATTTTCAGCAGCGTTCCCAGGACAGCCGTTTTGTAATGCAGGGCTTAAATCCATTGTTGCTTGGCGTTGGAACTTTCAAGGTCACCTGTTTAAATCACAGGCTAAATCCCTCTCCCCAAACTGCTCCTGGAGTTGTATTCTCACCTTTTCAGAAGATAAAAGAAAAGTCTTTAGCAGCAGGCAATCCTCTGTTCTTGTCATTGTTTCTCCTTCCCCTTATTTGGGGTGAAGAGCACGCTCTCAACATCAAAACAACTTTTCCAACTGAGTTTGGAAAAGATTCAGTTTTTTTTCTTCAAGGAGGAGGATCACTTTTATGTTCTAATAAGATTCTCGTGGCTTTAACAGTTAGTAAAGCCGGACATGGGGAGGGGAGGAGGAGGGGAGGAGAAGTAGGGAGGGCAAGAAAATCCACATTAGTGTAACGGTTGTGCAGAGAGCAGTAGCCCTGATCAAGGAACTATCAACTCAGACAAAAGAGGCAATAAACAACAGCCTAATCAAGAAACTAACAAGAAGAAAACAACAGCCCCACCAACAATCACAGGGCAAGCCACTTGTATGTAAACAGAGCAAACCCCATACTCACTCACACTGAAGATGTTACTTAGTTGGGTAATGAAATGTCAACAAAAGAACAACCCAGCTCAAGGACCCCTCATTTCAACCTTGGGCTACAAATATTCTTCTTGAACTCCAACTATTCTCTGACTTTATTCTTTTAGCAAAAGAGCAGGGTCCTTGGGAAGAAAGGCTACAAATATTCTCTTATGTTGGAGAGAAAGAAGAAGCTGTATCTACCTATCTCTCTATCTATATCTCTCTATCTCTATCTATCCATCCATCATCCATCCATCCATCCATCCATCCATCCTCCATCATCTATCCATCCATCCATCCATTCATCTCTATCTCGCTCTAACATCTATCTATCTATCTATCTATCTATCTATCTATCTATCTATCTATCTATTTCTATCTATCTCTATCATATATCTATCCATCCTATCTCTCTATCTCTGTCTATATCTATCTATTATCTATCTATCTATCTATCTATCTATCTATCTATCTATCTATCTCTATCTCTATCACTATTTCTATCTATCTCTATCATATATCTATCCATCCATCCATCCATCCATCCATCCATCCATCCATCCATCTATGTCTATCTCTATATCTATCTAATCTATCTATCTGTCTGTCTACTGTATATCTATCTCTAACTATATCTATCTCTATTTCTATCTATCTCTATCATATATCCATCCATCCATCCATCCATCCATCCATCCATCCATCCATCTACGTCTATCTCTATATCTATCTAATCTAATCTATCTATCTAATCTAATCTATCTATCTATCTATCTATCTATCTATCTATCTATCTCTATCTATCTCTATTTCTATCTATCTCTATCATATATCTATCCATCCATCCCCCCCTCTCTATATCTATCTATCTATCTATCTATCTATCTATCTATCTATCTATCTATCTATCTAATCTATCTATCCTATCTAGTCTGTCCTGTCTGTCTGTCTACCTACCTACCTAACCTAATTTGAAGCCTGCCCATTTCACTTACAAAGTATATGTGTAGGTTTGCACATTGTCCAGCTCTAAACACTTGCAGACAAGCCCTGACCGGAAAAAGAAAACACGAAAACCCTGTAAAAAGAATTCCAGCAGTCTTGTTTCATACTGTTCATTATTTTTTAATTGTTTTGATTATTAAGTATTGTAAGCCACCCAACATTGGGCAGCTATACAAGTAGTCCTCGACTTCCATCCACCACCGAGCGTAAAATTTCTGTTATTAAATGAGACATTTGTTAAGTGAATTTTGCCCCGTTTTATGACCTTTCTCGCCACCGTTATTAAGTGACTCATTGCACTTGATAAGTTAGTAACTGGGTTGTTGAGTGAATCTGGCTCCCCCATTACTTTGCGTGTCAGAAGGTCACAAAAGGAGATCATGTGACCTTGGGACAAAGCCATGGTCATAAATATGAATCAGTTGCCAAGCCTCTGAATTTTGATCACGTGACCACGGGGATGGTGCAATGGTTGCAACCGTGCAAAACAGTCGTAGGTCACATTTTTCAGTGCCGTTGTAACTTTGAACAATCACTAAACGAACTGTTGTAAGTCGAGGACTACCTGTATGAAGTCTAATAATAATAATAAGAATGGCAAAAGAAAGTAAAGATATTACCAACAGATAGGATAGGTGCCTTGGGGGAAATCCCAAAACATCTGGAGCACCATTGAACCTCATCGGCATTGACAAAATCCCCATCGGTCAATTGCAAAAGGCAGCTTTACTGGCAACAGCTTACATTCTGTGACGATTATCTTTAACACCATCAAATTATCTACATCTGCTTATTCGCAGGTCCTTGGAAAGACTCATTGTGAACAAAAATGCCAAACTCAATCCAAACATCTGGCTGATTGTGCAACCAAGCATCCTATAATAATAATTTCCAAGTGAATTCAATTGACCTTACCTTACAAACAGCTGGTTTCAACATGCTAGTTATCAAATGCAATCTGCCTCTTTACAACAAAATGCTCAAAATCAGTTCTAACCTTCATGACTTTAAGCCTTGCTTTATCTTTATGCTGCTTAGCAGAGGTTGTGCGAACTCAGCCAATGCGGTAATTTGTCGTGGCTTGGTATATATTGCCTGAAGAAAATAATTCTTCTTTTTTTTTTGAAAACTGAGCATGCAGTGCGAATATGGCCACAGTGAAAGCATACAATCGTAGCACGAGGGTCAGGAGAATGGGTGAGCCTTTCTTTGGGCTTTAGAGCTTTCTGTGGGTTTAGAGCTGCCTATAGATTTTAACATCCATGTTCATTCCCAAGTCACGAGGCATCGTTTAAGGCAAAATGCTGTACTAATATGGTGGGTTTAGGTCGTCTGGCTAATCCAAAGGCAGAAAAAAGCCATGTTTGGGGATAGTATCCATGGATCCATTCTACATGTTTGTTGACAAGACCTTCTGTGTGTAAGGGACGCGGTGGCTCAGTGACTAGGATGCTAGCTTGTCAACCAAAAGGTTGGCAGTTCAGCAGTTCGAATCCCTAGGGCCGCGTAACGGGGTGAGCTCCCATTACTTGTCCCAGCTTCTGCCAACCTAGCAGTTCGAAAGCACGTAAAAAGTGCAAGTAGAAAAATAGGGACCACCTTTGGTGAGAAGGGAACAGCGTTCCGTGCGCCTTTGGCATTGAGTCATGCCGGCCACATGACCACGGAGACTTCTTTGGACAGCACTGGCTCTTTGGCTTTGAAACGGAGGTGAGCACTGCCCCCTAGAGTTGGGAACAACTAGCATATATGTGCGAGGGGAAACCTAACCTTTACTGTGTGTAGGTCATTGGAGTAGAGGTTCTCCTGCTTGAGCAGTGGGCTGGACGAGAAGATCTCCAAGGTCCCATTCTGTTCTGTTCTGTTCTGTTCTGTTCTGTTCTGTTCTGTTCCTAAGATATGAATGACCAAGGGCTACAGAACAAGTAACTTCACTTCCCCAAGTTAAAGCATTGTTGGTGATGCTAATCGCCCTCGGTCTTCCTCCACTCCCCAGCTTCTAAAGCAATGTTTCTCCATCTTGGCGACTTGAAGATGGATGGACTTCAACTCCCAGAATTCTGGGAATTGAAGTCCACCCTAGGAAACAAATCCACCATCAAGCTTCTAACAATGGCTAAAAGGCCTCTGAAAAGTTGAAGCTGAGGCCTTGGAAAACTTTCATCCTGGCTGAGCCTTTAAAAAAAAAAAAAAGCAAAAAAAATACACACATCCAAATATGTACTTCTTCCAATCATCATTGTATATTTTAATGATGATTGAATCATCATTTCAAAAGATCTAAGCCCCGGAGCTCACTGTAACAGCTTTGCCAAAAAGGCATTAAGAGTTGTTAACCTAATCTTGCGAACCTTCTTCTCCGGTAACATTGTACTGCAAACTAGGGCATACAAAACCTTTGCCAGACCAATTCTTGAATACAGCTCATCTGCCTGGAATCCACACTGTATAACAGACATTAATACAATTGAGCAAATCCAGAGGTATTTCATGAGAAGAGTCCTCCACTCCTCTGCTCCCAATAGAATCCCACCAGGCTCAAAATTTTGGACTTGGACAACCTAGAACTACGCTGCCTATGGTCTGACCTAAGCTTAGTACACAAAATTGTCTGCTACAACGTCCTACCTGTCAACGACAACTTCAGCTTCAACCGCAATAATACACGAGCACACAATAGATACAAACTCAAGGTAAACTGCTCCAAACTCGATTGCAGAAAATACGACTTCAGCAACAGAGTGGTCAATGCCTGGAATGCCCTACCTGACTCCGTTGTTACATCCTCAAACCCCCAAAACTTTAACCTTAAACTGTCTACCGTGGACCTCACCCCATCCCTAAGAGGTCCGTAAGGGGGCATGCATAAGCGCACCAGCGTGCCTTCCGTCCCTGTCCTACTGTCCCCATTTATTCATACTCATTTCTTATTATATAAGGAGCCTGGATAGCTCTGCAGACAAAGGCACTGTAATTTAACACCAGCTGTCTGCAATTAAAGTAAGTTCGAATCTGGCCAGGCTCAAGGTTGACTCAGCCTTCCATCCTTTCTAAGGTAGGTAAAATGAGGATCCAGTTTGTGGGGGCAATAAGCTGACTTTGTATAAATATACAAAAGTATGAAGGCTATTGCTTAATGCATTGTAAGCCGCCCTGAGTCTCCGGAGAAGGGCGGCATATAAATCAAATATATAAAAAAATGTATATACTTATGTCTGTTTATACTTATATGTTTATATGTTATGTTCATACTTATACTTGTTTTCTCATATTTATTTATTTAAATAAAATAAAATAAATCAATCAATAAAATATATACCAGTGTTTTTCAACTTTCTCAACTTTGAAGGCGTGGGGACTTCAACTTCCAGAATTCCTTGCCTAACATGTTGACTTGGGGAATTCTGGGAGTTGAAGTCCCCAGGTCTTCAAATTGACAAGATGGGGGTGGGGGGGGGAAGGAAACCTGGTATACAAGGTAGGTTTTGAAAACTTCCATGGCAAATGCCAGCATTGAAACCTCACCCCTCCATGTGTAAATCCTCTACTCCACCTGGGTTCATTCAGACAACATCCTTTCCCAAGTCGGTTCCCAAATATCTTGGCAGCGTGCACAAAATCAACACAATTTTAAGCAACACTAGGTTTTTTTTTTAAAAAAAAAATGCTTTCCATGTATCAAAAGGTAGCCAGCTGGGGTTTCATTTAATAGGATACACCAGGGATTTAAGGATTTGGAGCCCTGCCAGTCCCTAAAAGTCCTTTGCAAAGTGGGCAGCCCTCCCAGAATTTTTTTTTAAAAAAATTGTCATCACAAAGTGAGTTAAATTGGGATTTTTTTGGAATCTTTCTGCCACAGGTTCAGTCTTCAGGGGATTAGGTCCAACCTCATCTCTCTCTTTTTTCATAAAAAAAATAAATAAAATTGTAAATAATAAAATAAAATAAAATTCCAACACCAAAAAAAAGCAGAATCTTTGTGTAAGAAAAAAAAAAAACAGGAAACATTTTATTCCTCGTACCAGGAATAGCTCCCCAAATCTTCCATGAAATTGAAAAGAATGGGACGAAATATATTTATGTAGCATTCAGGGACACTGGAGAAGTTCTTCCAACTTTCACTTTTTAAACGAAATCCTTTTTAGGGCTGGAAGAGAAACCACTTTCTCTTGATGGGGCTTTGCCCTTTAAATCCTCCCCGTCCTCCTCCCCTCCCCGCTAGTAAAAACCTGTCCAAAGTCCTCCCCCCACCTCCCGAACTTAAAAAAAATGAAGAACTAATTGGAAACGGGGTGGGGGAGAGAGAAGGGGGAGAGAAGAGGAGGGGGGAAGGAGAGGAGTGGGGAGAAGAAAAGAGAGGAGAGCAGGAGATGGGGGAGAGATGGGGAGGGAGGAATAAAGAGGAGAAGAAGAGGGAAGGGGGAGAAGACAAGGAAGAGAGAGGGGGTGAGGAGGGAGGGGAGAAGGGGGAGAGATGGGGAGGGAGGAATAAAGAGGAGAAGAAGAGAGAAGGGGGAGAAGACAAGGAAGAGAGAGGGGGTGAGGAGGAAAGGGAGAAGTGGGAGAGATGGGGAGGGAGGAATAAAGAGGAGGGGAGGGAAGGGGGGAGAAGGAGGAGGGGGTGAGGAGGGAGGGGAGAGGAGAGGGGTGAGGAGGAAAGGGAGAAGTGGGAGAGGTGGGGAGGGAGGAATAAAGAGAAGAGGAGGGAAGGGAAGGGGAGAGAAGACAAGCAGGAGAGAGAGGGTGAGGAGGGAGGGGAGAAGGGCTGAAGAGGGTGAAGGGAGACGGAGAGGAGGGGAATGAGAAAGGAGGGGGAGAGGGAGTTCACAAACTTCCCGTGGCCTAAGAGGTAACTTTCCCCGCCTCTCCCGGAGATTTCCCACCCCTCTTTTTTTTTTTTTAAAGATAAGTTTGCAGTGACCGAGGTTAGGGGTAGGGGGTTCACTCCAGGCGTTCGAGTACTTCGGATTTACTCAGAAGAAGCTGACCCCCTTCCCTCCCGCAGCTGCCAGCGCGAGAAAAGCAAGGAAAGTGACTTACCTTAAAACTTTCCAGTTTTTCAGAGAGTCCAAATCGGGGATGATAGAAACCATCGTTCCGTTTCTCTCTCTCTTTCTCTCTCTCCGTTTTAAACCCAAGCAGCTTCGGAGATGCGGCCGGGAAACTGGACCGAATTAGCCCAAAGCGGCCGAGAAAAGGGGAAAACGACGCGGGCTTCGCGCTTTCTCCCCGGCTCTCTTTCTCTTGCGCCTTCCTCCTTGGCGAAAGAAAGTAACCGGACTGCGCCTCCCTGCTTGATAAAAGCCCAGGCGCGCTCTCTCTCTCTCGCGCGTTTTTGGAAAAGAAAAGCGAGCGAGGGAAAAAGCGCCCGAAGGCTCCAAGCGCTGCCCTTTCGCCACTTGCGCCGGCTTGACTCGGCTCGGCTCGGCTCGGCTCGGCCCCCGCACCGTCCGCCCCTGGAGGCGGCGGGCACAGGCGAGGCTTAACCTTGAGGGAAGCGCCTTCGCCTCCGCCCGCAGCGGCTGCAGCTCGGTCCCCAATTGCCGCCAGCTGAAGAGTTGCTGTCCGTTGGACTGGGGCTGGGGCTGGGGCTGGGGGTGGGAGGCTACTTTTCACGGACTGATTTCCCGGCGCAACAGCGGGGATCAAGAGGCCAGAATTTAGGGGGAACCCCCTCCCCCCCATTTTGAGACACTCTAAAAACTCAAGCATCCTCCTCTTTTCCTCTTCTCTCTTCTCTTTTTACTCTTCCTCGTCTCTCTTTTTACTATTAATCTTCTCTTTTCCCCCTCTTCTCTCCCTTTTCTCTTCTTCATTTCTTTTCTTTTCTCCTCTCCTCCTCTTCTCTTTTCTCTTTCCTTTTTACTTTTCAGCTCATTTCTTTTCTCTTTTTTGCTGTTAATCTTCTCTTTTTTCTCCTCTTTCTTTTCCCTCTCTTTTCTCTTCTTCTTTTCTCTTTTCTCCTCTCCTCCTTCACCTCTCCTCTTTTCTGTTTTTACTCTTCTGTCTTCTCTTTTTTTACTCTTAATCTTCCCTTCCCTTTTCCCTTCTCTTTTCACTCTTTTCTTTTCTCCCCCTTTCTTTTCTCATCTTTCTCTCCTCTCTGCTCTTTTTATTCTTCTCTTTTCTCTCCTTCTCTTTTCTCCCCCCTCCCCCCACACATTAGAAGTTGACCTGATCCTGATTCTTTCTACTTTTGCAGTAGGTAACAAGAGTTGTTCATTTTTTCAAGGTGCAAATCAGAACAGCCCAACCACACATCATTAATGTTGTTAAGCAGAGAAGCAACACCTTCCCCATCAAAAAAATTGTAAGCTGACAGTTAGTCATCTTCAACAAGTATATAGGTGACACTCCATTAAAATGGGGTTGAGAGATAGAAGCTGAGCTGTATTGGCCTGGTTACTACCACTTAGAAATGCCATGGTTAGGAGGCAGTTAATTAAGGATTGTGTGCCATTGAGTCAATGTTGACTCTTAGCCACCACATAGATGGAATGTCTCCAGGTCCATCTGTCCCTAACCTGGTCTTTCAGGTGTTGTACTGGTGCCCTCACTGCCATGGTAACAGTGTCCATCTACATGCTACCCTCTTCTTCTCCCTTTCACTTTACCCAGGATTCTGGACGTTCCTGAGGTTTGTATGGCTTGCCTGGATAGAAATTGATTGATTGCGTACAATCCAATTGTCAATTCTTAGAAACCACATAGACTAGCATAGTTGGCTGGAGAATTCTGGGAGTTGAAGTCCACAAGTCTTAAAGAATAGAATAGAATAGAATAGAATAGAATAGAATAGAATAGAATAGAATAGAATAGAATAGAATAGAATAGAATAGAATAGAATAGAATAGAATAGAATTCTTTATTGGCCAAGTGTGATTGGACACACAAGGAATTTGTCTTGGTGCATATGCGCTCAGTGTACATAGTGTACATAAAAGATATATTCGTCAAGAATCATAAGGTACAACACTTAATGACAGTCATAGGGAACAAATAAGCAATCAAATCCTATTAGGAAACGGTCAATATAAATCTTAAGGATACCAGCAACAAGGTTACAGTCATACAGTCATAAGTGGGGAGGAGACGGGTGATAGGAAGGATGAGAAAAGTTCGTGAATAGTTTGACAGTGTTGGGGGAATTAGTTGTTAAGCAGAGTGATGGCGTTCGGGAAAAAACTGTCCTTGTGTCTAGTTGTTCTGGGGTGCAGTGCTCTATAGCGTCGTTTTGAGGGTAGGGGTTGAAACAGTTTATGTCCAGGATGTGAGGGGTCTGTAGATATTTTCACAGCCCTCTTTTTGACTGGTGCAATATACAGTATAAACATGACAGACAGACAGACAGACAGACATAAACAAACAAACAAACAAACATATACCCACATACTCAACACATATTATTTGACACAGAGAAACAACACAGTCTAGTTCGGATGTATACATGTACATTAAAAAAAAAGTTCTACACGAAAGCAACTTCTACATCATTGCTGAAGAGTTAGATCAAATAACCAGGATGCAAATTCAACCCAAGGAGATTTTTACAACCTGTTTAGATAAGCGAAACTTAGCTGAATTTGGCTGATAACCGAAAGCTAAAATGGGAACATCTGCTGAATGAAAGACTAGTAACAAACCTCAAGGATAAGGACTATTGAACTTGGGGGGGTGGGAGGGAAACAATGCCAGAGGTAAACCACTTTTGTTGTTCTCAAGAAAATGCTACAATTCTATCCATCAATTCTTTCACCAAGAATTTATTTATTTATTTATGTATTAGTTCGATTTATATGTCGCCCTTCTCCGGAGACTCAGGGCGGCTTACAATGCGTTAAGCAATAGCCTTCATACTTTTGTATATACCTGCTTAGTAGGGCTTTTGTCCCCCCCCCCAGCGGTGTTCTTTTTTATACAAAGTCAGCTTATTGCCCCCACAATCCGGGTCCTCATTTTACCTACCTCGAAAGGATGGAAGGCTGAGTCAACCTTGAGCCTGGTGAGATTTGAACTTGCAGTAATTGCAGGCAGCTGGTGTTACTTAACAGCGCTTTAGTCTGCTGCGCCACCAATATTTATATATTCCAGTGAAGGAGATTTGATGTTCACCTTCGTACAGGAGTGGGCAACTACTGGCTTTTACCAACAGCGGTCTTTTGAAGACAACCAAGTCCATATTTTGGACAGAGAGGATCGCTGGTTTGAAAGAGGGGTTAAAGAGGCCGTCTATGTCAAAAATTGAACAGCCCTCTCTCAACACGGGGGTGGGGAAGGGAGGAGGGTACAACATCATCTCCAGTCTACAACACAGTAGTTCCAAGAAGGCTCCACATCCATTTGCACCACTCAGGTAACCATGAGGACACAGCTAAACCTCCAGGTGACCTTAACGACCTGCTGAAAGAATGCAAATGACCAGCTGTCTGCAAGGAGTATAAATCCTTCCGTTCCCCACCATCCAGCCAGAGCTGAAGAAGCTTCTTGGATGAGAAGAAGTGAAACAAAGAAAAACCAGAAAGTCCAGTTGCCTCTTGAAAAAAAGCACCTTTGGGACAACTATGACCTGGAGGACTGAGAATCTCCACAGATATTGGCTCTTACAACCTTTGGACTTCAACTCCCAGAATTCCTGAGAGCATAGCTGGCTCAGGAATTCTGGGAATTGAAGTTCACACGTCGTAAAGTGGCCATAGTTGCCCACCTTTGTCTTAATAGTTATCTGTCTTAAAGGTAAAGGTTCACCTCGCACATATGTGGTAGTCGTTCCTGACTCTAGGGGGCGGTGCTCTTCACCGTTTCAAAGCCGAAGAGCCAGCGCTGTCCGAAGACGTCTCCGTGGTCATGTGGCTGGCATGACTAAACGCCAAAGGCGCATGGAATGCTGTTCCCTTCCCACCAAAGGTGGTCCCTAATTTCCTACTTGCATTTTTTACGTGCTTTCGAACTGCTAGGTTGGTAGGAGCTGGGACAAGTAACGGGAGCTCACCCCACTACGCAGCACTAGGGATTCAAACCTCTGAACTGCCGACCTTTCGATTGACAAGCTCAGCATCTTAGCCACTGAGCCACTGCACCGTTCTTCTGTTTTAAGAGAAGACTAAAAAAAACATTTCTGGCTTTTCCCCAACTAATGAGACAAAACAGACAAACAGGCAGACAAGAGGATGTAAACTTCTGATTTATTGTTCATAAGCCAGCAGTTGGGGCTAAAACAAATTCTGTTTAGAGTAAAATCTATGCTCAAAATGCTTGGGTTTCTATTATTCCCAGTCTTTGTCTTTTATGGAAGGGAAAATTTCTCCCAGTTCTTTGTTATGGTAATACTCAGCTTTGATGTCTATGGATATTCTCAATCATAGGTCATGGTTGTCCCAAAAGTTCTTTTTCCAAAAGGCAAACTGGACTTCCTTGGTTGTTGTTTTTTTCCCACTCTTTTGCTTCTCATCCAATAAGTTATTTATTTATTTATATTATTTATTTGTTAAGAACGTATTAGGTAATTTATATAATTATAAGCATGAATTGAATACACAAAATAGACACAAGTAGAGGAAACATTAGGACAGGGACGATAGGCACATGGGTGCTCTTATGCATATCCTTACAGACCTCTTAGGAATGGGGTGAGGTCAACAGTAGACAGTCTTAGGTTAAAGTTTTGGGGGTTTGGGGATGAAACCACAGAATCTGGTAGTGCATTCCAGGCATTGACCACTCTGTTGCTGAAGTCATATTTTCTGCCATCGAGTTTGGAGCGGTTCACTTTAAGTTTGTATCTGTTGTGTGCTCTTGTATTGTTGTGGTTGAAGCTGAAGTAGTCATTGACAGGTAGGACATTGTAGCAGATGTTTTTATGAGCTATGCTTAGGTCATACCGAAGGCGGCGTAGTTCTAAGTTTTCTAGGCCCAGAATTTCAAGCTTGGTGGCATAAGGTATTTTGTTACGAGCAGAGGAGTGGAGGACTCTTCTTGTGAAATATTTCTGGACACGTTTGATTGTACTAATGTCCGATATGCGGTATAGGTTCCAGACAGATGTGCTGTATTCGAGAATTGGTCTAGCAAAGGTTTTGTATGCTCTGGTTAATAGTGTGATATTACCGGAGAAGAAGCTACGCAAGATTAGGTACACAACCCTTCATGCCTTTTTGGCGATGTTGTTACAGTGAGCTTTGGCACTTAGATCATTTGATATGATTTTTCATATTAGATATAAGGAAGAGTAGTATTCAGTTCCTGGTTGAGAAGCAAAAACTTCCCAAAGAAAAAAAAACTTAAGCAAGTCCAGTTGCCTTTTAGAAAATGCACTTTTGGGACAGTCGGATCTAGTATCACACCTAGTGTGAAGCAGAGGTGGGTTTCACATAATTTTACCATTGGTTCGCCATGCACCGAAAATCTCTTTGCACGCGTGCACATGGCTTAGAAAACGTGGCTAAATAAGACAGCATAGTGGAGGGGTGGATGGGTGGGTGTTGTGTTCTAGGCTTCTTGAGTCGTTAAAACACACGAGTAGTCCCCAAACCCTCTTTTATTGCAACAGCTGTGAATTACGTTCATTCACAGCTGAGTTCCAATTAGTTGCAAAAAGTCCTTTGGGAGAAGTCCTTCGGGATAATCACCAACCTTTATCTCCCTTGACACGCTGCCAAAGACCTACTTGGCAAAGCCACACGGAGTCTAGAATCAAATAGAGATGCCGACTGGGAACAGAATTAACAACGTTGCTTTCCTGCAAAGTGCCCACGTGCCTTTGCTCCTCTTTTAAGCCTTATGGGAGGGGCCAATCATCTCCAGGCCTTACTCCCGAGTCGTCCCTTTTGTTTTAACTGTTCTTGCCTTCTGACAGCTCTGCACATGTGTGCACTAGGAACAGGCTCCTCCTGTCAGCCAAAGAGGTTGTAGAAAAAAATGCTTTTAAAAGCCTCTGACGATCCCAGCTGAGCCGCGTGATCATCAGAGGCTTTTTTTTCTTTTAAAAGCATTTTTTTCAGCTGAAGAGGTTGTAGAAAAAATGCTTTTAAAAGTAAAAAAATAAAGCTGGGCATGTGGGGGGGAGGGCGGGGTGCAGGGATTTTTGCTACCGGTTCTCTGAACCACCCGCCACCATCGCTACCAGATCAGGCGATCCGGTCTGAACCGGGAGCATTTCACCCCGGCTCAATTGTGGTACGAATATAGCGAAACTCCCAACATTTATTACACAGCATAATCGGTGAATCCAACCCACTGTTTACTATTGATGACAACTGCAAATTAAACTTTGGGAAAGGAAATTGAGGTGAAGTCAACATTTAATTCAGTTTGACTCTTCATAATTTCATATGTTCAGCCACATAATATTTACTGTACACTGATAGGCAAGGAACATTTCTACCTCTGAAGATTAAATTCTAAATTAACTTCTTCCCCTCTTTTTTTTTTTCTTGCAGGTCCAAAAACATCTACAAGTCATGTTAACGTATATTTGAAAAAGTTGTTATGTACGCTAAAACCTCAATTTAATGGACCGTGGGGAGCGGGTGTCAGCTAAATCCAATTTTGTGCCATTTGGATCAATTTATGTCATTTCTGTAATTATATAATTGACATCCATGGTGTCATTTGCTGTAAATCCTCGGTTTAACAGGCAATCTTTTTATTTAATGGGAAAACCTTGATTTAATGGACATGCCTGTTAAACGGGACATAAGTCATTTTAGCTAGCCAGAAGAAGAATGCAAAAACTAAACTGAGGCCTGTAAATGGAGAGAAAACATAATCTCAAATCTTGGCTTGTTTATTTAGGTAGTTTGCAGTTGGCTTCAATCATGTGAGCTGTTTTTTTTTAAAAAAACTATTTCTTCTCTGACGTATTTGTGTATGAATGTATATTTCGAATCAGTTATGACTCTCAGCAATTCTCATCAATTTAATTATAACTACAGCAGTGGTGAAATCCAATTTTTTTTTACTACCAGTTCTGTGGGCGTGGTGTGGTGGGCATGGTGTGGCTTGGTGGGCGTGGCAGGGGAAGGATACTGCAAAATCCCCATTCCCACCCCATCCTGGGGGAAGGATATTGCAAAATCCCCATTCCCACCCCACTCTGGGACTAGCCAGAGGTAGCATTTGCCGGTTCTCCGAACTACTCAAAATTTCCGCTACCGGTTCTCCAGAATCTGCTGGATTTCACCCCTGAACTAAAGGCAAAAATCTAGTGACTGTATTTGTACCCTCAACTAAACTTGGTTATAATTTATAAATAACAGGGCCGCTATTTTTTTTTTTAATTTGATTTATATGCCGCCCTTCTCCGGAGACTCAGGGCGGCTTACAGTGCGTTAAGCAATAGCCTTCATACTTTTGTATATTTTATACAAAGTCAGCTTATTGCCCCCACAAACTGGGTCCTCAATTTACCTACCTTAGAAAGGATGGAAGGCTGAGTCAACCTTGAGCCTGGCGAGATTTGAACTTACTTTAATTGCAGACAGCTGGTGTTAAATTACAGTGCCTTGTCTGCAGAGCTATCCAGGCTCCTATTTTGGGGATACAATGATGGAAGATCCTGGAAGAAAGGCCAGAGATAAATCTACTGAAATAAAAGTGGAGCAACTTTATTCAACAGACATTCCAATATTGAAGCATTTAACTTGCTGCCCATGGGAGAGCATCTAGGTTAATTGCTAGGTGCCAAGGATCGTGTCTTCCCTCAGAAGGCGCATCCAATTCAACTGTGGTAGGCCAAATTCATCTATGCTAACCAGAGGTGGATTTTGTTATGGTCCGTCAGCAGCCTGAGGACCTGGCAGTGGAGTCAGACAGTGAGGAGGCTGGGGAGGACAATGGGCCAGTCCTGAAGGCTGGGGAAGGCCCGGGTGAGGGCTCTGCGTCGGAGGCAGAGATGGGGCCAGGGCCATCGGGGAGTGATGTGCGGACTCTGGAGCCTCCAGAGGCTGACAGCAGAGAGGCAGAGGAACAGGAGGAGCCTGTTCCTAGTGCACGCATGAGAAGAGCTGCCAGAAGGCAAGAGCAGCTGAAGCAAAAAGGACGACTCGGGAGTAAGGCCAGAAGATGATTGGCCCCTCCCATAAGGCTTAAAAAAGAAGCTGGGTTCTTTGTAGAAAACCAATGTTGATTCCAGTGCTTCTTCTCAGCGTCTCTTGAACTTTGTGGAGTTTTTGCCAAGAAAAGCCTTTGGCAGGTTGCCAAAGACATCAAAGGTTAGTGATAAGGCCAAAGAATTTGTTTTGGACTAAAGCTGAGAATGAATGAATTCTCAGCTGTTTTAATAAAATAAGTTTGTTCAGGACTGAATTGTGTTTGGTAATCACTACGTGGGCCCCAGTTTTAACATAATTTTACTACCGGTTTGCCGCGCCCCGAAAATGTGAGCGCACACCTTCTGTGCATGACCTCATCCTCCCTTAAGGCAAAAACATCGACATATTTCATATTGCCAAATCGAAAAATACAATGGCGTTTTTGCAAGTTATTTTTTCCTCTCTCCTGCAATCAAAAAAGCCGTACACTCCAAATATACCCTCTTCTGCTTTCCATAGCAAAAGAGAGAATCAAAAACAAACCCCTTCTTTAAATTGGCTGGAGTCTTTTTTTTTTTTTTAAAGAAAATCTTGATTGGACAAGCACAATTCATTTATTTCTAACCCTTTGGCGGATCCTGGGTCATAAGGCCAAGGCAGGTGGGGGGAAGCAGTTTTTAGCTCTTTGGAGAGCTACAGAGAAATGAGATTGGCAAGGTCACAAGAGGTGGTTTTTAATTTTTTGGATTTATATCAGCACCCATCTGCTTAGCAGTCACCTAGTTCAGGAGATGGTATATCTACATCGAAGGCATGGAAAATAAATCCTATCTGTGCATTTCCCCTCCTCCCCAGTGCTATTGGCTTAGGACCTGGTTATTTACGGGACCGCCTACTACCATCAATAGCCTCCCACCGACCAGTACGCTCCCACAGAGAGGGGCTCCTCCAGGTGCCGTCGGCCAAACAATGTCAGCTGTCGGCCCCTAGGGGGAGAGCCTTCTCTGTGGGGGCACCGACGATCTGGAATGAGCTCCCCCCAGAGATACGGAGGATTCCGGACCTGCGCACCTTCCGCCGCGAGCTGAAGACGCTTTTATTTCATCAAGCTGGCCTCGCCTAAATCTTCTCCCTTTTAAGTGTAAATTTTAAATTTTTACTGTATTTTAAAATATGGGTATTTTAAATTATGGGTATTAATTCAGCCAAATTTATTTAATTCATTTTATTCGATTTTAAATTTTGTATATCTATGTGTTTTATTTCATGGCTGTGCACCGCCCTGAGTCCTTCGGGAGTAGGGCGGTATAGAAATTCAATAAAATAAATAAATAAATAAATATTGTCCGACCACCAGCAAGTAAGTTAGAAATTAGATAAATTTAAATCCTTCCAGCCGATTGTAAAGACAATAAGGCCGCATGAAATAAAGTTGATGCGCTGTCATGCCACCTTCTTTAAATTCATGATGAGACTCAGCACTCATTGGTAGCCTCACATTGCAATGAAGATGGACATGTGCTTAATTTCGCAGCTACTAAGATTGTTGGCCGAGCAGGTACAAAAATAGCCAGGGAAATGATTGAAGCTTGGGAAACGGGCCTTGTGTCAGTCAAACAGGAGTGATAACTTACCAACAGATTATCACATACTGGCGGGGACGCGGTGGCTCAGTGGCTAAGACACTAAGCTTGTCAACCGAAAGGTCGGCAGTTCAGCGGTTCGAATCCCTAGTGCTGCGTAATGGAGTGAGCACCCATTAATTGTCCCAGTTTCCGCCAACCTAGCAGTTCGAAAGCACGTAAAAAAAAATGCAAGTAGAAAAATAGGGACCACCTTTGGTGGGAAGATAACAGCGTTCCGTGCGCCTTTGGCGTTTAGTCATGCTGGCCACATGACCACGGAGACGTCTTCGGACAGCGCTGGCTCTTCAGCTTTGAAACGGAGATGAGCACCGTCCCCTAGAGTCGGGAACAACTAGCACATATGTGTGAGGGGAACCTTTTATCACATACTTAGGAGCCAAGAGCTGGGCAGCACAAGGAAACGAGCCAATCACCAGCCATCATAACACAAATCAATCAATAGGAAGGCACCAAATAAATATGATACATATGGATAAATTACAACACAAAATGGGTAATTGGTAATTGGTAAGGGATTATATTGAGGGTAGACCCAAAGCCATCTGGGAATGGAAAGAGACTCAGTTGAGGCTAATCCTGCTTGGCGCATCCTTTACATCGTTAATACTCACTTGAAAAATTGGGTGTTTAACCCTAAATTACAAATAAAAACCATCCAGAGGAATTTTTAAACCTCATTTTTAATTCAAGCGCTATAAGGACCACTCTAAACCTCAGACTGCATTGATCTGAAAGCAAAGCCCTTGGTTTTTATATATAAGCAGGATTTTTTTAAAAAAGGTTAATCAAATGCCACAGATTCCCCCTTTTTAGTCAAAGTATCTGGTTGGGGTTTTCCAGTACCTTTTAGGCATAATTCTTACTTTCCTGGTAACTAATGGGCCTGGAACAGACACTTTAAAAGGAGGAGAAGGAGAAGGAGAAGGAGAAGGAGAAGGAGAAGGAGAAGGAGAAGGAGAAGGAGAAGGAGAAGGAGAAGGAGAAGGAGAAGGAGAAATAAAAGAAAGGAGGAGGAGGGGAGGAGGGGAAGAGGAAGAAGAGGAAGAAGAAGAAGGGGGAGGAGGGGAGAAGAAAAAGAAGAAGAAGAAGAGAAGGAGGGGAAGGGGAGGAGGAGAAGAAGGGGAAGGAGGAGGAGGAGAAGGAGAAGGAGGAGAAGAAGAAGAGGAGGAGAAGGAGAAGGAGAAGAAGAAAAGAAGAAGAAGAAGAGGAGGGGGAGGAGGAGAAGGAGAAGGAGAAGGAGAAGGAGAAGGAGAAGGAGAAGGGGAAGGGGAAGGAGAAGGAGAAGGAGAAATAAAAGAGGAGGAGGAGGGGAGGAGGAGAAGAGGAAGAAGAGGAGGGGAAGGAGGGGAAGGGGAGGAGGAGAAGAAGGAGAAGGGGAAGGAGGAGAAGGAGGAGGAGAAGAAGAAGAGGAGGAGAAGGAGAAGGAGAAGGAGAAGAAGAAAAGAAAAGAAGAAGAAGAAGAAGAAGAAGAAGAAGAAGAAGAAGAAGAAGAAGAAGAAGAAGAAGAAGGAGCAGCAGCAACTGAATTAAGCATTGGAGATATGGGGATTTGACCCTCAAGCAAACTTCTGGCACAACAAAGGATTTCAACACAAAATATAGAGATAGGGCTTGACTTAAGATTGGACTGGTGGAAAAAAATGGTCTCTGCAACCCATATATTTCACAGAAGCTTTTGACGTAATGGGTTGAAAGCAAGAAGCCATCTATCTTCACACAGGGACAAACACACGTCCACAAAAACCCCTTGCATTTCCTGGGTTAAAGATAGTTCCATCTCTAAATGTAAGGTGATCCCTTACAGGTCACCGTAAGTCAGAACTGTTGACTTTTTGCTTTATCAAAAGCTGTCCGTCTGGGATAGGGGTCAATCATTCGTGGTTTTCCCTCCGTTTCTCCTTTATCTTGTGCAGCCAGAGGACGGTGCCAATTTATCTACCACTGTTTAAACAGAGGTGAGATAGGAGGACTATATCGGTAAGGGAGTCCAGCAGGCAGAGACAAAAATAACAAGGATGGAGATTAGAAGATTCGGAGACCATAATATGGCCTATTTGGAAACCCTTCTTCTGTGATCAAAGAAATGTTGCTGGTTAACCTGGATTTAAGGTATTGTATAAACCTCACTAGAGGGACGCGGTGGCTCAGTGGCTAAGATGTTGAGCTTGCCGATCGAAAGGTCAGTAGTTCAGCGGTTTGAATCCCTAGTGCCGTGTAACGGGGTGAGTTCCCGTTACTTGTCCCAGCTTCTGCCAACCTAGCAGTTCGAAAGCACGTAAAAAAAATGCAAGTAGAAAAATAGGGAACAACTTTGGTGGGAAGGTATCAGCTTTCCATGTGCCTTTGACGTTGAGTCATGCCGACCACATGACCACGGAGACGTCTTTGGACAGCACTGGCTCTTCGGCTTTGAAACGGAGATGAGCACCGCCCTCTAGAGTCGGGAACGACTAGCACATATGTGTGAGGGGAACCTTTAACTTTACCTTATAAATCTCACTTATTTGTGTGTCTGTGTGTGTGTGTGTGTGTGTGTGTGTGTGTGTGGGATTTTGGGTTGAGTGATCCATGTCCCTTGAGGAACTGATGTGGGAAGTATCCCTTGGAGGTGAAAGTTTACTTTACTTTAGAAATGCTGATATTCCACAGCAAGCAAGAAGATTTACGAGATCTTTCTCGCTTCTTTCAGTGGATTTTGAATAATCTCTACCTCGGAGCTCTAATTTATAACCATTTTTATTCATAGAGGAAGGGGAAAAAATGTCCTCTATCGTGTGTCACTCTATGAGAAAATATAAATCAGAAAACACATTTCTGGCAGATATTGCGGAGAGCTTCAAGGAAAGGCGGCTCTAATATTAGGGAATGTGAAGTGAGAAGCAATAGTGGAAATCTGGAGAAGAGCGATGTGTGTTCATTCGACTGCCCTGAAAAATACTTTGCATCGGTAATAACAAATTTTAATGTTGGTACACTCTGAACTTGGTTGTTTTGATCAGGATAGAGCTGGAAGGGACTTTGGAGGTCTTCTAGTAAACTCCTTTTTCAAACGGGAGACCCTATACCCGTGATGATGAACCTATGGCACATATGCAAGAGGTGGCACGCAGAGCCCTCTCCGGGGGCACGCATGCTGTCACCAGCTGGACTTCTGGTTCCTGGAGTGTGCATGTGCACCAGCCTGCTGGTCTTCAGGTTTCTGGTGCTCCGGCATGCATGGAAACCAGCTGGCTGGCACGCATGTGTGCACCGGAAACCCAAAGAGCAGCTAGCTAGTGCTCATGTGCATGCCAGCCAGCTGGTCTTCAGGTTTCTGGTGCTCTGGGATGCATGAAAAGCATCTGGCCGGCACGCATGTGTGCACTGGAAACTCAAAGAGCAGCTGGCTAGTGCTCATGTGCATGACAGCCAGCTGATCTTCAGGTTTCTGGTGCTCTGGGATGCATGAAAAGCATCTGGCCGGCACGCATGTGTGTACCGGAAACCCAAAGAGCAGCTAGCTAGTGCTCATGTGCATGCCAGCCAGCTGGTCTTCAGGTTTCTGGTGCTCTGGGATGCATGAAAAGCATCTGGCCGGCACGCATGTGTGCGCTGGAAACTCAAAGAGCAGCTAGCTAGTGCTCATGTGCATGCCAGCCAGCTGATCTTCAGGTTTCTGGTGCTCTGGGATGCATGAAAAGCATCTGGCCAGCACGCATGTGTGCACTGGAAACTCAAAGAGCAGCTGGCTAGTGCTCATGTGCATGCCAGCCAGCTGGTCTTCAGGTTTCGGCTGCTCTGGGATGCATGAAAACCATTTGGCCGGCACGCATGTGTGCACTGGAAACCCAAAGAGCAGCTAGCTAGTGCTCATGTGCATGCCAGCCAGCTGGTATTCAGGTTTCTGGTGCTCCGGCATGCATGGAAACCAGCTGGCTGGCACACGTGTGCACCGGAAACCCAAAGAGCAGCTAGCTAGTGCTCATGTGCATGCCAGCCAGCTGATCTTCAGGTTTCTGGTGCTCTGGGATGCATGAAAACCATTTGGCCGGCACGCATGTGTGCACTGGAAACCCAAAGAGCACCTAGCTAGTGCTCATGTGCATGCCAGCCAGCTGATCTTCAGGTTTCTGGTGCTCTGGGATGCATGAAAAGCATCTGGCCGGCACGCATGTGTGCACTGGAAACCCAAAGAGCAGCTAGCTAGTGCTCATGTGCATGCCAGCCAGCTGATCTTCAGGTTTCTGGTGCTCTGGGATGCATGAAAAGCATCTGGCCGGCATGCATGTGTGCACTGGAAACCCAAAGAGCAGCTGGCTAGTGCTCATGTGCATGCCAGCCAGCTGATCTTCAGGTTTCTGGTGCTCTGGGATGCATGAAAAGCATCTGGCCGGCACACATGTGTGCACTGGAAACTCAAAGAGCAGCTGGCTAGTGCTCATGTGCATGACAGCCAGCTGATCTTCAGGTTTCTGGTACTCTGGGATGCATGAAAACCATTTGGCCAGCACACATGTGTGCACTGGAAACCCAAAGAGCAGCTAGCTAGTGCTCATGTGCATGCCAGCCAGCTGGTCTTCAGGTTTCTGGTGCTCCGGCATGCATGGAAACCATTTGGCCGGCATGCATGTATGCACTGGAAACCCAAAGATCAGCCCACTAGTGCTCATGTGCATGCCAGCCAGCTGATCTTCAGGTTTCTGCTGCTCTGGATGCATGAAAACCATTTGGCCGGCATGCATGTATGCACTGGAAACCCAAAGATCAGCCCACTAGTGCTGATGTGCATGCCAGCCAGCTGTTCTTCAGGTTTCTGGTACTCTGGGATGCATGAAAACCATTTGGCCGGCATGCATGTGTGCACTGGAAACCTAAAGACCAGCTGTCTAATGCTCATGTGTGTGCCGGCCAGCTGATCTTCAGGTTTCTGGTGCTCCGGCATGCATGGAAACCAGCTGGCCGGCACGCATGTGTGCACCGGAAACCCAAAGAGCAGCTAGCTAGTGCTCATGTGCATGCCAGCCAGCTGGTCTTCAGGTTTCTGGTGCTCTGGGATGCATGAAAACCAGCTGGCTGGCACATGTGTGTGCCAGAAACCCAAAGATCAGCTGGATGGAGTGTGCACACGTGCGCGCATTCCAGTTTGGGCACTCGGTGCCGAAAAGGTTTGCCATCACTGCGTACCATTCCAGACAAGTGGCTGTCTAGTCTGTTCTTAAAAGGCTCCAGCGATGAAGCGCTCACAACTTCTAAAGGCAAACAAACCCTTGAGTTAGCCAAAAGAACATGGAATCCAAGAAGAGGAAAAAAAAAAAAGTAGAGTCATCTACTGTCAGGTCCACAATGACCGTTTTTCACACTTACGGCCACTGCAGCATCCCCATGGTCACGTGATCAAAATCCAGAGGCTTGGCAATTGCAGTGTTCCAAAGTCATGTGATCACCTTTTGCGACTTTCTGACAAGCAGTGCAGGGGTGGGTTCTACTTACCTTTACTACCGGTTTGCAATGGGATCGCGCGATGACAACATCCGGGATAGTGGGTGGGGCCTCCTGCCAGTTTTACTACCGGTTCTTGCGAACCAGTCTGAACCGGGGGCAACCCACCACTGAAGCAGTGTCACATGACTCCAGGATTTTGCAACCGTCCTAAATCGATGCCAGCTGCCAAGCATCCAAATTTTGATCATGTGACTCTGGGGATTGTTGCAAAACCATGCTGTTGCAATTTTGGTTATTAAACTCATAGGGGTAAGTTCCACTGCGCCACTGTGGTTAGAGTGGACCGTATAAACGAATAAATACAAAATTATGCATATACCCACTTATATTGTATGACATAGAGATACTACACAGTCCAGTTCGGATGTATACATGTACACAGTGAGAGAAACAAATCTTGCGAGTTTACCAGACCGATGGCAGGGGTCTCCAACCTTGGCAACTTTAAGCCTGATGGATTTCAACTCCCAGAATTCCCCAGCCACCAAAGGGGATTCTGGGAATTGAAGTCCTCCAGGTTTAAAGTTGCCAAGGTTGGAGACCCCTGCCATCGGTCTGGTAAACTCGCAAGATTTGTTTCTCTCACTGTGTACATGTATACATCCGAACTGGACTGTGTAGTATCTCTATGTCATACAATATAAGTGGGTATATGCATAATTTTGTATTTATTCGTTTATACGGTCCACTCTAACCACGGTGGCGCAGTGGTTAGAGTGCAGTACTGCAGGCTACTTCTGCTGACTGCCGGCAGCCTGCAATTTGACAGTTCGAATTTCACCAGGCTCAAGGTTGACTCAGTCATGTTTTATTCTGGTTTATTTTCCTGGGTTCTTGTTGTTTTAATTATATGCTACCCCAGTTTTTTTTTTTAAGGGCAGCTATATAAATGGACTATATAAATAAACAGACCTACAAACCGCCATGATGTCATCAAGAATCAAGGACAACTTTGAAGACCTAATCTCTAAAACCCATTCTCCAAGCTAGCCAAGATTTACTAAGGTTTGTGTTTTCTTGGCAGAATTGTGTAAATGACAAAAATAACATTGGGTGATGAGCTGCGGTGGTGCAGTGGTTAGAGTGCAGTACCGCAGGCTACTTCTGCTGACTGCTGGCTGCCTGCAATTTGGCAGTTCGAATCTCACCAGGCTCAAGGTTGACTCAGCCCTCCATCCTTCCGAGTTGGTAAAATGAGGAGCCAGATTATTGGGGGCAATTTGCTGACTCTGTAAAACCGCTTAGAGAGGGCTGTAAAGCACTGTGAAGCTGTATATAAGTCTAAGTGCTATTGCTATTTATTTTGTCATGTTTATGTAGTGTATATTGGAAGGGGGGTGACCAGGGGTGGGCTTCAAAAATTTTAGCAAGGGGTTCTCTGCCCAGTTGCTCGGTGGGCGTGGCCATGGTGGGTGTGGCTAGTTGGCCTCCTGTACCACGGCAGGGGAGGAGGGTGTTTTTGCCCTCCCTGGACTCCGGAGGTTTTTCTTGAGCCTCTGGGAGGGTGAAAATGGCCTCCCAGGCTCCAGAGGCCTTCTGGAGGCTAGAAACAGGCCCATTTCCAGCCTTTCACCCTCTCTGAGCCTCCACGTGCACCCTGCACTTACCTGCGTCCAAAACAGGCCGCGTGGGGAGTCCTGGGAGGGGAGGGGCAGGGTGGGCGGGGCCTGCCAGGAGTGGGATTTGGGGGTTCTCCAAACTGCACAGAATCTTAACTAGAGATTCTCCCGAACCCCTGAGAATCCCCAGCAGCCCACCCCTGGGTGTGACCCTTTGAGAGCTGTATGGGACAAAATTTCATTTTAATCTATGCCGATTAATGTACTTTCCAAGTGACAACAAAGTGCCACCAGTAGCCTCTCACCGACCAGTACGCTCCCATAGAGAGGGGCTCCTCAGGGTGCCGTCGGCCAAACAATGTCGACTGGCAGCCCCCAGGGGGAGAGCCTTCTCTGTGGAGGCACCCGCCATCTGGAACGAGCTCCCCTCGGAGATACGGAGGATCCCGGACCTGCGCGCTTTCTGCCGTGCCATCAAAACATTTCTTTTTCAGCAGGCCGGCCTAGCCTAACCTCTCTTTTAAACTTTTTTAATATAACTTTTAAAATTTTAAAATTTTAAATTTGTCTTATAAATTTGGGGTGTTTTAAATTTCGTTTCCGGGCCAATTATTTAATTGTATTTTAATGGTTTTTTAACATTTGTATTATATGTATTTTATTTGGCTGTTCACCACCCTGAGTCTGCCCTGAGTAGGGCGGTATACAAATTCAATAAATAATAATAATAATAATAATAATAATAATAATAATAATAATAATAATAATAATAATAATAATAATAATAATATAAAAATAATAATAAAAGTCAGTTATTCTTATTCTATTATTCTATTCTATTTGAGGATTACCTGTCTTAAGAACTACCCACTTAGGATCAATTCGACAGCCTAATAAAGAGCTTAAAACCAAGATTTGAAGGATTGTCTCAGCATTTTGAGAGGCTGACGCGACGCCAGTTGGCCCTGTCTCTAACCAGCCCATACAAGAACTGAGAAACAGGAAAGTTGGATTAAACAAGATTTAACGGAGGAGAGACTGCCCGAAACTTGTACGGAGTGGCAGCACATCAAGCAAAAAAGGGAAAAAAAAACACACCAGCTTTGACAGCTGTAGACACACTGCAGCTCAGCCAAGAATAAATCAACTTGCCTTTCAGATAATGCTGATGTTATGCGGTGGGTCCGGCCCAGGTCAAATTTTGAACTGTTGCAAAGAGCTCGCCTGGAATTTGCAGCTGGCTGCAAATAAATATTGCAACCAGCTGACTCTAAATGCTGTCAGTGTATTAATTTGCATTTTTGTTTTCCTACTGGCAGGGAGAAAGTAGAATACATTTCTGCTTGAATGCCTCAGGTGCTAAAATAACAGCATACCTTGGGAGAACTGTTTTCAAGGATATCATTTTTTTTTAAAAAAAAAATATGCGTCAGCTCCGTGGTCTATTATTCCCTGGATATCTTTTGGCAAACCAAATGTTTTGGGAGGTGCTAACTCCCAACAATTTGGCTCCAGCTACCAGCTGAATTTCTCAGTATCTTCTCAAAGCAGTATTGTTTAGAGACCTTGTAAAGATGTCGGTCCAGATTTCTCAAAGCATCAAGCCAACTGAACAAAGATTGGCGGTAGGGTTTGCAACAGCCTTCGTTACAGGGCTAATCTTGAACCAGAGGAGAAATATGTATCTTGCAGCTTTAGAACCCCATGTAACCCTTTTCCATTTCTTTACAACTCCGGGATCATGAACAAATTTCAGCAGCACGACAACAGAACGTGAAAAGCAGCGTTTCCTGACATTTTGAAGCAAGAAACATGCAAAATGTATAACATAATAATCCATCCAACTTTTGGTGGCCACATAGATAGAGCCATGAGGTTTTCTTGAAATCTTTTTAGAAGTGGTTTGCTAGTGATGTCCTCCTTCTCTTTCCTTTCTTCCTTTCTTCCTCTCTTTCTCCATTCCTCCCTTCCTCCCTTGCTTCTTTCCTTCCTTTGCTTCCTTCACTTCCTTGCTTCCTTCCTTCTTTCCTCCCTCCCTCCCTCCCTTCTTTCTTTCCTTCCTTCCTTCCTCCCTCCACCTCCTTTCTACATTCCATCACATTAATGTCATATTTGAATTTCACCCTCTTTCATTTTTCCCTTTCCCCTTGTCTCCCTCTCCTTCCTTCCTTCCTTCTTTCCTTCTTTCTTTCCTTCCTTCCTCTCTCCCTCCCTTCCTTCCTTCCTTCCTTCCTCCCTTCCTTCCTTCCTTCCTTCCTTCTTTCCTCGCTCCCTCCCTCCCTCCCTTCCTTGCAAGGTACATTTTTAAAAGCAGTAATATATTTTTCTCAGCCGAATCAGAGGAGGAGGAGGAGGAGGCGTGGGAGTCAGGGCTGGCATCAAGGCAACCTGAGAACTCCGAGTGGGAAGAGGGAATGGAGAGAGAGAGATGGAGGCAGAGCCTGGACTGTCCGTCAGCCCTTAGATGGAGAGTCAACATCCCCCAGGTCTGGAGATGACTGATGAGGAAGAGGAGGAACAGCTGGGTCCAGTGCCTGACGTGCAGATGCACAGAAGGCAGAGGAGAGGAGAGCAGTGGAAATATATGGGCCGATCCTTGGGAAGGGAGAGCCACTGCTCCTAGCGATGCCCCACCCTAGCTCTGGGGATCAAAGGCAGGGAGTGAAGATGAATAGGTGTGGCAGACAACAATTCAACTTCCAGCTGGATGGACTTCTTAGCCTGCGGTGAGAGAGAAACTTTTTGCCAGGGCTGCCGGCATTCCTAATAAAGGAATCTTTGAGTTAACTTCAGAGGGTTTGTTGTGTTTGGGGAGCTGGGTCAGAACAGAATTATACATAAAAGAAAACACATCTGTTTCATGATTTATACATTCAGATGTGACTGATCACCCTTTATTTCTGCTTAGCTTTTTAGCATGATGGTGAGGAGGAGGCTGGTGTGGTGTCGTGCCACAGCCGGCACTCACGTCAGACAGCGAGGAGGCTGAAGAGGATGTGGTGTCAGAGGCAGAGACTCAGCCTGGGCCTTCAGAACCTCCTGAGGCTCCTTCAAGTGGAGAGAGCGAAGTGGAGGAGACCCTCCTCAATGCTCGAGCACGCAGGGCTGCCAAAAGGCAGGAGTGGCTACTCAGGAGGAGGAGGTCTCCTCGAGAGTAAGGCTTGAGGATAATTGGCCACTCCCTTAGCCTATTTAAGTCACAAGCTGTTAGTAAGTTTCTTGCTGGAAACAACTAGTAATTATCATCAGAGCATTTTTGGAAAAGTCTTATTGTATCTTGTTTTCTGGGCTGGTTGCCAACCTTTGCCGGACTTTGTTTATTCTTGCTGCTTAATAAATTTGATAAGGACCATTGGTGTGTGTCAATATCCTCGGGAATCCAGAGCTGGGGCAGAACATTGGGTCCTCATTTTACCCACCTTGGAAGGATGGAAGGCTGAGTCAACGTTGAGCAGCTCAGAATCGAATTCCTGGTGTGAGCTGTGAGTTAGCCTGCAGTACTGCATTCTAACCACTGCACCAATGAAGAAAGCATTCCAGGTGGATCTTTTGTGGGTGCACAGGGAGTCGTGACTGATAACACGTTTGATCGCTCCCTTGGGCTCAGGGTGGTCATCTCCTACAAGTTCTTCGCATTTTTTGTCACACATTTGAGCACCTCAAAAATGGGGGAGAAGAATGGGATGGGAGATGAGGATGGAATACAGAAGTCACCCATAAGTGTAAATGAAAAGAAGGATTAAGGGGACATGGTAGCAGTGTTCCAATATCTCAGGGGCTGCCACAAAGAAGAAGGAGTCAAGCTGTTCTCCAAAGCACCTGAGGGCAGGGCAAGAAGCAATGGGTGGAAACTAATCAAGGAGAGAAGCAACCTAGAACTAAGGAGAAATTTCCTGTCAGTGAGAACAATTGTTCAGTGGAAAGACTTGCCTCCAGAAGTTGTGGGGTGTCCCATCACTGAAGGCTTTTGAGGTCAGCCATTTATCTGGAATGGTAAAGGATCTGCTGTCTGAGAAGGGGGTTGGACTAGAAGACCTCCAAGGTCCCTTCCAACTCTGTTGTTCTGTTAATAATTTCAGAATTCATGTCCGCAGATCTCCAGTGTGAAAACAAGCACAAGCTGAAGAGACAAAGAAAAATAATACCAGATCATTTTATGGCTAACTTTAGTTAGCCACAAAATTCTGGTGGCTGTTTATAAGATGAATATAATAGAAGAATAACAGAATAACAGAGTTGGAAGGGACCTTGGAGGTCTTCTAGTCCAACCCCCTGATCAGGCAGGAAACCCTATAACCCGTGATGGCGAACCTATGACACGTGTGTCACAGGTGGCACGTGGAGCCATATCTGTGGGCACGCGAGTGTTGCTCTAGCTTAGCTCCAGCACGCATGCACGCCCCGGCCAGCAGATTTTCAGGCCTTCCAGGCCTACTGGAAGTTGGTACCGGCCTCTGGAGAGGTGGGGGAAAGCTATTTTTGCCCTCCCCAGGCTCTCAGAAAGCCTCTGGTGCCTGGGGAGGGTGAAAAATGGGCCTACCAGGCCCACCGTGCCATCACATGCCAAAAGCGGGGAGGGGGAGAATGGGGGGGTCGCGCACACATGTGCGGGGGGCAGGGCACATTGAATTATGGGTGTGGGCATGTGCGCGCATGACCCCCCCCACGCTCCCCACGCTTTTGGCACACGATGGCAAAAAGGTTAGCCAACACTGCCCTATACCATTTCCGACAAATCGTTGTCCGATTTCTTCTTAAAAGCTTCCAGTGTTGGAGCATCCACAACTTCTGGAGGCAAGTTGATTCATTGTTGATTAATTGTTCTAACTTTATTTATGACGGTTACAATGTCCCGGGGTCACGTGATCCCCTTTTGCGACCTTCTGACGAGGAAAATCGAAGGGGGAAGCCAGATTCACATCACAACTTTGTTGCTAACTTAACATCTGCAGTGATTGACTTAACAACGGTGACAAAAAAGGTTGTAAAAATGGGGCAAAACTCATTTAACAACTGTCTCGCTTAGTAACAGAACTTTTGGGCTCAACAATGATCGTAAGTCGAGGACTACCTGTATTAGGGAATCTCAGGGCTGTGGGCTAGAGTGAGAAGTTAATGGAGATGATGGTGATGATGATGATGATGAAGAAGAAGAAGAGGAAGAGGAGGAGGAGGAGGAGGAGGAGGAGGAGGAGGAGGAGGAGAAGGAGGGAGGAGGAGGAGGAGGAGGAGGAGGAGGAGAAGAAGAAGAAGAAGAAGAAGAAGAAGAAGAAGAAGAAGAAGAAGAAGAAGAAGAAGAAGAAGAAGAAGAAGAAGAAGAGGTCATAAAATGAGCAAAACTCACCTAATTTGAACAAGAAGAAGGAGAAGAAGGAGAAGGAGGAGGAGGAGGAGGAGGAGGAGGAGGAGGAGGAGGAGGAGGAGGAGGAGGAGGAGGAGGAAGGGGAGAGAGGGAGAAAGTGATGATAATTATGATGATAGAAGGTGAAATTTGTAAACAATGTCTATTCTATTAAGACAATTAGAAGGATATTTCCCTAAAATCAACAAGCATAGACCTTCCCAACGTCCTTGCCACCCAATTGGATGGGTTTTCTTTCTTTAACAGACTCCTATAAAGCTCTCCCCCCTTTTTTTAATAAAAAAAAATTCTTAATTAATTACATCAATCATTCCTTGGCTAATCCATTCTATTGGAAAATACACTATTGTTCTTCTTCCAGAGCCTAGAGGTTCAGTCTCTTTTGTCTGTCACTATACTTCTGGGCACGATTGAAAGGAGCATTTTCTCAAACTCACCACTCTCAATTTACTTGCATTTGCTTTTAATAAGCACCATAAAAAACCGTCTCAACATGCAGCAATTTAATTGCATCATTGCGTCCAATCAGATGAACATCCTGTACATAATAATAAATGTTCCTCCTATAAATAAACATTGAAAAATACAGATTACGCTTCTCTGTTAAGCTGGGTGGCAGATAAAATGTCTCAATTCCTTTTCCTACATGTTGCAAATGGGGATTTCTTCCTCTTTTTTTGGAATGTAGGTTTCCATCTCTTTTCCCCGAGCTCCAGGAATTGCCAAAATTTTGTTTTCACTGATACTTCCAAATAAGGAAGGATATTTGAAACGTATTTGAGAAACAGCAGGGCAGGAAAAAAAACAACAACATAGGCTCCTGGGCCATGGTGGGATTCAAATAATTTAACAACCGGTTCTCTGCCCTAATGACCAGCTGGGTAGGCATGGCTCAGTGTCATGTGACGATGTGGGCGTGGCCAACTCAACATCACTCACGTTGATGGGTGCTTCGCCTTACTGTTACAATGTAATAAGGGTTAACCGGAGAGGCAGTTTCTGTAAGAAGGGCAATAAAGATAAAGCTAGAAACACCAGCAGAATGTTTCCTTCCTGCCTTCCTTACAGGATTAGCCCTGTAAAGTGGAAAAACACAAAATAAGATTTCTTCCAACAACCGGTTCTCCGAACTGCTTAGAAAGTTAACACCTGGTTGTCCCGAATAGGTGCGAACTGGCTGAATCCCACCACTGCTCCGTGGGGGGGGGGGGAGGTGTCACAGGAATTTAGACTTCATTCAGAACCAAAGTAAATCTATAGATGTGCCCTTGTCAGGCCCACACCCAAGAATAACACGTGGTGATTCTTGCCAGCCAAGTTCTTTATTGTTTCACACCCATAGACAAAACATTGCCAGACTGAAAGACCCGATTATAGTCATCTACAATATACTCTGAGAACTATTAAGGAGAGACTGTCCTCACCCTCTTTCTCTCATACATGATATCTGGGCTGAGTTGCCTCTTACTCCTGCAGAATTCAGCCCCTCCCTCCCAGGACTCCACCTCCTCTCTACGTTCCATCACAGTAATGTCATATTGGAATTTCACCCTCTTTCATTTTTCCCTTTCCCCTTGTCTCCCTCTCCTTCCTTCCTTCCTTCCTTCCTTCCTTCCTTCCTTCCTTCCTTTCTTTCTTCCTTCCTTTCTTTTTCCCCTCCCTCCCTTCCTCCCTTCCTCCCTCCCTCTCTCCCTCCCTTCTTTTCTTCCTGCCTCTCAGCCTCCCTCCCCTCCTGCCTCCCTCTCTCTTCTTCCCTTCTTTCCTTCCTTCCTCCCTCCCTCCACCCCTTCCTTCCTCCCTCCCTCCCTTCTTTCCTTCCTTCCTTCTTCCCTCCCTCCCTCCCCTCCTCCCTCCCTCTCCCCTCCCTCCTCCCTCCCTCTCTCTTCCTTCTTTCTCTCTCCTTCTCACTGTCCTCCCTCCCTCCTTCCATAATTTTATGGAGAGACTTAGATAATTTTATGGAGGGAACTGGGTAATTTTATTGAGCAGTAGACACTTATCACGGGGTGTTTCTATTATCTGCAGTATTAGAGTCTGCATACCTTTGAATACTAATTGCTTACAGCATTCATTTCCCATTGTTGTTCTTCTCATTGTCATCTCCTTGGCTATGTGGAAACAACAAATTTGGATTATGCTGAACTTGGGTTGGATCAAATAAGATTCCTATGTCCTCTGCGAATTGTATTGAAAACAAACTGGTGTTTTCATGTTCTTCCTCGAAAGACCTGGTGAACTTCAACAGAAACCAAAGTAATTAACATCATTCTCTGTGGGCCTAAAGATATCCCAAAGTATCACGTTGCTTTTAGTTCTCTTGAAATTTAATATAAATGTTTAGGTTCTTTCTCAGGTTAAATCTCTGAAGCGTATCCAAGAAAGAACTTTTGAGAAGGCAAGCAAGAAATGCCCATTGTGGAAGACCAGTCTCCATATCTCTTCATGTAGATTCCTTCATGTAGGAATTCTTGAGCATTGGGTGGGTTATACGTAGGATTAAAAAAAAACCTGAACAAAAGAGAGTGTTGTAAAAGGAAAAATATGGCTTTGAAAAGCTATAAAGTACAGTGGTACCTCAGTACTATCACTAATTGGTTCCAGGAGCTGTGATGAGTACCAAAAATGACGACTACCAAACAATTTTCCCCCATCCCCATAAGGAATGATGTAGTGTATAGTGTATAATGTAGTATAAAATAGCAATAGCACTTAAATTTATATACCGCTTTACAGTGCTTTACAGCAGTGGTGAAATGTAAAATTTGTTACTTCCAGTTCTGTGGGAATGGCTTGGTCAGGGAGTAATGTGACTGGGTGGGTGTGGCCAACTTTTTTTTTTTTACTTTTTTAAAGCATTTTTTTACAGCCTATTCGGGCGAATAGGCTGTAAAAAAATGCTTTAAAAAAGGTAAAAAAAAGGCTCTGACGATCACAGCTGTGGCGCCCAATCATCAGAGCCTTTTTTTTTCCTTTTAAAAGCAGGAAGTAATGACACTCGGGTGAGTGGGCGGAGCCTCGCGCCGCCATCGCTATCGGTTCTCCGAACCACCTGCCACAATCGCTACTGGATCACTCGATCCAAACCGGGAGCATTTCACCCCTGCTTTACAGTCCTCTCTAAGTGGTTTACAGAGTTGGCCTATTCCCCCCAACAATTTGGGTCCTCATTTTACCTACCTCAGAAGGAGGGAAGGCTGAGTCAACCTTGAGCCTGGTGAGATTCGAACTGCCAAATTGCAGGCAGCCGGCAGTCGGCAGAAGTAGCCAGAAGTACAGCACTCTAACTACTGTGCCACCGAGGCTCACAAACCAGCTGACATTGAGAAGTTCTAGCTTGTGCGTTGAGAACGGAACAAATGATAAGTACCGTGACAAAAAAATATGTCAAAATGCGTTGAGTACCAAATGTGATGAGCGGAATAGCAAAGTCCAACTGCATCTTTATCTCTGAAACATCCTAGAAAGCAAAATTTGAAATCCCTCTCAAAAAAAGGTAATATACTTTAAAAAAAAAAAAGAATGATGGAGGAGTTTTAACTCCTCCTAATTTGTTATGTTTAATTAAACTCTAAACTACATGGTGTGGGGTTTGCAAAGGGCATCTCCTGCCTTATGCTGTATCTATTAATCAAAGTAAGCAGCTAATCTGGAGGGAATATTCACAGACATAATAAATCTACTTAGCATCAATTAAGCCAAGCAGTGGGCAGTGTAACCCTTCTCCTTACACCAAGCCACTTAGCTCCTACAGGGAATTCTGATTTCTCCACTAAGTGATGATGCTGAAGCATCCGTAACTTTCCTTTCTTACAATTTATTCACCCCTGAAATGCAAGTTTTGATATTTTGGGCAGAAGAGGGGCTAGGTTTAACCCTCAAAGGATATTCGAAAGGCGAGGCAATCCAAATACAAAAAAAAACTTGTTTTAATTGGATTTACGCATACATTGATTTCAATTAATTTTAATTCAGCCTGTACGGCTAACAGAATTACTACCAATATATTTAATAGTTTCTCCTTTCTGTCATGTTAAAAAGGACAATTTGGGAGCCATGTTTTGGCAGGTTTCCGGGAGCTGCATCCAAAATTTCAGGGACCAGGTATCTGGATGTCGGCCTTCCCAGGTAGACTAGACAAGAAACATCACCAGGTGAGTTAATTTTATTTTAGAGGTAGCTCTCTACTGATGATATTTTTTTAAAAAATAGGTTCCTTTTGTTTTTAATTTCAGTTTTCTTTCTCGCTTAAAAATGAGCCCCGTTAAATAACGATCAAGGATTGCCCACAGGCCATATCCGTGTTGCATAATTGGACTGGGATTGAATTAATTTTTTCATCCAGACTGTTTTCCTAATGTACATTTTCCGCTTTCTTACATCTGTGACAATTTGGCTTTTTTCAATATTGATATAAAACTCCGCTCCCGATTGTAGACCCGGGTTGCTCTTCATTTAAATGTATTTCTGCCTGATCTTGTTTCATTTCACCTAAGTTTTTTTTAAGGGCAGTTGAGTTTAGCAGAGAGTGATGATTCTGGAATTAGACTAAGCAGGGTGTTATTACTTCTCATAACTATTTGAATATTTGAATATATTTGCTCATATAAACATGTTAGCTTAGGCAGTTTCAGGAATGGAATATTTATATTTTTTTTACCAAAATACACTTGCATACATAGTGACACGCCCAAACGGGAACGATTTCTTTACACGAATTACTGTTACTTAAAATCTGAAAAAGGAAAAAAAAATGTGTGTGTTTATTTCTTTATTGCTATACTAGCTGGGCGCCTGTGCTTTCCTACGAAGCTATGTGCTCAGGCTTGATAAATTAACACTTACAGCCTGAAACTTAATGTAGAATGTGTAACTCCATAGCATCAGTGTGTGTTAATATAATGCAACTGGCAGTTGGAACAGAGGGGGAAGGGGAGTAGAATGTCCCAGCCAGCAGCATCCATCGGTATTCATCTGGCTAGCATCCTGTCAGTGTGTGAGAGAGTTGAGGGGTGTTTGGAAACTCAAACAGTATTTGCTGTGTGAGCAAGGAGACAGGAAGGAGGCTGGGTGTGGCTTAGCTCAACTGTTCTGTAGTAACGCTGCTTGCTGCTGTGAAAGTAAAACTGAAAGTGAAACTCCTCTCCTCTGCTTGAGTTTTGCATTTGGAACAGATTTCTTTTGAGATCGGGAGGGGTAGTAGAACTCCTTAGCATCAGTTGGCTGTTTGGAAAGTGAAACAGTATTTGCTGTGTGAGCAAGAAGGAGACAGGAAGGAGGCTGGGCATGGCTTAGCTCAACTGTTATGTATTAAAGCTGCTTCCTGCTGTGAAAGTAAAATTGAAAGTGAAACTCGTCTCCTTTGCTTGTGTTTTGCATTTGGAACAGATTTCTTTTCAGGTGGGGAGGGGGAGTAGAACTCTTTAGCATCAGAGTGTGTTAATAATAATATAGGCAATACTAATGATCTGATGGTCATTTCAAAAAATCCTTTCTTAGTGAGCACCTAGCAGCCAAGAGGAACATAGGTGGCAAATTTCAAATTTGTAGGTTTTACGGTTCTGGAGATTTCGTGATTATGGCATGAGTGGTTTTGCTTTTATATATAGATATTGAGTTTTTAAAAGAATTTATTAGGAACACACAGGCTGATGGATTACTAGCAATCTATTTCTCTTTTTTTCTTTTTTAGGAGTTAGCTTTTCTCCATTTTTCTGTCTACTCTGATGAGGACTTGTTTTTCCTGAACTTTCTGTGAAAGCCAGTTGGAGAAGATACTGAATATCTTTATGGCAAAGTTCAGGAAAGGCCACCCTTTGGCAAACCGAACTTTTGCAAGAAGTGGGGTGAAGCAATTTCACGGGTCCCTCAATTATCTTCACAGATATACATAAGAACAGCATATTGTAAATTGTAATGCCCATAAATGGATCTAACACAGAATAAGAAGGGAGAAACAATTACTTCTCTTGATCTTGACATTATATATCTATTAAGGCAGCTACAATTGGCTCCCCTCCTCCTCTTCTTTATTTATTTACTTTATTTCACTATTTCATCTTCCTCTTCTTCTTCTCCTCCTTCTCCTCCTCCTTCTCCTTCTCCTCCTCTTCCTAATTTATTTGCTTTATTTCATCATTATTTCTTCTTCTTCTTCTTCTTCTTCTTCTTCTTCTTCTTCTTCTTCTTCTTCTTCTTCTTCTTCTTCTTCTTCTTCTTCTTCTTCTTCCTCTTCCTCTTCTCCTCCTCCTCCTCCTCCTCCTCCTCCTCCTCCTCCTCCTCCTCCTCCTCCTCCTCCTCTATTTATTTATTTCACTATTTCTTCTTCTTCTTCTTCTCCTCCTCCTCCTTCTCCTCCATCTCCTTCTCCTCCTTCTCCTCCTCCTAATTTATTTACTTTATTTCACCATTTCTTCTTCTTTTCCTCCTCCTCTATTTATTTCTTCTTCTTCTTCTTCTTCTTCTTCTTCTTCTTCTTCTTCTTCTTCTTCTTCTTCTTCTTCTTCTTCTTCTTCTTCTTCTTCTTCTTCTTCTTCTTCTTCTTCTTCTTCTTCTTCTTCAAATTAGGTGAGTTTTATGACCTTTCTTGCCGCAGCTGTTAAGTGAAATACTTCAGGTGTTAAATTAGCAGCACGGTTGTTAAGTGAATCTGGCTTCCCCATTAACTTTGCTTGTCAAAATGTCATAATAGGAGATCACATGACCCTGGGACAATGCAACCGTCATAAATATGAGTGAGTTGCCAAGCGTCTGAATTTTCATCATGTGACCATGGGGATGCTACAATGGTCATAAGTGTGAAAAATGGTCATAAGTCATTTTTTCACTGCCGGCGTAACTTCGAACAGTCACTAAATGAAGTGTTGTAAGCCAAGATCTATCTGTAGCCTGATACCCTGATTTCCTCTCGTCCCTAAGAAATCAAATCAGCCCGTATCGAAGTTTGTTTTGCATTAAACACACGCAGGCCTGACCCAGCGCATTATAATATGATTGCGGTATGAGGACAAATTGCAATTTAAAAATAAAATGACACAGGATGATGAGCAATGTCATGCAAATGGACCGAAAGTCCCTGCTGGTCTGGCTAAAAAAGTCAGAACGGCTACTCTTATCATTCCAGCAATTATCATAAAATTTCTCTCTCCCTTTTACTGTTTTCAAAGGATGTGCCTTTTATCGCAGGTGATATTAATTACGGCTTTGTTTAAAAAAGATGCTAATCCCAATCAAGGTCATAAAATAGAAACGGCACCGAGAACTTCGTCTTAATGAAAATAGGATCAGAGGAGAAAATGTCGTATCTCGAGGCGGAATTCAGCAGTCTGACCCCCTTCCAGTTCAAGCATAAAGAGAACAGGAAAATCCACAATGAGCAAAACAGAAGCTGGGCTGTTATTCAGGCATGTAAAGCAGGCCCATCCCAAAGATGCTTTTTCAAGAAGCAACTGGAGTTTCTCGTTCTTTTTTGAAGAGGTTTCGCTTCTCATCCAAGAAGCTTCTTCAGCTCTGACTGGAGAATGGTGGGGAATGGGGAATCCAAGCAGAGCTGGAAGAAGCCCCTTGGATGAGAAGCGGATTGTCTTCAAAGAAAAACCAGGAAGTCCAGCTGCCTCTTGAAAAAGGACCTTTGGGACAACCATGATCTGCAGGATGGAGAATCTCCATAGACAATTAGAACCAGGGAAATTGGTGAGACCTCAGCTGAATTGGAGGAACATCAAACATCAACTTCTTAGGCTTCAACTTCTCCAAACTGATGGGGTGATTAATTTATCCTATTAACAGAATTATGGGGCGCGATGGTTCAGCTATTAATGACACTGAGTTTGTCAGCTGGAGAGTTGAGACCTGAGCTCCATGCAACAGGATGAGCTACTGTTACCCCCGTTTCCCCGAAAATAAGACCCAACCGGAAAATAAGCCCTAGCATGATTTTTCAGGATGCTCATAATATAAGCCCTACCCCCAAAATAAGCCCCAGTTAAGATTGTCAACCAGATGGGTGCATTTAGTACCATATTTGCCTAAAAATAAGACCTAACCAGAAAATAAGCCCTAATGAGTCTTTTGGAGCAAAAATTAATATAAGACCCGGTCTTATTTTCAGGGAAACATGGGTATATAGTCCAGACTGCATTGGCTTTTTTTGCAGCTGCAGCATACTGTGGGCTCATTTGCTGAAGGAGCAGGTAGCAGCTATGGCCAAGGGGCTGGCTTTGCTTAGGTTTATCTAATGTACCCTTTGCAGGATCCAATCTGGGTCAGTCACTGGAACCAGAGGTTTAGTCTTCCAAGCTTTCGGACTCATAATGGTGTCAGTGGTGGGATCCTGCCGGTTTAACAACTAATTCCATGATCGCGCGCTTCTCCCTCCGAAGCTGCCTGGGATCAAGCCAGGATTCATCCTCCTCGCTCCCTATCAATTGGTGCTCCGATATGCCTTCCTCCTGGCACATCCCAAGCTATTCCTCCTGGCCTTCGGATGGAACCTGAGGCATTGCCAGAAAGGAGGGTCCTGGAGAGGGAGGCCTTGTCAGTTCCTCCCCATCACCTTCTGAGTCCTCTTCCTCTGTTAGGACAGGCTCGGGAGTCGGGATCACAACACTAGGTCGGAACGAACCGATTTACTCCCAGCTGATTGTTGGAGCTACCGGTTCACCGGAATCTGTCCAAACTGGTAGAATCCCATCCCTGGATGGTGCCCATCTTCAGGCAACGTCTCTCTTTCTAAGAGTCACATTCTGGTGAGAGAAAAGTTCTCTGAGGATGGGCTCCAGCCCAAATCTGAAAGCTCGGAAGACTAAACCTGTGGTCCCGGTGATTGACCCAGATTGGATTCTGTAACATTATCCAGGGACACGTATATTTGCCTTCGTTCATGAATGTACCATTTCCTTGACGGGAAGGCACTTCAGAGGGTTACCCATGGGTTGGTCACCTCACAATTGGACTACTGCAATGTGCCCTACTACGTGGGGCTGCCCTTGAAGATTATCCAGAACCTACAGCTGGTTGAAAATGTAGCAGCATGAGTAGTCATGAGCCCTTTTTCATTATGTCTGTGTGTCACTGTTGCTATGCGAACTGCATTGGTTTGCTAGTGGGTTTCTGGATGCAAGTTAAGATACTGGTTGTTACTTATAAAGCCCTTTATGATACAAGGCAGTGATGGCTAACCTTTTTGCCATCGCGTGCCTCTCTAGAAGCCTCTGGAGGCTGGGGACAGCAAAAAATGTCACTTCCTGTCCAACCGGGAGTTGGGAAATGGGCTGTTTCAGGTCTCCGGAGGGCCTTTGAGGGGGTGGGGAAGGCTGTTTTTGCCCTCCCCAGATGCATAGAGAGGATCTGGAGCCAGGTGAGAAAGAAAAACAGGCCTTCCCCACCCCCTTAGGCCCTCCGGAGGCAGGAAACAGCCTGTTTCCCTACTTCTGGTGGGCCCAGAAGGCCTGAAAATCAGCTGACCAGCACGCGCATGCACGCCAGAGCTAAGCTGGCATGCCCACTGATAAGGCTACGTGTGCCACCTGTGGCAAGCGTGCCATAGGTTCGCCATCACGGATATAAGGTCTGGTTATCTATGGGATTGTCTATTTCAGATTGTTGTTGTCCACTTGGCATGTTCAGAATATAAAACTTCAGGTCCACTCAAGTAGATGTTGCCTTCTTGTGGGATCAAGGGAGCATGTCTTCTCCGTCATGGTACGTACTATTTGGAATAGCATCTATCCAGAGATATGGATATTACCTACTATTGTATGGTTCCAGAAAACCTCAAAGACCTGGATTTGGTCCCAGGTTTGTGGTTAATACATTTGTGGGACTCTTTTTTTTTTTTTTTTGCCAATGTTTAAGGAAATTTTATTAAAGCAAGAATTTTATAATCCAGATTATGGTTCTTTGCTCAGCTATCAGTCCTTACTGCTAACTACAACACTAGTGATATTCTGAGCTTTTCCACAGTAAATTACAAAATTAAAGAAAGGAATGCTTTAAATTTTTTGTACTGTACTGAAAATTCTTTTCCCCGGGTTTATAAAATGTTAATTTGTTTGTTAACTTTTTAAATCAATAGGTAATCTAGGACTAGCAGTTTTGCTAGTCCTGGCATTTGTTGTGTACCTAAACTTCAAAGTTTCCTTTCCTTTTTTATTTATTTTATATTTTGCAATGTTTTTCTCAATATTTAGTAGTTTTTCTACTAAATATTTGGGGGACTCTTGTGTTTTTATTGTTATGAGTGTTTGTTTTTAGTTTTTTTGATTGGAATGGAACGGAACGGAACGGAACGGAACGGAACAGAACAGAACAGAACAGAACAGAACAGAACAGGAGTTAGAGTTTAGGGTAGGGCAGGGCAGGGCAGGGCAGAACAGAACAGAACAGAACAGAACAGAACAGAACAGAACAGAACAGAACAGAATAGGATTCTTTATTGGCCAAGTGTGATCGGACACACAAGGAATTTGTCTTCAGTACCAAATCATTCAGTGTACATGGTTTTATGGTTTTTATTTTTCACTTTAGGCTTTTTAAATTGTTTTAATTGCCTATTTGGATTTCGTAAGTCAGAGTCTAGTAGAGTCAGGTGACCATAACAAATTTAATTAACAATAATAATAGCTGTTGTTGTTTGAGGCACAATCCCTAAAAGAAAACTGATTGAATCTCATTTTAAAAAGCGCTTTGGCTATTTTATCCTCTAGGAAGCTTTCCTAGGGAATTTAAGAAAACTTTCATACTTTATTTGAAACCTAGCCGCAGTCTAGAAAGAATGGAGGAAGATAATCAGGGGATATTTGGGGGCTTTGTAAGAAATGCCCCTGGAATTCTAACAAGCTGATATTCCTGAAGAATCCATGTTCAAATTGACAGCTAGCCCGAGAGTCTGCTGGCTTTGAGACCAGCTTAGTCCAAACCGAAGAGATAGAACGAAATAAACAGAGGTTATCTAGAGGCTTAGATCAGCCCTGTCTTTCCTGTAAAAATAGCTGACCCCTGTCAGTTGGTTTTTCTTCAGATTCTCCATTTTGCAAATTATCAGATTTGGATACTTTGGCTTGCTCATTTGTCTTCCTTCCTGAGAGGCATTTCCAAGAGCTGTTCAGAAAAGTCACGATGAAAAGTGTCAACACCCTGCGCTTTTTGGTCGAGTGTTAAAACCCCCTGAGGGGGCACCGCATCATTCCACTAATCATTTTTGTCTCCAGTTTTACCTCATGTACTGTTGGGCTTTGTACGTTGTTTCCATGTGAAGGAAGGAAGAAATGTCCTGCGAAGGTGTGAATCTCTGTTTTCATCCGCTCGCGGTTTCCAAAATGCCAACTTATAAGTTGCCTTCGGTTCAGCCAAATTTGTTGAACCCAAAGGTTTTTTTTTTTTTTCAAGAGGCAACTGGGACTTTCTGGTTTTTCTTTGAAGACGTTTCGCTTCTCATCCAAGAAGCTTCTTCAGCCCTGACTTAGATGGTGGGGAAGGGAAGGATTTATACCCCTTGCAGACAGCTGGTCATTTGCATCCTTTTAGAGAGTCCTTGAGGCCACTTGGAGGTTTATCTGTGTCCTCAGGGTCACTTGAGTGGTGCAAATGGGTGTGGAGCCTCCTTGGAACTGCTGGGAAACAGAGTGTATTGTTTTTACAGAATTGTAAGAAGACATGCTGGCCTGTGAAGAAAATACATTGTATACATTTCTAATCTCATGAGCTAGGCCAGTGCTGGCGAACATTTTCAGCACCAAGCGTGCGCATGTGCATGGCAGATACCGGAAGAGCAGCTGCCTGGTGCACATGCTCTTCCGGTTTCTGGTGCACGCATGTGCACCGGCCACCTGGTCTTCTGGTTTCTGGCATGCATGAGTGTGCGAAAACCAGCTGGCTGGTGCACATGTGAGTGCTGGAAACCGGGCGGCTGCTCTTTTGGTTTCCGGCACTGCCGCATGTGTGAAGACCAGCTGGCCGGTGCACCAGGACCCAAAAGAGCAATAGGTGACAGCTCGCGTGCCCAGAGAAATGGCTCTGTTTGAAAGTTTGAAAGTTTATTAGATTTCTATACCGCCCTTCTCCCGAAGGACTCAGGGCGGTGTACAGCCATATTAAAAACACATAGATTTATAAAATTTAAAACCAATTAAAATCGAATATATAAAATTGGCCCTCAGTTTAAAAACACACATACACCCATTTAAAATTCATATTAGGCCAGTCCGGCTTGTTGGAACAGAAGGGTCTTTAGGGCGTGGCGAAAGGTACGCAGGTCGGGGATCGTACGAACCTCTAGGGGCAGCTCATTCCAGAGGGCTGGTGCCCCCACAGAGAAGGCTCTCCCCCTAGGTGTTGCCAGTTGGCATTGTTTGGCCGACGGCACCCTGAGGAGCCCCTCTCTGTGGGAGCGTATTGGCCGGTGGGAGGTTGTTGATGGCAGAAGGCGGTCTCGTATATATTCCGGGCCTAAGCCATGGAGCGCTTTAAAGGTGGTGACCAACACCTTGAATCGCACCCGGAAGACCACCAGGAGCCAGTGCAGCTCACGCAGGAGGGGTGTTACGTGGGTGCGCCGAGTCGCACCCATAACCATCCGCGTGGCCGCATTCTGGACCTGTGTGCCACTTCCGGCACGCATGCCATAGGTTTGCTATCACGGAGCTAGGCTGAAGCTTGAGAATTGTATGTAGGAAGGCCTCTGCTATGTTAGAAACCAGTCTATGAAATGAAATTACTCTAGAGACGACCCCTAGGATCCAGGACCATAAAAGGAAATTCATAAATAAGGGCAGGGGGAGATAGAATTAGAGTAGTGGGAGCAGTAATCAGGGACAGGGATAATGCAGGGGTGAAATGCTCCGGGTTCGGACCGGATCACCCGATCCAGTAGTGATGGCGGCGGGTAGTTCGGAGAATCGGTAGCAAAAATCCATGTCCCCACCCCCCATGCCCAGCTGACCTGCGTGATCATCAGAGGCTTCTTTTTTTTTTTTTTACTTTTAAAAGCATTTTTTCTTCGGCCGAAAAAATGCTTTTAAAAGTAAAAAAAAAAAAGCCTCTGATGATCGCACAGCTCAGCTGTGATCATCAGAGCCTTTTAAAAGCATTTTTTCTACAACCTCTTCAAGGTTTTTTCTACAATCTCTTCGAGAGGTTCTAAATTCACATAAATCAACATAGGAGGAAAACTGAAGTCTAAACCAGGAGTCTCCAACCTTGGCAACTTTAAGACTTGTGGACTTCAACTCAGTTCCTCAGCCAGCTTTGAATTCTGGGAGTTGAAGTCCACAAGTCTTAAAGTTGCCAAGGTTGGAGACCCCCTGGTCTAAACTACACCTTTAACTCACAGACCAGGCAGTTTTTAAGAATAATGGGATAGGATCAAAGCTATAAACATTTTGGCTAGTGGCTCATTCAAGCCAGCTTGAGGTTGGAACAGACCAGGGGTGGGTTCTATTTACCTTTACTACCAGTTCGCAACAGCATGCACAGATCGTCTATGACGACATCTGGGTGGGTGGGCGGAGCTTCCCCCCCGGTTTTACTACCGGTTCGCAAGAACCGGACTGAACTGGGGGCAACCCACCACTGGAACAGACCCTCAAGGGAAGAATGAAAAGCTTTCCTGTAGGGTCACTCAAAAATAGAATTGGCTGGGCCTGCTGCAGGAAGCCACTTGAAACAGAAATGAGCTAAAATATCGACTTACCTTGGATTAATAAAACGTGGGTTGCTGAGATTCAGATCTTGAAAGGCCAAGGAAAAAAGATAGCCATGGAAGGGATTAGTTTTAGTGGGGTTTGTTTGCTTGTTTAGTTATTTATTGTGTGGATTTATATTGCCTTTATAAATCCACCTGTCACCAGAAAAATAGAAGCTACTCTGTTTACACTTTTAAACTGGGCCAAAATTTGCCTTGTAATCTCAAAAAAGTTTTCTTCTCCTGATGCCTGGTTGGGGTGCTGGAGAGTATTTGAAATTTCTCTTGGGGCTGTTTTGGAATTTAGTCTCTGTCTGTCTGTCTGTCTGTCTGTCTGTCCTCCTCCTAATTTATTTACTTTATTTCACTATTTCACTTCTCCTCCTCCTCCTCCTCCTCCTCCTCCTCCTCCTCCTCCTCCTCCTCCTCCTCCTCTTCCTCCTTTTCTCTTGCTTGCGCTCTCCCTCTTTTTTTTTTTTCAGGCCTTTTCTTGACTCTTTTCTCGGTCATCTGAAGTATTCCTTCACAAAGTCTATGAAGTTTCTGCATCATCCAAGTCATCTTTGGTTGCCTCAAAGGTGCTTTTTCAAGAGGCAACTGGACTTTCTGTTTTTTTCCCCTCAGAAGCAGCTTCTTGGATGAGAAGCAAAACGTCTTCAAAAAAACCCCCCTCAAAATCCAGTTGGCTCTTGAAAAAAAAGCACCTCTGGGATTCCTTCAGAAAGTTTTCCCTAATCAAGGAGAGAAGCAACCTAGAAGAAAGGAGAAATTTCCTGACAAGAGAGAACAATTAATCAGTGGAACGGCTTTAGAAGTTGTGGGTGCCCATCATTGGAGGTGTCAACCCTGAAGCTGACCTGGCTGAGGCCATTTTGAGGCTTCAGTATTGCCACACTGGAGCTGAGGGATAGGGAAGGGGGAATAGAGATCGCTGGGGTTTTGTAGCCAAAACAAAATACTTTCTCCTGGGAACCAAGGACATTGGCTCCGGACGGCTCCTGATCTCCACTCCTTCTGTCAGGGATTGAAGACTTGGCTGTTCAAACAAATAGGCTGACTCTGATTCTGGGTTTTATTTTTTATTATTTATTAGTTAATTTGGTTTAAAATGGGATTTTGTTGTACATGTTTTTAACTTGTGTTCGCCTCCCTGAGTCCTTCTGGAGAATGGCGGCATATAAATACATGAAATAAATAAATAAATAAATAAATTTCCACAGGTGGCCGGAGAGAGGAGGAGTAAAGTTACCAGGCAACCGGATGGCACCTTGATTGGACCATGTGACTGATTGTTTGGAGAAGGGGAAATTTTTTTACTTTTAATTGGTGAAAACGGCTGTCTTTAGAAGAGCATATGACGGCCGTGGCCAGGGGGGCTTTCTATCAGGTTCGCCTGATACGCCAGTTGCGCTCCTTTCTGCATCAGGACTCCTTATGCATGGTCACTCATGCCCTCGTTACTTCCCGCCTGGACTACTGCAACGCTCTCTACATGGGGCTCCCCTTGAGGAGCACTCGGAGGCTCCAACTGGTGCAGAATGCAGCCACGCGGGTACTTATGGGGGCGACATGGCGCTCCCACGTGACACCTCTCCTGCACGAGCTGCATTGGCTTCCAGTGGTCTTCCGAGTGCGCTTCCGAGTGGTTCTCATCTTCAAAGCGCTCCATGGCTTAGGACCCTGTTATTTACGAGACCACCTTCTGCCTCCGATAACCTCCCACCAGCCAACACGCTCCCACAGAGAGGGCCTCCTCGGGGTGCTGTCTGTCAGGCAATGTCGGCTGGCGACCCCCCGGGGAAGAGCCTTCTCTGTGGGGGCACCTGCCCTCTGGAATGAGCTACCCCCAGGGATACAACTAATCCCGGACCTCTGTACGTTCCGCCGGGCCCTGACGACTTTTTTATTTCATCAAGTCGGGCTGAGTTAAAAATCTTTTACTTGGGGAATTTTATGGGCAAGGGGTTTTAAATTGGAGAAGCCATAGATAATTTAATTTCGTTTTAATGTATTTTAATATTTGTATTGTGTGTTTTTAATTTTGGCTGTTCACCGCCCCGAGTCCTTCGGGAGAGGGGGCGGTATAAAAATTTAATAAATAAATAAATAAATAAATAAATAAATAAATAAATAAATAAATAAATAAAACTGTGGGAACCTTCAGAGTTGGTTTTCACCAGCGTGTGCCAATATGATATGTCCAATAAAACGATTCTTTGAGGAACCTACTTGCCTCAGAGTTCTGTTTGTGATAGGTGTATTACTTGGAACCCTGACAGGAGGCTTTTAAGAAGAGCCACTTCTCATTTATCATTTAAAGACAGCATCTGGACCTTTTTCAGGAAGAGAGCTTTGGTGACTTTAAGATATGTTCAGATATACAGGTAGTCCTCAACTTATGATCACAACTGAGCCCAAAATTCCCATTGCTAAGCAACGCAGTTGTTAAGCAAAATTTGCCCCATCTTATTTCTTGCCACGGTTAAGTGAATCGGTGCAGTTGCTAAATTAGTAACACGGTTGTAAAGTAAATCTGGCTTCCTCATTGAATTTGCTTGATTAATTGATTATTGATTAATCATTCTCACTGTCAGGTAATTCCTCCTTATTTCAAGGTTGATGAGCTTTCACCTATCCTGCCCTAAGGTGCTATGGAGAATAAATTGATGCTCTTTTCCCAGTGACAGCTCTTCAAGTAATGGAAGAAGGCTATCAGATCTCCCGTAAGCCGTCTCTTCATTAGGATAAACATACCTAGTTCATTTAGCCATTCATTGTATGGTTTAGCCTCCAGAATCCTTATCATCTTCCTTGCTCTTTGTATACTTCCTAGGGCCAGAACAGAATAACAGAGTTGGAAGGGACTGTTCTGTCCCAGCTATGGACCCCAAAGAACACAGCACACACAAAGCTTGTACAAAACTTAATTTACTAAAATAACCCAGATTGGGTGAACCGGTAGCGGCGGCAGTTGTTGTGGTCCGCCAGCAGCCTGCGGAGCTGGCAGCGGAGTCAGACAATGAGGAGGCTGAGGAAGAACATGGTCCGGTCCTGGAGGCTGGGGAAGGCCCAGATGAGGGCTCTGCATCGGAGGCAGAGATGGGGCCAGGGCCATCGGGGAGTGATGTGCGGACTCCGGAGCTTCCAGAGGCTGCAGCAGAGAGGCAGAGGAACAGGAGGAGCCTGTTCCTAGTGCACACATGAGAAGAGCTACCAGAAGGCAAGAGCAGCTAAAGCAAAAAGGACGACTCGGGAGTAAGACCAAGAGGGCTCTTTGTTGGAAAACAACGTTGAGAGATTTGTTTCTTGTCCTGCTGCATTTATTTCTTGTCGGCGTCTTCTGCTTCTGAACTTTTGCCAAGAAAAGCTTTTGGCAGGTTGCCTAATTAGACCAAGGTTGGTGATAAGGCTGAAGAATTGTGTTATGAAGAATTTGTTTTGAATGAGTTTGGACTATGCTGAGAATGAGTTAATTCTCAGCTGTTCTAATAAAGTCTGTTTGTTTTGAACTGATTGCGTCTGATAATACCTACTTGGGCCTGGGTCACAACAACAGCGGGAGGCTCCGCCCAACCGCCCAGACGCTTCTGCACATGTGTAGAAGCATCGCACGCATGTACGTGCATGAGCAAACCGGTAGCAAACTAAACTGAAACCCATTACTGATGAGGAAGCCAGGTTCACCGAACGACCATGTTACTAACTTAACCGCGGTGATTCCCTTAACCACTGTGGCAAGAAAGGTTGTAAAATGGAGCAAAGCTCACTGAACAACTGTCTCGTTTAGCAACAGAAATTTTGGGCTCAATTGTGGCCGTAAATTGAAGACAACCTGTATGGCGTTCCTTCCCCTTGATCAAATTTTCTCCCAAGTAAAAGAAGAGAATAAATAGGAACCACCTGTTCTGACCCAGCTCCCCAAACACGACAAACCCTCTGAAGTTAACTCAAAGATTCCTTTATTAGGAGTGCCGGCAGCCCCAGCAAAATGTTTCTCTCTCAATGCAGGCTAACAAGTCTGTCCGGCAGGGAGGTGAATAGTTGTCTGCCAGACCTATTCATCTCCGCCCCCTTGCCTTTTATTCCCAGAGGTAGAGTGGGGCTTCGCTAGCAGCGGTGGCTCTTCCGTCCTAAGGATCGGCCCATAGATTTCCACTGCTCTCCTCTCCTCTGCCTTCTGTGCATTCATGCAACAGCCACTGGACCCAGCTGTTCCTCCTCTTCCTCATCAGCCACCTCCGGACCTGGGGGCTGTTGACTCTCCATCTGAGGGCTGACAGACGGCCCAGGCTCCACCCCTCTCTCTCTCTCTCTCTGCCAGCTCCATTCCCTCTTTCCCCTCAGAGCTCTCAGGTTGCCTTGATGCCGGCCCTGACTCTTATGCCTCCTCCTCTTCCTCTGATTTGGCTGCTGGCAACATGCCACAACACCATCATTTCCTCTGAAACAACTTTAGCAACAATGGGAAGCAGGTGGAAAAAACACACCTTGCAAAACTCTAATTCTGTGCAATACGAAGAGAGATAAACATCTCTTGATATTTGATTGTTTAGCGCTTCCATCCATCCATGGTGACCTTATCTTCAGACCTGCCTCTCAGCCTACTAGTTAAATAAAGGGCACAGAGAAGATCTGCGAACATCTGGTCCAAACACTTAATCATCCTCTTTCATGAAGACTGGTGGTATTTTTATCTTATTTATACCTTGATTGAGTCTGCATAATTTTATTCCCTTGCAAATTGGTATTTAAACCTCTGAAAAAAAAAAATCCCGTTCTCTTAACTACATCTGTCATTGATAGTTTATTGTTTAATTTCTTTTTATGGAGCCAAATTGCATATATCTTCCTTCCGTACAAACTGCATTTCACCCGTCTAATTTGCCGACATGTTCTATAATGATAATTTCATTGATTTAGAAACTGATATTATGGAGAACATATGTTTTTGCCGAGGAACAAATCTTGTTAGGGTAATAATTTCATCACCCACCCGTTACTCGGTTCCGGAATATGTGTCGTAAAGCAGCTGAAGAATTAACTGCTCAAATGCCACGTTTCTCATTAAAATAAATACAGGGTTTCTATCTGCGGGGATTTCATGTTGTGTTAGCTTCAAGGAGCATCCATTTGCCGGTGGTACAGATAGGGCTTGATTTACAACAGTTCATTTAGGGACCTGCCTATCTGCCTGTCTGTCTATTTACTATGTTTCTCTCTCTCTCTTTCTTGCTCTATTATATCTATCTATCTATCTATCTATCTATCTATCTATCTATCTATCTATCATCTATCTATCATCTATCTCCCTCCCTTTCTCTCTCTCTCCATCCATCCATCCATCATCTACCTATCCATCATCTATCTATCTATCTATCTATCTATCTATCTATCTATCTATCTATCTATCATCTATCTATCTATCTATCTATCTATCTATCTATCTATCTATCATCTCTCTTCTATCTATCTATCTATCTATCTATCTATCTATCTATCTATCTATCTATGCCTAGGTGGCACAGTGGTTAGAGTGCAGTACTGCAGGCTACTTCAGCTGACTGCTAGCTGCAGTTCAGCAGTTCAAATCTCACCGGCTCAAGGTTGACTCAGCCTTTCAGCCTTCCAAGGTGGGTAAAATAAGGACCCAGATTATTGGGGGCAATAGGCTGACTCTGTAAACCGCTTAGAGAGAGGCTGTAAAAGCACTATGAAGTGGTATATAAGTCTAAGTGCTATGGTTATTGCTATCTCTCCCTTTCCCTCTCTCTCTCTCTCTCTCTCTCTCTCTCTCTCTCTCTCTCTCTCTCTCTCTCTCTCTCTCTCTCTCTCTCTCTCTCTCTCTCTCTCTCTCTGTCTATCATCTACCCTGTTTCCCCCAAACATCCCCTGATAATAAGCCCAATCGGGCTTTTGAGCGCATGGCAATAAGGTCAAGTCCTTATTCCAGGGTTCAAAAAAATATTAGACAGGGTCTTATTTTTGGGGAAACACGGTATCTATCTATCTATCTATCTATCTATCTATCTATCTATCTATCTATCTATCTATCTATCTACCTACCTACCTACCTACCTACCTATCTATCTATCTATCTATCTATCTATCTATCTATCTGCAGCCCTCTGGGAGCTCCATTTTCACTGGCCCGAGTGCTTTGCCAGCGAAAACAGGCTCCTGAGCTCCGTTTTCAGCTGCAACGGCCTCCTGCAACCTTCTGCCTGCGAAAACAGAGCTCGGCACGGCTGCTCCGTTTTCGCTGGCAGAAACACCGCAGGCCGGTCCTTTGCGACTTCCAGGGTGGCTCCACAGGCCAGATGTAAGCCCCATCCCCCCCACAGGCCTTGAGTTTGACACCCCTGATATACTCCATCCTCTTTTGCATCCCAGATTTCATCCAAAGCAGGAAGCACACTTTAAAAAGATCAAAGCTATAAGAGAAATGTCATGGCATTCTAAACTGGTTTCTGCCAGTGTCAGAAACCAATGGGCATCCATGTGACACGGGAATCCTTCAGAAAGGAGTTGGGGGAATCTACTTGAAGGACATTAATTTGTGGTTGTTATAATCTTGCCCTTGGAAAGAATCCTCCGGTAACTAGTTACAGAACTTGATATGAGCAGAGCTGTGTCTTCCCATCTTGTTTTTCATATAATAAAGGGAGAAAACAGACATGTGCTGCTGCTGTATTGTTCTCCGAATACCCACCAGCAAACATTAATCCGAGAGTGTAAATAGCAGCTTCTATTTCCTACTAATTACCATTTTCCTAAACAACTTCTGAATATTTGATGACTGTATACAGACACCCAAGCATTTAACGCAAATAAATGATGCGAAAGGCGAGCAAACATGCCATTAATATTTCAGCGTTGCTCATTCGGAGGGGACCGCTCTTCGATGGACTTCAAATCTTTTAGAAAAGCTGATTAGAAATGCATTTTCCAAACGGGAAGGAAAAAAGAGACAGTTTCTAAAAGAAAAAAAAAAGTTTGCATTTTCTTTCTCAAGATCCTGATTTTATTCTGGGCCAACTTCTCCAGTCAGTCCAAATTCCAGTTTTACTGCTGCCGAGAGTCAGTCCAAATTCCAGTTTTACTGCTGCGCAAATGTAATCTTTATTTTCCTTACGTTTAGAATAGAATAGAATAACAGAATTGGAAAGGACCTTGGAGGTCTTCTAGTCCAACCCCCTGCTTAGCAGGAAACCCTACACCATTTCAGACAAATGGTTATCCAACATCTTCTAAAAAACTTCCAGTGTTGGGGCATTCACAACTTCTGGAGGCAAGTAGTTCCACTGATTAATTGTTCTAACTGTCAGGAAATTTCTTCTTAGGTCTAGGTTGCTTCTCTCCTTGATGAGTTTCCATCGATTGCTTCTTGTCCTGCATTCAGGTACTTTGAAAAATAGGTTGACCCCCTCTTCTTTGTGGCAGCCCCTCAGATATTGGAACACTACTATCATGTCACCCCTAGTCCTTCTTTTCATTAAACTAGACATACCCAATTCCAGCTACCATTCTTTATATGTTTTAGCCTTATGTATTTAGCTTAGTATGTACACTGAGAGCTTATGCACCGGAGACAAATTCCTTATGTGTCCCATCACACTTGGCCAATAAAGAATATTCTATTCTATAAGTGCAAGCATAATAGCAATATACTGCTTATATACTGCTTTACAGTGCTTTTACACCCCTCTCTAAGCAGTTTACAGAGTCAGCCTGTTGCCCCCAACAATCCGGGTCCTCATTTTACCCACTCAGAAGGATGGAAGGCTGAGTCAACCTTGAGCCTGGTGAGATTCGAACTGCCAAATTGCAGGCAGCCAGCAGTCAGCAGAAGTAGCCTGAAGTACTGCACTCTAACCACTGCACCACTGCGGCTCATCACCCAATGTTATTCTTGTCATTTACACAATTTTGCCAAGAAAACACAAACCTTAGGAAATCTTGGCTAGCTTGGAGAATGGGTTTTGGAGATTAGGTCTTCAAAGTTGTCCTTGATTCTTGATGATATCATGGCGGTTTGTAGATCTGTTTATTTATATAATCCATTTCTATAGCTGCCCTTAAAAAAAAAAAATTGGGGTAGCATATAATTAAAACAACAAGAACCGAGGAAAGTAAACCAGAATAAAACATGACAAAGCATAAAAGGGATTACACTAAAGGCAATTCAATGAAGCAATTATTCTTAGCAAAAATATGACAGTGATTTGCCGTTGTCTTTTTCCAAACTGTTTTTAAATTATAGTGGTCAGTTTTCCTAATCATTTCCACTCAGGGTAATGATTAGACCCATTCCTGCTTAACATCGAAAATCAGCCCAGGTGAATTGTGCTAGTAGACAATGCTAACAAAAACTACTGCATTAAATACCAACCCAATACAATGATCGACAGTGAAAAAGCAGAAAAATGAAACCGTCCCTAAATCGCAATTTTCCATTCAGTCCGAAATCCAGAGAAAAACACTTTACAACATGACGAATTGAAGAACCAGCCAGCCAATAGAAAATACTGTGTTTGTTCTCTTTTATTCAGCCATCAATAGAGGTATTCAGTCATTCCGAATAAATTCCAGCCATCAATAGAGACCTAGAGGTAAACAACATTTACTTCTACACACCATTCAAAAGAGGCAATTTACAAATCATTCAAAAGAGACAATATAAAGCTAAGAAGGAAACAAAAAGACCAGAACACAACCTTTCCAGGAACCAACTCCCAGATAAGCAGGGATTGACACCAGACAAACAATCAAGCAGAAAACCATACCTTAATCAAGGAACTACGAGGGGGAAAAAAAAACACACCCTCACCAACACTGGCAGGGCAAGCTACTGTATATAAAAGGGACCAAATGCCACTCCCTTCTAGTATGGATGATGTTACCTAGCTTGGTAATGAAACATTTGCAAGAAAACAACCAAGCTCAGAGAGCACCAACGACCCCTCATTTCAACCCTAAGCTACATATAATCCCCTTGATAAGTCAGTGTTTTTCAACCTTGGTAATTTTAAGATGTGTGGACATCAACTCCCAGAATTTCCCAAACAGCATGATGGGAACTGAAGTCTACTTAAAGCATGCTGACTGGGGAAATCTGAGAGTTGATGTGCACATACCTTAAAGTTGAGATTCAGTCTATAGGGAAAAAACAAGAAAGGAAACTACTCATAAGTAATTCCATGTGTCATTCTTGGTACTTAGGGCCTGACTTATATTCAGAGTAGCAAGATTCTGTTACTATAAATTCATAATTTTTGTTTCGTTCTTTGTAAACCACCCTGAGTCCTTCGGGAGAAGGGCGGCATATAAATTACATAAATAAATTAATAAAATAAATAAATAAATAATAAAAATGTGAGCCAATTTGAGGTAATGGTTAAGGCAAAGAGGAGGAGGAAGAAGAGAGGGAGTAAAAGGAAGAAGAAGAAGAAGAAGAAGAAGAAGAAGAAGAAGAAGAAGAAGAAGAAGAAGAAGAAGAAGAAGAAGAAGAAGAGGAGGAGGAGGAGGAGGAGGAGGAGGAGGAGGAGGAGGAGGAGGAGGAGGAGGAGGAGGAGGAAGAAAAGCAAAAGGAAGAAGAAAAGGAAGAAGAAGAGTAAGAAGAAGAAGAAGAGTAAAAGTAAAAGGAAGAAAGAGAAGACGAGGAGGAGGAGGAAGAAAAGTAAAAGGAAGAAGAAGAGTAAGAAGAAGAGTAAGAAGAAGAAGAAGAGTAAAAGTAAAAGGAAGAAAGAGAAGAAGAGGAGGAGGAGGAGGAAAAGTAAAAGGAAGAAGAGTAAGAAGAAGAGTAAAAAGAAGAAGAGTAATAAGAGTAATAGGAGGAGTAAAAGTAAAAGGAACAAGGAGAAGAAGAGTAGGAGGAGTAAAAGGAAGAGTAAAAGGAAGAAGAGTAGGAAGAGAGGAGTAAAAGTAAAAGGAAGAAGAAGAGGAGTAAAAGTAAAAGGAAGAAGGAAAAGAAGAAGAGGAGGAGTAGGAATAAAAGGAAGAGTAACAGGAAGAAGAGTAAGAAGAGGAGTAAAAGGAAGAAGGAAAAGGGGAGAGGAGGTGGAGGAGGAAGAAGAAGAAGAAGAAGGAGAAGAAGAAGGAGGAGGAGGAGGAGGAGGAGAAGGAGAAGGAGAAGGAGAAGGAGAAAGAGAAGGAGAAGGAGAAGATACAAGATGTTTCCTACATTTAGGCTAAACAACATTGATCTTCAGTGCCTAATATTTAGTTGTTTGTACCTATAAGCCACAGTGAACTCCAAATGGCTTTTTTCTCTGGAAGGGAAATGCAGTTAATTTGTTTAGTTCGATCTGCAGTTTTGAACTGGAAAAAAAAGATGCTGAAAAACTTGGACTTGCATATCCAAAAAGAGGGGGCCGAGAGAAAGATCAAGGTTCATCCTCAAAGCCCCGAAGGAAGTGCTAATTTAGCAGGAGGTCTCCCCTAACAAAACTTTTTTTTTTTTTAAATTTTGATTTATATGCCGCCCTTCTCCGGAGACTCAGGGCGGCTTACAATGCGTTAAGCAATAGCCTTCATACTTTTGTATATTTATACAAAGTCAGCTTATTGCCCCCACAAACCGGGTCCTCATTTCACCTACCTTAGAAAGGATGGAAGGCTGAGTCAACCTTGAGCCTTGGCGAGATTCGAACCAGCAGTAATTGCAGGCAGCTGTGTTAATAACAGGGTGCTTAGACCACTGTACTATCAAGGCTCTTTATAAACTTTATAAACAGTAAAAAGGCATCTGGTTCCATTGCTCACCCTGCAACGTGTTTTGTGCTAGACGCGCAGCTCAGCGTCAAAGGCATAAACTCGATCAAGTGCAATGGGTCGCTAATGATCTCTGCCAGTATAAAATCAAGATATCCTAGGGAGCAATTGAAGAGTGGAGGGAAAAAAAAAATCACCAAGTGGAATTAATATTCTGAGCAAGAGAATATTCACTTTTGATTCTCAATTAAGCTTTTGACATTCTAATTCATTTTTTCCCCCCATTGCATTCAAAAAAGCATTGTAGGAGATCCTGCAGCAATGACACCTCAGGTCATTTGACAGGGAGAAAACCACAGCTGTTTAAGAAAGAGGAGATGCTTTGCAGTGAAGGGCCTCGTGAGAAATTTCCATGAAATGGCTGGAAGTCGACAAGGTTGCATTGGCTGCTGTCCCAGATGATGACGATGAATGCTTAGACCAGGGATGGCTAACCTTTTTGCCATCGCATACCAGGAGTGTGTGTGTGGGGGGGGTCGCGTGCATGCACGCCCACACCCATAATTCTATGCGCCCTGCCCCCACACATGTGCACGTAACCCCCCGGCCCCACTCCCCCTGCTCCTGGCACGCGTTGGCACAGTAGGCCTGTTTTTTGCTCTCCCCAGCCTCCAGAGCCTTTCTAGGAGTCTGGGGAGGGCGAAAACTGCCTTCCCCACCCCCCCAGAGGCCCTCCAGAGCCCGAAAATGGCTCATTTTGCCAACTTCTGGTGGGACCAGAAGGCCCATTTTTTTCCTCTCCCCAGCCTCCAGAGCCTTTCTAGGAGTCTGGGGAGGGCGAAAACTGCCTTCCCCACCCCCCCAGAGGCCCTCCAGAGCCCGAAAATGGCTCATTTGCCAACTTCTGGTGGGACCAGAAGGCCCGTTTTTTTCCTCTCCCCAGCCTCCAGAGCCTTTCTAGGAGTCTGGGGAGGGCGAAAACTGCCTTCCCCACCCCCCCCAGAGGCCCTCCGGAGGCCGAAAATGGCTCATTTGCCCAACTTCTGGTGGGACCAGAAGGCCTGTTTTTTTCCTCTCCCCAGCCTCCAGAGCCTTTCTAGGAGTCTGGGGAGGGCGCAAGAAGCCTTCCCTACCCCTCCGGAGGTCAGAAACAGCCTGTTTGCCAACTCCCGGTAGGATTGGAAGGCCCATTCTTTGCTGTCCCCAGCCTCCAGAGCCTTTCTAGGAGTTTGGGGAGGGTGAAAACGGCCTTCCCCACCACCACCCGGAGGCCCTCCGGAGGCCAGAAATGGCCCGTTTGCCAAGTTCCAGTGGGACCAGCTTGGACATTTAGGGAAGAAAGACCCTCGACTCCCTCTTTGAAGAGAAAGGTATAAGTTTTACTAAAGCTCATTGGTTACAGCATAGGAAAGCCAGATCTGAAGATTCCCATGTAAGCCCAGGTTAAGAAGAGACTGGACAACCACTTGTCTGAGCAGCGGGCTGGACTAGAAGTCCTTGAAAGTCCCTTCCAACTCTGTGATTTTGATACACATAAACTTAAGAGAAAAATAGAGGTGAAAGGGACCTTGGAGGTCTTCTAATACAATCCCTTGCTCAAACAGGAGAACCTATACTATTATAGACGAGTGGCTGTCCAGTCTTAAAAGCCTCCAGTGATGGAGCACTCACAACTTCTGAAGCCAAGCTCTTCCATCGATTTAATTGTTCAGGAAATTCCTCCTCAGTTCTAGGTTGCTTCTCTCCTGGATTAGTTCCCATACATTGTTTCTTGTCTTGCCTTCTGGTGCTCTGGGAACAGCTAAGTTGATCTGCTCTTCTTTGTGGCAGTCCCCACAATCTCTTGTCATAAGATGATTGAGTTGGGAGAGACCTCCAAGTTTTCCCCTAACTGGTATGAATTTGGCCTAGTCTTAAAAGCCAATGATGTCGGCCCTACCAAGTAGACCAGACCAAGAAACAGACACCACATAGACCTAAAGCTATTTTTGTTAGAAAGAATGTAGTAACAGAATCTTGGAAGTCTGAATATATTTACACTCCTCTTTTTATTTTCAGGTGAATTGGAAGATGAGTTGTTTTTTTATTTTTTTTTATTAATTTATTTAATTAGTATACCGCCCTTCTCCAACAGAACTCAGGGCAGTTTTTATGTTTTTATACATTTCTATTTATTTATCAGGGACGCGGTGGCTCAGTGGCTAAGATGCTGAGTTTGTCGATCAAAAGGTCGGCAGTTCAGTGGTTCGAATCCCTAGTGCCGTGTAACGGGGTGAGTTCCCGTTACTTGTCCCAGCTTCTGCCAACCTAACAGTTCGAAAGCACGTAAATAAATGCAAGTAGAAAAATAGGGACCACCTTTGGTGGGACGGTAACAGGATTCTGTGTGCCTTTGGCTCTTAGTCATGCCGGTCACATGTCCACAGAGACGTCTTCGGACAGCGCTGGCTCTTCGGCTTTGAAACGGAGATGAGTACTGCCCCCTAGAGATGGGAATGCCCAGCACAGATATGCGAGGGGAACCTTTACCATTTATCTTTATTTATTTATTTATTTATTTATTTATTTATTTATTTATTTATTTATTTATTTATCAATCAATCAACAACAGTAGTTTTAGCTTCCTTTGGACTTGGTTTCAGGGGGTGATTTACTTAGTTGAGCTGATAGATTTAGCAGCTCCCCTCTGCAGGTTCTCTTAGATCTCCTCCAATAATTGTTTCTCCTAAAAAAATGGTCATAGTTGCAAACATCTTGACTTTTTTTTAATCCCCTCCCTTTCTCACGGACTACCCTACTGTAGCCTACAAAAATCTTTGGACTCACCAATTTCTCACGAGGTTTCAAGATTACATTTAAATTAACGGAAAGTTTGAAGGAAAAACAAAATATTTTCACTGGAATATTTGAAACAACCCTTGGGCATCAGGCAATGAATAATATGTAATTAAAAGGTATTTTTGGCTTGTCAGGGTTTTTTTTTTTAAAAGAACAGATACCTGAGGAAGAAATATACAACTAGGAAACTTGCCTGAAGCAGAAAAAAATAGATTTTTCAGTCTCCACCCCCCCCAAAAAATGTCGCAAATTGGAAGAAGAGAGTGTGTGCATGCATTTGTATGTTCGTGTGTATGTGCGTTTGTGTGTGTGAGAGGGGGGAGAGACAGGGAGGGAGAGAGAGAAAGGAGAGAGGGGGGAGGGAGGGAGGGAGAGAGGGGCAAGTTAGAGGAAGAGAGAAGGCAGACAGGGAGGGAGAGAGAGAAAGGAGAGAGGGGGAGGGAGGGAGGGAGAGAGGGGCAAGTTAGAGGAAGAGAGAAGGCAGAGAGGGAGGGAGAGAGAGAAAGAAGGGAAGAGAGGGGGAGGGAGGGAGGGAGAGAGGGGCAAGATAGAGGAAGAGAGGGGGCAGAGAGGGAGGGAGAGAGAGAAAGAAGAGAAGAGAGGGGGAGGGAGGGGGAGAGAGAGGAGGGTAAGATAGAGGAAGAGAGGGGGCAGAGAGGGAGAGAGAAAGAAGGGAAGAGAGGGGGAGGGAGGGAGGGAGAGAGGGGCAAGATAGAGGAAGAGAGGGGCAGAGAGGGAGGGAGAGAGAGAAAGAAGGGAAGAGAGGGGGAGGGAGGGAGAGAGGGGCAAGATAGAGGAAGAGAGGGGGCAGGGAGGGAGAGAGAAAGAAGGGAAGAGAGGGGGAGGGAGAGAGGGGTAAGATAGAGGAAGAGAGGGGGCAGAGAGGGAGGGAGAGAGAGAAAGAGGGGGGAGGGGGGAGGGAGAGAGGGAGGGAGAGAGGGGCAAGATAGAGGAAGAGAGGGGGCAGAGAGGGAGGGAGAGAGACAAAGAGAGAGGGAGAGAGGGAGAAGGGGAGAGAGAGGGAGAGAGAAAGGAGAGGGAGGGAGGGAAAGGGGGACTGTTTTTTTCCCATTTAGGAAACATTTTCCCCTATCCCTGTCTCACCATAAAAAAGGAGAAGAAAAATAATCACAAATAATTCCAAAACTATATCACAAGAGGCAATGATCTGATTTGTTTTAATGTTACAGCAGATGAGTTCCTGATATTTCACAATTCATGAACATCTTTTTTTTTTTTCTATTAAAACCTGGTCAAGGTTTTATTGACTGGCAGAAAAAAAAAAACCCACCATCTTTTATCTTTGTTTCTGTTACACTTTCCTTCGTTTTGAAGTCGTTCCTCCTGCTGCGTTTCTATTTTCCTGGAAATGTCCTGTAACGGGTAAAACATCAGCACAGATTACTAAAAAAATCTATAAAATGCTTTCTTGGGCTTCTGCATTTGGTGGGAACCGATACCTTCTGATCCCATGGATAAAAAATAAAAATAAAAAAAAACTCCTAACCTGTTATTCATGGGAAAACACAATTTATCCTCCTCACCTGTTCAAAATTCTAGATGCATTTGTTTCATAACTAAATGATGAAAGTGTTTTATTTTGGCATTGATATGCCGCACAGATGTATTATTGAAAAGCATCTGCGCAATTCGGGGCCCTCGTATTTAGACTGTCAGCTGTTTAAACTCCACAATGTGGAGGCAAAAAATCTGATGCGATTGAAACAAACTTCGCACGAACAGTAGGAAGTCAATATTTGATGGATCTGCAATGCAAGGAAGGCACCGCGTTGAACCCAGAATGAATGCAGATCAGGTCTTCCTTCCATCGAGTGAGACTTGACGTTGGCCCAGCGGTAGGATTCAGCTGGTTCCGGCAAACCGGTAGTTAAATTGCTGGCTGGCCTTGCCCCTTCCCGCCCCTTCCAGGAGTCCCGACGTGCCACATTTTGGCTTCCAGGTAAGTTCAGGGAGGCCTACTAGGCCCAAAATGGGGTTCCGCCCCCCTGGCCCGTTTTCACTCCCATGAGGCTTCAGGGAGGCCTCCTAGGCCCAAAATGGGGCATGGGAGGTGGCGGTGCGTTTCCCCCCTGTGGCCCATTTTTGCTCCCAGAGGGGTGCAGGAGGCCGAGTGCTGCCTGTCAGACCCCCTGGCCACACCCACCATGGCCACGCCCACCCAGCCGGTCATTAGGGCAGAGAACTGGTTGTTAAGTTATTTGAATCCCACCACTGCGTATGCCACGGGTCCACGTTCCTAAATCTTAAATCAGGATCGGCGTTCTTCATCCAAACCAGCAATCCTTGCTATGAATTTGGACTGGCAAGGAAGAAATTTTGAGGATCAGCATGAATCCAATGAGCAGGGAATAGCCAGGTTGAAAATCACCCAACGGGTATCTTGGTTGACTTTGGGGCAATCACCAGGAGACAGAGAGTTCTAGTCCCGCCTTAGGCAGGCAAGCTGGCTGGGTGACTTCGGGCCAGTCACTAGGAGATGGTGAGTTCTAGTCCTGCCTTAGCCATGGCAGCTAGCTGGATGACTTTGGACCAATCACCAGACGACTGAGAGTTCTAGTCTCACCTTAGGCATGAAATCCAGCTGGGTCACCAGGAGATGGCGAGTTCTAGTTCCATTTTAGGAATAAAAGCCAGTTGGGCGACTTTGGGCCAGTTATTTTCCCTCAGCCCACCCCACTCCACAGGGTTCTTGTTACAAGGGAAAATAGGTCAAGGAAGGAGTATTAGGTTTTTATTTATTTATTTTTTAAAATAACTTGAGTCAGCAAACACACAGTATCTAACACACCTTCTTCCTACTATTTTCTACTAGTAATAGCGTAAACAGTTCTCCAGTGAGATAGAATTGTATTGTATTGTATTGTATTGTATTGTATTGTATTGTATTGTATTGTATTGTATTGTATTGTATTGTACCATTATACTATAACCGTGATGGCGAACCTATGACACACGTGCCCAAAGTGGCACACGAAGCCATGTCACCTGGCATGCGCAGCCTTGCCTGTTTGTCTTTTGGGTTTCTGGTGTGCATGCGCGCATGACAATCAGATGTCCTTTGCGCACGCTGCAGTGCCAACAACCGGTGTGTCCATGCACACCAGTTAGCTGATTGTCAGGCGTGCATGCGTGCTAGAACCCGGACGTTCGGCTTTTCCAGAGTGCGATCCCTTCGTGTGCGCAGCAGTGATGAAAACCTGACTGCACATGCTAGCTGGCCAGTTGATCTTTGGGCGCACTTCAGAGGTGGGTTTCAGCAGGTTCTGACCAGTTCTGGAGAACCGGTAGCAGAAATTTTGAGTAGTTCAGGGAACCGATAGTAAGAATTCTGACTGGCCCCGCCTCCATCTATTCTCTGCCTCCCAAGTTCCAGCTGATCAGGAGGAAATGGGGATTTTGCAGTATCCTTCCCCTGGAGTGTGGTGGGAATGGAGATTTTACAGTATCCTTCCCCTGCCACGCCCAAGCCACGCCCACCAAGACATGCCACACCACGCCCACCAAGCCACACCCACAGAACCGGTAGTAAAAAATTTTGGAACCCACCATTGGTGCACTTGCATGCTAGAACCCAGAAGTTCAGCTTTTCTGGAGTGCAGCCCCAACGAGCATTCATGCAACGCTTCCGCCATCACTCTCCTCTCCTCTCCTCTAATACTATATTATATTATATTATATTATATTATATTATATTATATTATATTATATTATATTATATTATATTATATTATATTATATTATATTATATTATATTATATTATATTATATCATATCATATTATATTATATTATATTAGTTTACTAATTAAGGAGTACTAATGAGCTTTCTTAGTAGTTGTTCGAACACAAGTACAGTTTAAATCAGTCTTTTCTGAACAAGGGCTGTTAATTTAACTTCATTAACAGCCGACAAGAATCCAAAGAATAGTAACTCAATTCTGAGGCACAGTATTTCCGATAACCGTAATCTTACTGTGGTTGGCAGGATGCCCAGAAGCAATTTGCAGGAAAACTGACAAGAGATAAACAAGAGCCAAATCAAACGTTTCTGGAATCAAGACGCGAAGGAATATGAATGAAGTTGTTTCCTGCAAATTGCATCAGTCATCGTCCTTCCTTAAATAGGCTAAGGGAGTGGCCAATTAGCCCCAAGCCTTACTCTCAAGGAGACCTCCTCATGAGGAGCCACTCCTGCCTTTTAACAGCTCTGCGCGCTTGTGCATTGAGAAGTGGCTCCTCCTCTTCTTCCTCTTCACTTAAAGGAGCTTCTGGAGGTTCTGAAGGCCCTGGCTGAATCCCCACCTCTGGCACCACATCTTCTCCAGCCTCCTCATTGTCCGACTCGAGTGCCAGCTGCACAGGCTGCTGGCGCAGCACCATACCAGCCTCCTCGCTGTCGGAATCAGCTACTCACTGCACAGGCCGCTGACGGGCCACAACAATAGGATTACAAACATATATAATATTCTTCCCTCCCCCTATTTTCCCCACAACAACCTCAGCTAGGCTGAGAGAGTGGAACTGACCCAAAGCCCGGAAACTTGCTATCATGATAACAGCAATAACGGTTTCTTATTCATCCCTCAGGTTTCTTTGAAGGATCGTTTCATTCTCACCGGAAGGTAAAATTTCACATTCAGGTACTGAATCAGGGACCATCAGGGTAAAGACGGCCTTCAGCTACCAAAACTCAGCTGGTGACTTTGAGCCAGTTAGTCTCTCTCAGTCCAACCCTACCTCACAGGGATGTTGTTGCTGAATCGGAAAAATAAATGCGCAATGAACCCAGGATAAGTTGCTTTGAGTCCTGGAGAAAAGGCCAGATATAAATCTAACTATTAAACAATCAACATATTTCTCCCAGCCTGTACCTTTTATATATATAAAAAAGGGAAGATTTATGAGTTTCTATTTTACCTGTCAGGTCAGCGAAGGTACGCTATTTCTTTTGATCGGAGACCCTCTACAGTTTTGGTGACCCTCTTTAGCAATTCTGGCTCTTTAATTGCCTCTCCGATGGATTATGGAGAAGACAAACATCGATACTCAGATGCAACCGACTTCAAAGCAGAACTTTTCTTTCTAAGCAAAGCCTTAATTGACTTAATTTATCGCCCACCAAGATGCATTGTATTTAAGATTTGATTTTATAGGCAGCGGTTGACTGATATAATTAATGGCACTCTTTGATACTCTTAGATGCCTTCCACTTAATGCCAGGAGCGAAGACCTCCATTGGAGAGAGAGAAATATATAATTTTGCTTGTTTTACACAGAGAGAGAGGGAGGAGGGAGGGAGGGGGAGGGAGAAGGAAAAGAGAGGAAGAGAGAGAGAGGGAGGGAGAGGGGAAAGAGGACGAGAGGGAGAGGGAGAGGGGAAAGCGAGGAAGAGAGAGAGGGATGGGAAAAGAAGGAAAGAGGGAGAGGGAGAGGGGAAGAGAGAGAGGGAGGGAGAGGGAGAGGTTAAAGAGAGGAAGAGGGGGAGGGGAGAAAGATAAGGAAAGAGGGAGAGGGGAAAGAGAGGAAGAGAGAGGGAGGGGGGAAGAGAAGGAAAGTGGAAGAGAGAGAGTGGGGAAAGAGGGAGAGTGACTGAATTTGCAGAATGACATCTCCATTGATTTGGAGAATGTACGGAGGAGAGATTGACGCTGGACAATCTTTGTGTCTCGCCCTGACATTTTTAGATAAGGAACTAATCTGAGTATGTGCAGAAAAGGACGTGGGCCTTGAAAGCTATCACTGCATATTTCGGCTTGGAGATTGATTTTATCTCTTTTTCCAATTAAAGTAGAGTCTGCTGAAAATCTCCACCATGGACCAAGAGGCAATAAAAATCACCTGGTGTAGTGTGGGAGGGCCTGCCATCCTAAGATTTAGCTTGTGGCTCATTTCCTTGAGCATTTCAGTGCTCCTGCTTTGAAATCCATAGGGCTTGCACTGATGAGGTTACCTAGTTGGGTATTGAAACGTCTGCAAACAGGTGCACCATGGACCCCACAGTTCAAACCTGAGTTACAGATAATCTCTAGAATGGAATGGAATGGAATAGAATAGAATAGAATAGAGTAGAGTAGAGTAGAGTAGAGTAGAGTAGAGTAGAGTAGAGTAGAGTAGAGTAGAGTAGAGTAGAGTAGAGTAGAGTAGAATAGAATAGAAACATAAACATAAACATAAACATAAACATAAACATAAACATAAACATAAACATAAACATAAACTCCAGTCTCTTCTAGCACTGATGAGGTTACCTAGTTGGGTAATGAAAAGCCTGCAAGAAAACCGCCAAGCTCAGAGAGCATCAAGGACCCCACTTCAACCCTGAGCCAGGGGTGGGTTGCCGGGGGTTCGCAGGCTTTCGGGAGAACCTCTAGCTAAGATTCTGTGCAGTTCGGAGAACCCAAAAATCCCACTCCTGGCTGGCCCCGCCCTGCCCCACCCCTCCTAGGAGGCCCACACAGCCCGTTTTGGATTCAGGTAAGTGCAGGGTGCACGTGGAGGCTCAGGGAGGGTGAAAAACAGGCCTACCAGAAGTTTGGGAAGGCCAGAAACGGGCCCAGAGGGCCTCCGGAACCTAGAGAGGCCATTTTTGCCCTCCCAGAGCCTCGAGAAAAGCCTCCGGAGCCTGGGGAGGGCAAAAAACCACCCCCCACCCCATGGTGCAGGAGGCCGACTAGGCCATGCCCACCATGGCCACGCCCACCCAGCAACTGGGCAGAGAACCCCTTGCTAAAATTTTTGAAGCCCACCCCCTGTCCTGAGCGACAAATATTCTCTTCTGTTGGTCATGGTGCTTACAAATCCATATTTGCTCCAGTGCAGTTATGGAATTTGAGCAGCGCTTTCATATATCTCATTCATTCATTTCAGAGGGGGGGTGTCTTCATAACGGCAGCAGCTCTTGCTGAAGTCAGCAGAGAAGCTCTTAGGAGTGGCAAGGGAGCCCTCATAACCCCCTCGGGTACTCTGAAGTCGGCAAGATATCTCTGCAGTTCTTCTGTGCAGGCCCAATCGCTGAGAAGGGTGCTTTTTAATGCAGTTCAGAAACCATTCACATTAGGAAAACATACTTCCTTAATTATATTCATGGGCCTTTTGAGGAAAAAAAAGTAGGGTTAAAAATAAAAGATGGGGAAGATTGAACATGGAGCAGGAGACACCAGGCAACTGGTGATATTCTCCTTTCCATCTTCTCCAGTGGTGGGTTTCAAATTTTTTTTACCACCAGTTCTGTGGGCGTGGCTTGGTGGGCGCGGCAGGGGAAGGTTACTGCAAAATCCCCATTTCTTCCCGATCAGCTGGAACTTGGGAGACAGAGAATAGAGAGGGGGGGGCAGTCAGAATTTTTACTACCAGTTCTCCGAACTACACAAAATTTCCGCTACCGGTTCTCCAGAACTGGTCAGAACCTGCTGAAACCCACCTCTGATCTTCTCCATCTTCCTATAATACTTTGTCAGCGTGTGAGAGTTCATGAACTGGGATAGACTTGGTAACAGATCAGCCAATGGGGACTATTTGGTGACTCAGACAGTTTGGAGCCTGGGCGTGGCTTAGCTTGACTGTTAAATGTAAAAGAGTTGGGTTGTCCTTGGCTTATTGCTTCTGAAATTATATTGATTCTGTACTTCTGGATTCTGAGTTCTGGTTCTGGCTTCTGTTGTATGGTATGGCATAGTATATAAGGAAGTTTCTTATTATAAATGAATCCTGCTGAATTATCTATCTATCTATCTATCTATCTATCTATCTATCTATCTATCTATCTATCTATCTATCCATCCATCCATCCATCCATCCATCCATCCACCTATCATCTATCTACATCTATCTATCTATCTATATCTATCTATCTATCTATCTATCTATCTATCTATCTATCTATCTATCTATCTATCTTTCTCTCTCTCATCTATTATCTCTCTCTCTCTCACCTATCTATCTCTAACATCTATCTCATTCATCATATCTCTTCCCCCCCTCTCTCTTTAAATAAAGATTTAAAAAATATTTTTAAGAGTTGAAAAGCTGAGCACTTGGTGGGCACCAAGCCAATAAGAACCACATTGCTTCTTGCTGTCTTAACCTGGGAAAGATTTAGCCATACAAACATCCCGTGCCGTGCATTGAAATGAATAAAATTTGGTAACCAGCCAGCCAATCACTCCACTCTGGAAAGATCAACCTTCTATTACCATTAAGTATCCAATTATTAAGTGAATGAGGTCAGTATCTGATCATTCATATTGACAAATGATGAGGAAGAACCACATACGGTCAATTTCTCCGTATGGCAATTTGCGATGGCCTTCCTCTTCATAGTACAGTAGACGCAGAATCTAATTTGGGCTGAAGTTTAATTAGTTGCACATTCTGTTCTTGTTTTTAACTTCAGGTCTCTGGAAAGGAGTGTTGTTGAGGGTCTATTGATGAGAGGTAGGCGTGGAATTGGACAAGGGGTCTCCTTCTTCTCCCCCTCCCACATTTTTTGGAGAGGCTGGCTGCATTGGAGGTATAGTCATAGGACTAGTTGATCAATTACTCCTTCGAACTATGCATTATTCACAATGTCTTGGATGAGAATTTTAGTGAATTAAATGTTGAAAATTTCCCAAGATACAATATTGCTGAGCACATTGTAAGCCGCCCTGAGTCTTCGGAGAAGGGCGGCATATAAATCAAATTAAAAAAAAAAATTTGGTCACAGGATAGTGTCATGAAAAGGTTTCTGGAAAAACAAGTCCTTCCTTCCTTCCTTCCTTCCTTCCTTCCTTCCTTCCTTCCTTCCTTCCTTCCTTCCTTCCTTCCTTCCTTTACACTGTACACCACCCTGAGTCCTTCGGGAGAAGGGCGGTATAGAAATAAAATTATACTTATACTTATACTTCCTTCCTTCCTTCCTTCCTTCCTTCTTTCCTCCCTCCCTCCCTCCCTCCCTCCCTCCCTCCCTCCCTCCCTCCCTCTCCTCTCCTCTCTCTCTTCTATTCCTCCCTCTCTCCCCTCCCTCCTCTCTCTTCCACTCTCCCTCCTCTCCCTCCCTCTTCTATTCCTCCCTCTCCTTCCTCTCCCTCCCTCCCTTCTTCTGTGCCTCCCTCCCCCTCTCCCCCTTCTCCCCCTCCCTCCCTTTCTTCCCTCCCTACCCCCTCTCCCCTCCCTCCCTCTTCTATTCCTCATTCTCTCCCCTCCCTCCTCTCTCCCTCCCTCCCTCCCTCCCTCCTCTCCCTCCCTTTTCTATTCCTCCCTCTCCCTCCCTCCCCTCCCTCTCTCTTGTACTCCTCTCTCCCCTTCTCTCCATCCCCTTCCTTCCTTCCTTCCTTCCTTCCTTCCTTCCTTCCTTCCTTCCTTCCCTCTTTCCTGTCTTCCCTTACAAATTTTATTTAACATTTTATAATACAAAATACACCTAAAAATAATGATACAAAAATGGGGAAGGGGAAGATAGGAGAAAGAAAGGTGTAGGTACTGGGGGAAAAAAAAGGGGGGGGAAGTATTTGCGTCTAACTTTTTTCACCACAGTAAAAGACAGAATTACAGCCTCAACTTTTTATTTTACCAACTTAACAAATACTAACCATTTCTGTAACAGCAAGCTATATTAATCAGCAAAATTCCACCTCGAGAGTTTTTTCCCCCTGTCTCGAGCACAACATCCAGAAATGGTGTCCAAATAGAAATAAAGCTGTGTATGTTCTTTTCTCTAATTAAAGCAGTCAATTTTTTTTTATTTCTGCTAGCCCCATCACTTTTTCTATCCATTCTTCTGTTGTGGGGATTAATATCTATGCAATGGAATAATAAATATTTCCATTTCTGTGCATATACAGTAGAATTCTCGCTGCAGACAACATATATAATAATAACGTTTCAAATGTTTTTTTCCCCCCCAACTCCTTATCTAGTAATCCTAAAAGAAAAATTTCAGGTTTCAATTTATGTTAGTTTTAAGAATCTTTGGCATGAAGCTGAGCCAAATATTTCTTTGCTGGAGAAACAAGTTGTTTCATCCACTGTTTTTCTTCCCTTAAAGGTAAAGGTAAAGGTTCCCCTCACACATATGTGCTAGTTGTTCCCAACTCTAGGGGGTGGTGCTCATCTCTGTTTCAAAGCTGAAGAGCCAGCGCTGTCCGAAGACGTCCCCGTGGTCATGTAGCCGGCATGACTCAACGCCAAAGGTGCACTGAGCACGGTTACCTTCCCACCAAAGGTGGTCCCTATTTTTCTACTTGCATTTTTTACGTGCTTTTGAACTGCTAGGTTGGCAGAAGCTGGGACAAGTCACGGGAGCTCACCCCCGTTACGCAGCACTAGGGTTTCGAACCGCTGAACTGCCGACCTTTCGATCAACAAGCTCAGCGTCTTAGCCACTGAGCCACTGAGCCACTGTGTCTCTTTCTTTCTTTCTTTCTTTCTTTCTTTCTTTCTTTCTTTCTTTCTTTCTTTCTTTCTTTCTTTCTTTCTTTCTTTCTTTCTTTCTTTCTTTCTTTCTTTCTCCCCTTAATCATCTTCAATATCTGCAAGCTTTTTTTTTAAAATGATATTTTGCCAAATTGTAGGTAGAAGCATTGAGAAGATGTTAGAAGTTAGAAGCATCAAGGTCCCTTAGCAAAATTATGCTAAGAAGGAATTCTAATTAAAGTACTTTCAAACTCTCTGGGGACAACCATTCACTTAGTGACTGTTCAAAGTTATAACATCACTGAAAAACAGTGACTTATGTCCGTTTTCCACCCTGATGATGGTTTCAGCATCTCCATAGCCACGTGATCAAAATTCAGATGATTAGCAACTGGTTCATACGTATAACGGTTGCAATGTCCCGGAGCCATGTGATCCCCTTTTGCGGCCTTCTGACAAGCAAAGTCAGTGGGGAATCCAGATTCACTTAACAACCGTGTTACATACTTAACAGCTGCAGTGATTCAACTTAACAACTGTGGCAAGAACAGTCACAAAATGGGGTGAAACTCTAACCCTAACCTTATCTGTCTGTCTATCCTCTATCTATCCTCTATCTATCTTCTCTCTCTCTCTCTCTCTCTCTCTCTCTCTCTCTCTCTCTCATCAATCTATCATCTGTCTGTCTGTCTGTCTGTCTGTCTATCTATCATCTGTCAATCAATCAATCTATCTATCTATCTATCATCTGTCTGTCTGTCTAACATCTATCTATCTATCATCTATCTATCCTCTCTCTCTCTCTCTCTCTCTCTCTCTCTCTCTCTCTCTCTCTCATCAATCTATCATCTGTCTGTCTGTCTGTCTGTCTATCTAACTATCTATCTGTCTGTCTGTCTATCATCTATCATCACCAACGGCATTGGTCGCATTGGTGGATGATCTCTGGAGGGCTCGGGACAGAGGTTGCTCCTCTATCCTGGTCCTATTAGATCTCTCAGCGGCTTTTGATACCATCGACCATGGTATCTTACTGCACCGGCTGGAGGGGTTAGGAATAGGGGGCACTGTGCTTCGGTGGTTCTCCTCCTTCCTCTCTGACCGTTCGCAGTTTGTGTTGGCAGGGGGGCAGAGGTCGACCTCGAGGCACCTTATTTGTGGGGTGCCGCAAGGGTCAGTCCTCTCACCCCTTCTGTTCAACATTTATGTAAAACCGCTAGGTGAGATCATCCGTGGTTTTGGGGTGAGTGTTCATCAGTATGCTGATGACACACAGCTATACATCTCCACCCCAGACCACCCCAATGATGCCCTTGCTGTGATGTCCCGTTGCCTGGAGGCCGTGCGGATCTGGATGGGGAGAAACAAGCTCAGACTCAACCCCTCCAAGACCGAGTGGCTGTGGCTTCCGGCGTCCCGGTATAATCAGCTGGTACCATCACTGACAATAGGGGATGAGATCTTGCTCCCCACAGAGAGGGCCCGCAACTTGGGTGTCCTCCTGGATTCACGGTTATCTTTAGAAGATCATTTGACGGCTGTGGCCAGGGGTGCCTTTTATCAGGTTCACCTGATCCGCCAGTTGCGTCCCTTTCTGGATCGGGACGCCTTGCGCACGGTCACTCATGCCCTAGTTACCTCCCGTATGGACTACTGTAATGCTCTCTACATGGGGCTCCCCTTGAAAAGCACCCGGAGGCTCCAACTGGTCCAGAACGTAGCCGCACGGGTGATTATGGGCGCAGCTCGTTACGCCCATGTAACACCTCTCCTACGTGAGCTGCACTGGCTCCCGGTGGTCTTCCGGGTGTGATTCAAGGTGTTAATTATCACCTTTAAAGCGCTCCATGGCTTAGGACCTGGGTACCTACGAGACCGTCTTTTGCCACCAATAGCCTCCCACCGACCAGTTCGTTCTCACAGGGAGGGACTACTCAGGGTACCGTCAGTCAAATTATGTCGACTGGCAACTCCCAGGGGGAGGGCCTTCTCTGTGGGGGCTCCAACCCTTTGGAATGAACTGCCCCCGGAGATACGGAATATCCCTGATCTCCGTGCTTTCCGCCGTGCCCTCAAGACCCTGATGTTCCAACAGGCAGGGCTAAACATACAAACATGTGAATGATTTTTTAAATGTTATCTAATTCCGGGTTTTGTTTAATTGACCAAACTAAGTAATAATTTTGATTGGCAATTTTGTGATGTTTGTGTGTCTATATTTTTCTTGACTGTACACCGCCTTGAGTCCTACGGGAGAAAGGCGGTATAGAAATATAATAAATAAATAAATAAATAAATATGTCAATCAATCAATCAATCTATCTATCTATCATCTGTCTGTCTGTCTGACTGTCTGTCTAACATCTATCTATCTATCATCTATCTATCCTCTCTCTCTCTCTCTCTCTCTCTCTCTCTCTCTCTCTCTCTCTCTCTCATCAATCTATTATCTGTCTGTCTGTCTGTCTGTCTATAACTATCTATCTGTCTGTCTGTCTATCTATCATCTGTCAATCAATCAATCTATCTATCTATCTATCATCTGTCTATCTATCATCTGTCAATCAATCAATTAATCTATCTATCTATCATCTGTCTGTCTGTCTGTCTAACATCTATCTATCTATCATCTATTTATCATTATCTATCTATCTATCATTATCTATCTATCTATCATCTGTGTCTGTCTGTCTGTCTGTATTTATCTATCTATCTATATCTATCTATCTATCTATCTATCATTATCTATCTATCTTTCTATCATCTATCATCTATCTATCTATCTAACTATCTATCTATCTATCTATCTATCTATCTATCTATCTATCTATCTATCTCTATCTCTATCTCTATCTCTATCTCTATCTCTATCATCTATAATTCATCTCTCTCTCTCTCTCTCTTTCCTTTGCCATCCATCCATTTTGCGGCCTTCCGACAAGTAAAGTCAATGGTGTCAACCATGTTACTAATTTAGAAACTACAGCTATT
>NW_027256887.1:85509027-85541246 GCF_029215685.1 Pituophis catenifer annectens
CCAACTTTGATCCACGTCTACAAAGTGGAAGCGGCCAGGAAGAAGTCATCATTAGCCAGTTCGGTTCTGATAGAAAGAGAATTAAGGAAAAACGATATTCTTGACTCTGAATTGGGTTAAAAGTATTCTCCCATTTCTTTTTCTAATAAGGAGGATTGATTGATTGATTGATTGATTGATTGAGTTAGTTAGTTATTTAGTTATTGTATGGCATATAACAGAATAACAGTGTTGGGAGGGACCTTGGAAGTCTTCTAGTCCAACCCCCTGCTCAGGTAGAAGACTCTGCCTGTGTCATTCCAGACCAAAAGTTGTCCAATTTTTTCTTCAAAACTTCCAGCGTTGGAGCAAATACAACTTCTGGAGGCAAGTCATTCCACTGATGAATTGTTCTAACCGTCTGTTGTGACCTAGGCTTACTGTGTCATTACAAGACACAATTAGTCCCAAATAAACCTATTTTATTGTAACAGCTGAGAATTATGTTCATTCCCAGCTGAGTCCCAATTAGTTGCAAAACAAGTCCTTCGGAAGAAGTCCTTCGGGATAATCCCCAACCTTTATCTTCTTTGACACCCTGCCAAAGGCCTTACTTGGCAAAGCCCCACGAAGTTCAGAAACAAACAAGAGACGCCGACTGGAAACAGAGTTAGCAACATTGCTTTCCTGCAAAAAGGCCCAAGTGCCTTTGTTTCTCTTTTAAGCCTTCTGGGAGGGGCCAATCATCTCCTGGCCTTACTCCCAAGTTGTTCCTTTGGCTTTAGCTGCTCTTGCCTTCTGGCAGCTCTGCACATGCGTCACTAGGAACAGGCTCCTCCTGTTCTTCTGCCTCTCTGCTGTCCAACTCTGGAGGCTCCGGAGTCCGCACATCACTCCCAGATAGCCCTGGCTCTGAGTAATCTTTAAAAACAATGCCCTTTATGGTGTCAACAAAGACTTGTTCTGGTTCTGGTAAGTTTTTGAATTGTAGATTTCTACCTCTGATGCAGAGCCCTCATCCGGGCCTTCCCCAGACTCCAGGACTGGCCCGTGGTCCGCCCCAGCCTCCTCGCTATCTGACTCCGCTGCCAGCTCCACAGGCTGCTGGCGAACCACAACACCGTCAGGAAATTTCTCCTTAGTTCTAGGTTGCTTCTCTCCTTGTTGAGTTTCCATCCTTCTTGTCCTGCCTTCAGGTGCTTTGGAGAACAGGTTGACTCCCTCTTCTTTGGGCCAACCCCTCAAATATACTGCGATCATGTCATCCCTAGTCCTTTTTTCCCATTAATTAGACATACCCAATCCTTGCAATCGTTCTTTATATGTTTTATCCTCCAGTCCTCTAGTTATCTTTGTTGCTATTCTCTGCACCCTTTCTAGAGTCTTAACATCTTTTTTTAAAACATCATCTTGAGCAAAACTGGAGGCAGACACTTGGTAAGTGTGGCCTTACCAAGGCATTATAACAGTAGTGGGTTTCACTTACCTTTGCTACCGGTTCGCAAATGTAAGCACATGCACAGAGCATCCGTGATGACATCCGGGTGGGTGGGCGGAGCCATCTGCCGCTACCAGTTCGCCCAAACTGGGTAGAACCGGTAGAAACCCACCACTGCATTATAAAGTGGTATTAACACTTCACATGATCTTGATTCATACATGGCCCCCTCATCACACACACTCTGGCCTAAAACCAGGGTTGTCAGCTTTCTAGCTGACAAGCTGAGCCCTCCCCTCTCCGCCCCCCCCCCCACATGGGTAAAGATCCTGGTCAAATTGGAGCTAAATTCAGGTGTTACCTGATCACCTGCAGTGGAGTCTCATTCACTACAGGTGACCAGGTGAATGTTTCCAATCTTACCTACAGCTTTCAATACCTGATCTGCCAGCTACTTTCAGGAACACCCGCTAGGCAACTTTTGTGTAGCAAAGCACATTCCATGTAATTGTGTTAGAAAGGTTGTTTGTTCCTGGAGCTGTTAATTAAGTGAGTATCGTTAGGTAAGCAAAACAGGACTTTTCTCTGTGTAACCCTAATTGCTTAACCTTTAATGGTCCCCCTGATTAACATTATGAAATTTGGGCTTGTGTCTGCCAAGCTGCTACTCGTTAGCTGAATCATTGTAGAAGCGTCTGTAACAATTCTAGACTGAACGTAAAACTCTTTCTGTTTATAACTCTAGATTATTGTTAGATTATTGTTATGGTTAGTCACACAATCAAGACATATGTTGAGACTGGATTTGGCACTTTTATCTAGAACAGGCAGATGTGGAATGGAATGGAATGGAATGGAATGGAATGGAATGGAATAGAATAGAATAGAATAGAATAGAATAGAATAGAATAGAATAGAATAGAATTCTTTATTGGCCAAGTGTGATTGGACACACAAGGAATTTGTCTTGGTGCATACGCTCTCGGTGTACATAAAAGAAAAGATACATTCGTCAAGAATCATAAGGTACAACACTTAATGATAGTCATAGGGAAACAGTCAATATAAATCTTAAGGATACCAGCAACAAGGTTACAGTCATACAGTCATAAGTGGGAGGAGATGGGTGATAGGAACGATGAGAAGATTAATAGTAATGCAGACTTAGTAACTAGTTTGACAGTGTTGAGATACTGCCACATCCACTGGACTGGGATGCAACAAAGTCTTGTAAAAGAATGAAATATATGCCTTTTTTTGAAAATTCCAATAACAAAAGGTACATTAATATGCCTATTGTTTCAGGCATAACACTGAAAGAGGATGTAATGTATTTTATAATTTGGAAGAAAAGTGGGACAGAGATCTAACAATTACTTTTGAAATGATCTTTCCTATTTCCAACACTGAATGGGTAATTGTAGATTAAGTCAATCATATTTGGGCAGCAAACATTTGCATAACCGCTAGATAACAGCAGAGATACAAAAATACAAAAAATACCCCCTCTAACCCTTTGCTGCCATCTGGTGGTTGCATGTGGTAGGACTTTGATACTACAGTCAGAATGGAATACATATCAATCTAACTAACACAATGAATTTTCATTTCTTTTTTCCTGTAAAGCAGCTGAAAATAGTAAAGCACCTTAAAATAAATCCTGTCTGTTTTCTGCTACAGGATGTCTAAAATCTACAATTCAAAAACTTTCCAGAGCAAGTCTTTGTTGACACCATATAGAGCATTGTTTTTAATGATTACTCAAGAGTATTAAATCTCTGATAAACTTCTGATACCATGCGGATTTAACCCAAACCTTTTCTTCTTTGCAGAAATTAGTTTCTTTAAAGACATACACACTTGCATGCTTCTCTTTTGCTCAGTTAGAAAATGTTAACATTAAATCTGCTACACGGCCTCTTTCTTGGTGCAAATTGAAATTTCAGAAATAACCAGACTACCAGCAAGCGATAACTATTCACACAAAACAGAGATACTATTAGAATCGTCATATTTTTGCCACTACGGTGTTTTAGGCTTTGGATACAGTGGTATTGTAGGAAGAAAAATCCAATCCGGTTCCAAGCTGGTAGAAAGATGCTGGGAAAAAAAAAATGGAGGCTGATTGGAAAGAAGGAGTCTGTTTATTGATGAGCAGAACTGACAACAGCATGTAGTTCTGGGACAGCTGACAAATTGGTTCGATGAATACATGGATTTTTTAGAGGGTTCTGAGATGCTGCAGAGAGTTGTGCAATATGGTAAGCCTGGTGTCTTTTGCTATTCTAATGGTGGCAGGTTAATCCTACTATGTCCTAAAGGTCATGTCCTCTTCTTAGAATTTGCAGGGGGGGTGGCATGTACATTTTAATCCCATCACAGAAACACCTTGGTGGTTTTCAAGAAGCCCTTTGGTGCAGTGGTGAAATCTAAAATTTGTTACTACCGGTTCTGTGGGCATGGCTTGGTGGGGAAGATAATGTGACTGGCGTGGCCAATTTTTTTTTTAACTTTTAAAACCATTTTTTCTACAACCTCGAAGAGGTTGTAAAAAAAATGCTTTCAAAAGGCTCTGATAATCCCAGCTGAGTTGCCTGATCGTCAGAGGCTTTTTTTCTTTTAAATGCCTCTGACGATCAGGCAACTCAGCTTGGATCATCAGAGGCATTTAAAACAAAAAAAAAGCCTCTGATGATCACGCGGCTCAGCTGGGCATGGTGGGGGGGGCAGGGATTTTTCCTACCAGTTCTCCGAACCACCCGCCTCCATCGCTACCAGCTCGGGCGATCCAGTCCGAACCGGGAGCATTTCACCCCTGCTTTGGTGGTTTTCAACTGGACAGCCGTTTGCCCAAAATGGTATAAGGCAGTGATGGCTAACCTTTTTGCCATCGCATGCCAGGAGAGGGGGGGGGCGGGGGAGGGTCGTGCACGCACGTGCCCACATGCATGCGCACACAACCCCACCCACCCCCGCTTCTGGCACATGATGGCCTAGTAGGCCCGTTTTTCTTTCTTATGTGGTTCCAGATCCTCTCTATGCATCTGGGAAGGGCGAAAACAGCCTTTCCCACTCCCTTGGAGGCCCTACGGAGGCTGAAAGGGCCCATTTCCCCACTCTCGGTGGGACAGGAAGTGACCTTTTTTGCCATCACAGGTATAGGGTCTCCTGCTTGAGCAGAGGGTTGGACTAGCTGACCTCCAAGGTCCCTTCCAACTCTATTACTCTGCTTTTCTGATGCTCCTATTTTAAACATATTGGAACCAACTGATCCTGACATTTGAACATATTTTTTTTTTCAATCCAGCAATGAAAATCTGATTTGATTTTCTAAAAATCACATCTACATTTCTCAGAAGTCTTATCTAACAGAAGCTTCTATTATAAGCCAGGTCTTCGTACGGCCTCTGTTTGGTTGGGAGCTTACCCCGACTGGTTATTCAACCTTCCCATGGACTTATAATTAAAATCAGCCAATACAATTGATTAAATAACATTTAAGGCACCTGGTGTACCGGGCAATCAAGCAATAAGCCAACAAGTTGGCAATTTATGGGCAATTTAAGCCAAAGACTATTGAAAGCTGATTATTGACATCCATCAGAGCAGCCCCAGTTAATCAACGGTGAACATTTAGTGCCTTATTAAGTCCACAGAGAGAGGGGGGGAAAAAAAGGCAAGGAGCAGAGAAAATAGCACCTTCTATACAATGAGAAAAAGTTGGAGAGCTGGTTGAAAGAGCGGCTGAGCCGAAAGCGGAGGAAGTTTGAAGAGATCCCTTTCATTTCGCACAGCGTTCAGCTGCAGAAGGAGAAAGAGGAACGAGAAAAATAAGAGATTTTCTCCACAATAAAAGAAAACAGCATTATTTTTTTTTTTTTTTTGAGGCTTCCTGCAGGAGTCAAGAAAGAGGAACATTTATAAGAGGTAGCATTCATACACCAAACACAAGTGCTAAGAAAGAAGAAATTTATTATTTTTTTTGCAACAACATCACTTCATCTGGGAATGGAAATAGAATAAAGAGGAAGTTTCTGGAGGGAAGAGAGAGAGAGAAAGAGGTTCAAGGAAGGTTTCTCAAGGACGAAATAGAAATATCTGTGGAGATTTTCAATCATCCAGGTCAGAGGTGGGTTTCATCAGGTTCTGACCAGTTCTGGGGAACCGGTAGTGGAAATTTTGAGTAGTTCGGAGAACTCCCCAGATGCATAGAGAGGATCTGGAGCCAGGTGAGAAAGAAAAATGGGCCTTCCCCACCCCCCATCCGCAGGCCCTCTGGAGACAGGAAACAGCCTGTTTCCCTACTTCTGGTGGGCCCAGAAGGCCCGAAAATCAGCTGGCTGGCACGCGCATGCATGCCAGAGCTGAGCTGGCGTGCCCACTGATATGGCAATGTGTAACACTTGTGGCACGCGTGCCATTGGTTCGCCATCACGGCCCTAGAAGATAGGCTCAAGATCCAGATGGATCTGGACAGACTTGAAGACTGGGCCCTATCTAACAAAATGAAATTCAATGTAGAGAAAAGTAAAGTCTTACACTTTGGGAAGAAAAACCAAAAGGACACAAATAGACTGGGTGAAACCAGGCTTAATAGCGGTAACTGTGAGAGGGATCTAGGAGTCTTAGTGGACAACCAGCTAAATATGAGCCAGCAATGTGCAGTGGCAGCCAAAAAAGCCAATGCAATCCTAAATTTCATTAACAGAGGAATACAATCAAGATCAAGTGAGGTACTAATACTACTCTATAAAGCCTTAGTAAGACCACACCTGGAGTTCTGCGTCAGCCTCTTGCCCCCAACAATCTGGGTCCTCATTTTACCGACCTCAGAAAGATGGAAGGCTGAGTCAATCTTGAGCCTGGTGAGAATCGAACTGCTGGCAGTTGGCAGAGTCAGCCTGCAATACTGCATTCTAACCACTGCGCCACCACGGCTTCTTCTTCTCAGACAATAAAAAGTGACAGTGGGAGATTTGCATTTTCAGACTTGCAAGGTTCTTTTAATGTAGCCTTAGAAGAAAATAGACTTAGTTCACCTTGTTGTGTTTCCTATATGGTCTACCTGAGAAGGTAGACAACGATCTATCCTTGTCTCGTCTGTTCCTTAGTATTAATTGGAATTTCCATCAAAACGTTTTCATTCACAAATATGAATATGTGCATGCACACATAACTTTTCAAGCAATTCCATTATTTAGCATCCCGTTAAGAGTTCACAATGGAGCATTTTGCAATGATTGAACTTCTGTTCTGAAACATGTTGTGATTTTACAAGACCCGGTAGAATTTTCTTCCCATTCTTTTCTAAAAGGTAAAGGTAAAGGTTCCCCTCGCACATATGTGCTAGTCGTTCCCGTCTCTAGGAGGCGATGCTCACCTCCGTTTCAAAGCCGAAGAGCCAGCGCTGTCCAAAGACGTCTCCGTGGTCATGTGGCCGGCATGACTCAACTCCAAAGACGCACGGAACGCTGTTATCTTCCCACCAAAGGTGGTCCCTATTTTTCTACTTGCATTTTTTTTACGTGCTTTCGAACTGCTAGGTTGGCAGAAGCTGGGACAAGTAATGGGCGCTCACTCCATTACGCGGCACTAGGGATTCGAACCGCTGAACTGCCGACCTTTCGATCGACAAGCTCAGCGTCTTAGCCACTGAGCCACCCCATCCCTTTTCTAGAGACCCCCAAATTCACTATTTTTTTCCCCTTGTTCTTCCTGTCCCTGAATGCTGCAACCCCCATTTTTAGAGAAAGGCAGGGAGGGGGAAGATTTTAAATTTAAGAGACTAGACCAGCCGCGTCCATCTTTATCGAGCGGCTGCGGTGATGTCTGGAAATGATTTCAGGGTGCTGAATTTTGTTTGACGTCTTCTAAATCATTGCCGATTTGTTGACACACTGTTGCCTTGGTGGCAACAGAAGGAACATTTCAAAGCAGTTGTCAGAGAAATGTAAAATCTTCCCGGGGTAGAGATGACAAAGGGAATATACATGGTCTTGCTTTGTTTTCTAGATTTTTCTTTTCTCCTCCAAAACAAAGAAATCTGAAAATAACCCTGTTTGTAATCCAGTGCTTATTATGTACAAAAGCTTTGTTTTTAGCGAAAGTTTTGCTTGATTACCTAATTCTCAGACTGTACCTGTGAATCTTTGTTTTCTTTTAAGTATACTATATATCAGTCAAATAGGAGTAGTATTCACTTACCTTCGCTACCGGTTCGCAAATGTGAGTGTACTTCCATGCACACGCAAGGCCTTCCACACATGCGCAGAGCATCAAAAATGTGGATAAATGGGACATGATGACGTCTGGGCGGGTGGGCGGAGCCACTCGCAGCCGCCACTACCAGTTTGCCGGAACTGGATATAACCAGCCAAATACCACCACTGGTATCAAACTCAATGTCAGCTTTGGAAGCCATATTAGGCCGGAAGCTTCCATGCTGCCATCTTCTCCTGTAGGAGGGGGGATTTAGTAGAGGGGTTGTCTGTAGACATAATAGCATTCTTCCTGTCAGTCAAGGTCAGGCCGATCCTGCAACTGGAGAAGGAGGGGTCAGAGTGAGTTCTCGAGATGGGATGGCTGTTGATTGGAGCATGTGATCGACTGAGGATGAAGGGGATGGTTTGGGGTTTTTTGATTTACTGAGAGAAAACCCGGATCTCTCAGATTAATAATTAAACTTAATTATAGTCCAGCAACAACAGCCAGCTGGTCAAACAGTCTGAAATCAGGGCATGACTCAGAAATATCTGAACAAACAACATTCAGACTAATTTGCATCTCATTAATAAAAAGGTATTTAAAGACCTGTGTTCTGACTGATGAGCACAATTCAAAATGCACTGACAATGTCTCCTTGAATGGTGACGAAATGTTTGCAACCAAACTTGGAGCTCAAACCAACAGCCTAACTACCAACCTGTTCTGACCTAGGCTTCCTGAATCAGTAAAACACACGAGTAGTCCCAAAAACCTGTTTATTTTAACAGCTGTGAATTCTGTTCCTTCACAGATAAGTTCCAAATAGTTGTAAAGAGTCCTTTTTTTTTTTTAAAAAAAAAATTGATTTATATGCTGCCCTTCTCCAGAGACTCAGGGCGGCTTACAATGCGTTAAGCAATAGCCTTCATACTTTTGTATATTTATACAAAGTCAGCTTATTGCCCCCACAAACTGGGTCCTCAATTTACCCACCTTAGAAAGGATGGAAGGCTGAGTCGACCTTGAGCCTGGTGAGAATTGAACTCGCAGTAATTGCAGGCAACTGGATGTTAAATGCTGCCTTAGGAGGCATTAGCCTCCTACGCCACTCAGGGTCTTTGGGATAAGGCTGATAATCACCCACCTTTATCTCCCTTGACACGCTGCCAAAGACCTAATTGGCAAAGCCACATGGAGTCCAGAATCAAACAGAGCTTCAGACTTTAAACTGAACAGAATTAACAGTGTTGCTTCCTGCAAAGGCCCAGGGGCCTTTGCTCCTCTTTTAAGCCTTATGGGAGGGGCCAATCATGTCCAAGCCCTTTTGTTTTAACTGTCCTTGCCTTCTGGCAGCTCTGCACATGCGCACACTGGGAACTGGCTCCCCCTGTTCCTCTGCCTTGCTGAGGTCCAACTCTGGAGGCGCTGGAGACAGCACGTACCTCTGCCTCTGATGCAGAGCTCTCATCCGAGCCTTCCCCAGACTCCAGGACTGGCCCACGTTCCTCCCCAGCCTCATCACTGTCCGACTCTGCTGCCAGCTCCGCAGGCTGCCAGCAGACCACAACACAACCTGAGCTACTAATATTCAAACACATTTCTTTGATCGTTTTGCTCCAGAGATCAAATGGGCTGGACTGGGACACTGGGACACTAAAAACAGACCCCTCCCCTACTCTCTCAGCTTTTAATGATGGAATTTAGCTCAGGTGTCCGTCTTAAAACTGTTGGGAACTTTGATGTGATAAAATAACCACTGGGAGCCGGAACAGCAGGAATCCAAGGGATGATGTATGAATTCCAACCTGTTCTACTCACGGCCTCAAAGTGTAGGTGTGAATTTTAACATTCTTTCGCTCAGTAAGGAAGCAACGGAGGCCTTTGAAAAATGCCAAGCCAGCAAAAATTCTTTCAAAGGAAGAAACCATAGCAGAAAACAGAGTCGGGAGCAACCCAGAAAGCCTGCTGCTCCCCCTCTCTCTTACAAATGTGGTGATTTGTCAAGCAGGGACTCAGGTATGACTTGGTGTGAACAAAGATGGAATATTCCAAGTGTTGATCTTACCGAGGCATTATAAAGTGGCCTTGGTCATTGGAATACAGCATCCAGTTTTGGTCACCACAATGTAAAAAAGATGTGGAGACTCTAGAAAGAGTGCAGAGAAGAGCAACCAAGATGATGAGGGGACTGGAGGCTAAAACATATAAAGAATGGTTGCAGGAACTGGACATGGCTAGTTTAATGAAAAGAAGGACTAGGGGTGACATCGGCCAAACAATGTGGACTGGCAGCCCCCAGGGGGAGAGCCTTCTCTGTGGGGGCACCTACTATCTGGAATGAGCTCCCCCCGGAAATACGGAGGATCCCGGATCTACGCACCTTCCGCCGCGCTCTCAAGATCTTTTTATTCCACCAGGCTGGCCTGGCCTAATTTTTTCCCTTTTTTTTTCCTTTTTAAAACGCAAATTTTAATTCGTTTTTAATTTATTGGGGTGTTTTAAATCTGTCTTCGGCCAAACTGTTTAATTCGGTTTTATTCTGTTTTTAAATTTTGTACTTATGTGTTTTTATCTTGTGGCTGTTCACCGCCCTGAGTCCTTCGGGAGTAGGGCGGTATATAAATCAAATAAACATAAACATAAACATGACAGTGTTCCAATATCTCAGGGGCTGCCACAAAGAAGAGGGAGTCAAACTATTCTCCAAAGTACCTGAAGGCAGGACAAGAAGCAATGGGTGGAAACTGAACAAGGAGAGAAGGCAGCTAGAAATAAGGAGAAATTTCCTGATGGAACAATTAATCAGTGGAACAATTTGCCTCCAGAAGTTGTCAATGCTCCAACACTGGACGTTTTTAAGAAGAGGTTGGACAACTATTTGTCTGAAATGGTATAGGGCTGTGATGGCAAACCTATGGCACATGTGCCAGAGGTGGCACTGATGGCATGTGAGCCGTCACCCCAGTTCAGCTTTGCTGCGCATGCGCGCATGCCACCCTCCAGCCAGCTGGTCTTCGGGTCCCTGCCATGCATGCACGATGGTGGGGGTTGTGCGGGGGGCGCGTGCATGCATGGAAGGGCAGGGCACATGCGAGGGGGCTGTGCACGCATGTGTGGAGGCCACGTGCGCATTGCATTGCATTTGGGGCTTTGGATGCGCCCGTGCACTTTGGGCATTTGGTCTGGAAAAGGTTAGCAATCACTGGGTATAGGGTTTCCTGCCTGAGCAGGGATTTGGCTAGGTCCCTTCCAACTCCGTTATGCCATTAGACATAATAACCGCATTGCCTAGTTAATTCTGGTCCCAATCAGTGGTGGGTTCCTCCCGGTTTGGTCCGGTTCAGCTGAGCCGGTAGCGGTGATGATATGACGTCACCGAACCGGTTCTCCCCCCCGCCCTCCCCCACCCACGTTATTCTTACCTTTTATTTGGCCCCACCCCCAATCTATTGCTGCCTCCTGAGTCCCAGCTGATGACTAAAGGGAAAAAAAACTGTTTAAACTCTTGCTGCGGGGCTTCAAAGGGCCGTCCTACAGTGTTAAAAGCAAACAAATGAGTTGGGTCGTAAGTGCGAGGACTGGTCGTAAGTGCGAGGACCTTCCAGAAATGACTCTGACCAGCTAGCCACGCCCACCTAGTCACATGACCTCCAAGCCACACCCAAAAAATAAGCCTCGCCCACAGAACCGGTAGTAAAAAAATTTAGAACCCACCCCTGGTCCCAATAGAGATGGTTAGTCAAGGGGGCTGGACTAGAAGACCTCCAAGGTCCCTTCCACCCCTGTGATTTTATGACAACCTGAACGTCACGCACTGCAGCTTTCGTTTATCGCAAGAGAGCAAAGACTAGCTATAATTCTCTTTGTTACAAAACAAAACAACAAGGATAAATTTCACATTGCTGTATTACGACGGGACATTTGTTCAAGTAAATACACAGTAGATCCCTCTGGACACTATTGACAGTAGACATAATTCAAAGCTCTGAAAACATCTCACCTTGTGCTTGTCCTGTTTTGGCAAGTGTCACGATGTGCATTCTGGTTCTAGCAATTTTCAGGACACAAGACAGACATAAAAGTCGTTAAAGCGAGGGGGAAACGCCGGGAAATGTTGTAAGAGCAGCGCGAATGGAATGAAAGCCAGTGATTAGTCGCAGAATTCAAAGCGATTCCAAGAAAGGTAGTAAAATGAACACCGGGGATATTAAAACTATTAAAAATGGTAATGTCGAAAGAAAAATCTGGTCTCGTTCCAACCCCAGAGAAAAACACTGAAAATTAAAGGGAAGCTGGCTGCATTTTGGAAAGGAGGTCTCTGTTTATTTAGTAGCCAGAAACTTCGGTGACAGCAACACGTTTCTGGGGTGGCTGACAAAATGGGGTAGAGAGTAGTTGGGCTTTTATACATTCTCTGGGGCCTCGTGATTGAGATGCCTGTTCCTATGCAAGAACATGTTCTTTAATATTCTAATGGGCGTTGCCAGATTCCTATGTAGGGTTATGTAGGGTTCACGACTGGCTCCAGTGGTGGGATTCAAATAATTTAACAACCGGTTCTCTGTCCTAATGACCAGCTGGGTGGGTGTTGCCATGGTGGGCATGGCCAGGGGATGTGACAGACAGCACTTTGGCCTCCTGAACCCCCCTGGGAGCAAAAACAGGCCACCGGGGGAGGCGGGGGGAGGGCGCCGCACACCCCGTGCCCCATTTTGGGTCTAGTAGGCTTCCTTGCAGCCTCCTGGGAGCAAAACTGAGCCACAGGGGAGTGGGGGGCTGCACCACGCACACCCCGTGCCCCGTTTTGGGCCTAGTAGGCCTCCCTGCACTTACTTGGGAGCCAAAACAAGGTGCCTGGGGACTCCTGGAAGGGGCAGGGAGGGGGCATCCAGCAATTTAACGACCAGTTTACCCGAACCGGCTTGGACCAACTGAATCCCACCACTGGTTGGCTTTAGGGGAAATGCAAATCCTAGGTGTTTGTCTGAGCTAATCTTGTCAGCTTTAGTTTACTTAATTGTGTTGCTTATTTGGAGTTTCCGTTCTCTCTTTGCATATGAATAGAGCGGCCCAATCTTTCTGAATGGATACAAAATCTCCTAAAGATTGGCCTCTTCATGCTTCTGCTTGAGGCTGTGTTCCTATAGCTGGAAGGCTGGGGCTACTTTCTGCCTTTAAGAAGATGCCTTTCCTCTTCTTCCTTAAGGGCAAATATTCTATTCTGCCTCTTTTTAATATTAAGAATAAAGAACATTTAATTCGGGGGGTGGGGGGGGAGAGGCTTCCTACAGTATAATCCAGTGTTTCTCAACCTAGACTCTTTGAAGTTCTATGAACTTCAACTCCCAGAATTCCCCAGCTGGCTGGGGAATTCTGGGAGTTGAAGTCCACACATCTTTAAGCTTTTCCAAGGTTGAAAAACATTGGTGCAATCAATACTGATTGATTCATTTTTAGTGAAGAATACATTAAAGAGTACACATTTAATCAGAATAGACCTGGAAGGGACCTTGGAGGTCTTTAAAGGAGCCTGGTGGCGCAGTGGACTAAGTGCTGTTAAAGTAGCACTTAGTTGCCAGCTGCCTGCAATTACTGCAAGTTCAAATCTCACCAGGCTCAAGGTTGACTCAGCCTTCCATCCTTTTGAGGTAGGTAAAATGAGAACCCGGATTGTCGGGGCAATAAGTTGACTTTGTATAAAAAAGAACACCGCTTTGGGGGGGGGAGAAAGCCCTACTAAGCACATATATACAAAAGTATGAAGGCTGTTGCTTAACGCATTGTAAGCCACCCTGAGTCTCCGGAGAAGGGCGGCATATAAATTGAATCAACAAACAAACAAACAAACAAACAAATAAATAAATAAATTTCAGACACGTAACTATCCAATCTCTTCTTAAAAGCCTCCAGTGATGAAGCACCCACAACTTCCGGAGGCAAGTTGTTCCACTGGTTAATTGTCCTCGCTGTTAGGAAGTTTCTCCTCCTGAATTCCATAAATTGTAGAAACTGGAAGAAATCCGGTCATATTGTAGGAATGTGAGTTCCAAATTTCTTCATAAAGGAAGACAGATGGGGTTTTAAAAAAAAACTTCAGAGAGGAAAGCCAAACTAACTGAATCATCAATCTGGGGGCAGGGATTTGATTGTGTAAATACAGTTTTTCTTAACCAAAGTTTTCTGAGAGTTCAGGTCTATGGGATACTGGAAGGTCCTCACACTTACGACCGTTGCAGCATCCCATGATCATGTGATCAAAATTCAGACACTTGCAACTGGCATGTGTTTTACCAGGGGTGTGTGTGTGAGATGGCCTTTTATGACTTTCCTAGGTAGTTTCAAACATGCAAAGCCAATGGGGGAAATGGGATTTGCTTAACGCCCGTGTGATTCATTTAACAACCGCAGTTTAACAGCCTTTTCCCCCTTATCTTTCATGTGCCATTTTTTTCGCTAACTCATTCGTACGTCTTTCCAGAAAGTAGCCCCTTGTTGCTTACTGTAAAAATGAACAGCATAATTGATATATATGGGGGGAAAAGATAAGAGAATGCAGGTAGAGCTCACCTTATGGCTAAGACAGAGAATACAGGTAGTTCTCGATTTATGACCAAAATTGGGAATTTCCATGGCTCTCAATGGCACTACGGCTTGTTTTAAACATACACAATTGTGTGGCATTTCACCAATGGCCTTAACTATAGTAAAAGCAGGAGTGGGATTCAGCCGGTTCAGATCGGTTCGGGTGTACCAGTAGTTCCCACAATCAGCTGGCTTCACCCACCCACCTACGCCCTATCCTGTCCTATAATTCCTTCTTTCTGGCTTAGCAGAGTCTACTTACCAGGGCTGCCTTAGAAGGTAAGCAGCTGAGCTTTAAATTGCTGTATTCTGAACGCTGCGTACAAGAGCATTAAGTGTGTGCGCGATCAAAGCGCACGCTCATCAAACCGGTTGTTAAACCAGTTGCAGCCCACCACTGAGTAAAAGTCATCCTAAAGAGGTGGGACAGGTGGCAAACAAATCACACAGTTTTTAAAGCGCTTAGAAGAAAAATCACTGATTTTTAGCAAAAAAGCAACAACCCAGCACCCTCAACTTCACCATTTGATGGTCATTAAACATGAACAATTTGCTCGGTAATATATGCACTCTCAAAAGGGATGTGGTAGCTCAGTGGCTAAGATGCTGAGCTTGTTGATCGAAAGGTCGGCAGTTCAGCGGTTCGAATCCCTAGTGCTGCGTAACGGGGTGAGCTCCCGTGACTTGTCCCACCTTCTGCCAACCTAGCAGTTCGAAAGCACGTAAAAAATGCAAGTAGAAAAATAGGGACCACTTTGGTGGGAAGGTAACAGCGTTCCGTGCGCCTTTGGCGTTTAGTCATGCTGGCCACATGACCACGGAGACAGAGACGTCTTCAGACAGCGCTGGCTCTTCGGCTTTGAAACAGAGATGAGCACCGCCCTCTAGAGTCGGGAACAACTAGCACATATGTGCCGGGGGAACCTTTACCTTATATGCACTATCAAACCTGGGTTAGCTATCAAGCAGACTGCACAGAGATCTAAAGACATCCTATTTCAAAGAACAGCTGAGCGGATGGTTGGAATTATTTATATTTTATCCTGAATTAAAGCAGGACATTGAATGACCGGCGCGCCTGAAAAATAATAGCACAGAGATATCTTAGAAAGGCTTTTAAGCCCGCCTTGATTTAAAGGCCTGCTTTAGTGTGATAGTTATTCCCGTCCTTCTCAGATACAGCTGCTTCCAGGTAATTGCAGCATTAACTTTTACTAGAGGTGCGTAGAGACTACTTAAAGGGAGTTTGGAAGCCCAGTCTGGAAATCCCTGGCAAAGATCCAGTTCAGAAGGTCTGCTCTGAGCATAATCCAATCCAGTTCTACGCCAAGATGCAAAGGGAAATTCAGAAAAACAAGGATGAGGCTATTAGCTAACACGCACAAACAAACATCACATCTTTTACAGAATGCAATGTATATAACGGTGCCCAGGGAGGAAACAAAGATGATTTGCAAAGATAGAAATGCAGGAAAGAGGAATAATAAACATTGCTAAGTAAAAGGTAAAGGTTTCCCCTGTTTAGTCATGTCTGACTCTAGGGGGCGCTGTTCATCTCTGTTTCTTAGCTTAGGGAACCAGCATTGTCCATAGAATCTTCTGCGGTCCTGTGGTCAGCATGACTATATGCCAAGGCACACAGAACGCTGTTACCTTCCCACCAAAGTGGTACCTATTTATCTACTCGCATTTGCATGCTTTCGAACTGCTAGGTGGACAGGAGCTGGAGCAAGGAACGGGAGCTCACCCTGTCCCAAAACCCTTGGGTCTCGAATCCGGACTGTCGGCTTTCCAGCTAACAAGTTCAGCATCTTTAACCACTATCGTGCCCCCTCCCCAACATGCTTCAATTAAGCTATAAAATAAACATGTTAGAATTATTTGTCTGAGCCCTGCCATTATACAGGTAGTCCTTGACTTATGATGACAATTTGTTAAGCAAGCTGGGCCCAATGTTACGAACTTTTGGTCATGGTTGTTAAGTGAATTGCTGCGGTTGTTAAGCAAATCACATAGCTGTTAAACGAATCCAGCTTCCCCCGCTGACTTTGCTTGTCTGGGTAGGTCGCAAATGGCAGTCACATGACCCCGGGATGCTGCAACCATCATGAATAGGAATCAGTTAACAAACATCCCAATGTTGATCATGTGATCATGGGGATCCTGCAACAGTTTTAAGTCTGAAAAATGGTCATAAGTAACTTTATTCAGTGCTGTTGTAACTTCATGCTGGCTGGGGGAATTCTGGGAGTTGAAGTTGACAGATAGATGCAGATACAGATACAGATTAACAGAGTTGGAAGGGACCTTGTAAGTCATCAAGTCCAACCCTTCCCCCACCCAAGCAGGAGACCCTACACCATTTTTGACAGATGGCACTCCAGTCTCTTCTTGAAAGCTTCCAGTGATGAAGCTCCCACAACCTCTGAAGGCAACTTCTGTTCCATGGGTTGATTGCTCTCACCATCAGAAAATTTCTCCTTATTTCCAGGTTGAATCTCTTCTTGATCAGTTTCCATCCATTATTCTTTGTCTGGCCTTCAGGTGCTTTGGAAAATAGCTTGACCCCCCTCCTCTCTGTGGCAGTCCCTCAAATATTGGAAGACTGCTATCATGTCTCCCCTGGTCCTTCTCTTCACTAGACTAGCCATGCCCAGTTCCTGTAACCGTTCTTCATTGTTTTAGCTTCCAGTCCCCTCATCATCTTGGTTGCTCTTCTCTGCACTTTTTCTAGAGTCTCAACATCTTTTTTATAGTGTGGTGACCAGAACTGGATGCAGAACTCCAGGTGTGGTCTTACTAAAGCTTTATAGAGCGGTATTAGTAGCTCACTTGATCTTGATTGTATCCCTCTGTTAATGCAATTTAGGATTGCATTGGTTTTTTTGGCTGCCGCTGCACACTGCTGACTCATATTTAGCTGGTTGTTCACTAAGACTCCTAGATCCCTCTCGCAGTTACCGCTATTAAGCCTGGTTTCACCCAGTCTATATGTGTCCTTTTGGTTTTTCTTGCCTAAGTGTAAGACTTTACTTTTCTCAACATTGAATTTCATTTTGTTAGATAGGGCCCAGTCTTCAAGTCTGTCCAGATCCATCTGGATCTTGAGCCTATCTTCTAGGGCCGTGATGGCGAACCTATGGACATTGCCACAGGTGTCACACATAGCCATATCAGTGGGCATGCCAGCTCAGCTCTGGCGTGCATACACGCGCCAGCCAGCTGATTTTCAGGCCTTCTGGGCCCACCAGAAGTAGGGAAACAGGCTGTTTCCTGTCTCCGGAGGGCCTGCGGGTGGGGGGTGGGGAAGGCCCATTTTTCTTTCTCACCTGGCTCCAGATCCTCTCTATGCATCTGGGGAGGGCGAAAACAGCCTTCCCCACTCCCTCGGAGACCCTCTGGAGGCCTGAAACGCCCCATTTCCCAACTCCTGGTTGGACAGGAAGTGACATGTTTTGCTGTCCCCAGCCTCCAGAGACTCCTAGAGTTAGCCATCACTGTTCTAGGGTGTTGGCTATTCCTGCCAGCTTAGTAACATCCGCAAATTTGGTAAGTCCCCTTTCTATTCCCTCATCTAAGTCACCACAGTTCTTAAAGTGACCAAGGCTGGAAACCCTTCTTCTAGAAGGTGCTTTGTGGCACGTAAAATTTGAAATGCAAATTGTGCGCGGGGAACGACACCACGTCTGTCTGGCGCTGTGTGTACAGAATTGTGTGAGAGCTGTCTCTGTCTTAACATCTGTCAAATTATGTTGCAGTGAAAGAATTTGCCTGCTTCTGCCAAACAAAGCAAAACAACAATCAACTTTTTAATGAATGCTATCAGGAGGAGTAATGTTGCCATCAGAAGCCAGCAACGGATTTGATTTTTCTCGCAACAAACTCGAAAGTGATTTTTTAAAACAAGAGACGGAGAAAATGTTAATGTATACAGCAGAAAGGGCTTTAAATAACTATCTGTCATACACAGTTAGACCAGAATCTCCCTTGTGTTAATTATGGAGCAATCAGAAGGTGACACCAAGAAGAATATTTATTGTAGGTTGAAAAGTCAATTATTTGGACTGTATCACTGCAAGCCATGCGGTGTTGCAATTTTAAATCCATCATCTTTGACCAAGAATGGAAGAATGTATGAATAATTACGTCTCCCTTCTTTTTCCTGCCTTCCATGGTGTTACGTATTTTAACTGGAACCGACCCTCAAGGAAAAGGCTCAAACACAGGTTGGTAATTTAATCATGCAAGGGGGCTATACAAAGACCCAGGATGGCGTTCCTGGGACCCTAGCAAAATATAGAGTCAGTTTGGTCTAGTGGATAAGGCTGGACACAGGAGACTGGGAGTTCCAGTCCTGCCTTAGCCATGAAAGTTGATTGGGTAACTTTGGACCAATCACCAGGAGACGGTGAGTTCTAGTCTTACCTTAGGCATGAAAGCCAGCTGGGTGACTTGGACCAATCACCAGGAGACGGTGAGTTCTAGTCTCTCCTTAGGCATGAAAGCCAGCTGGGTGACTTTGGACCAATCACCAGGAGACGGTGAGTTCTAGTCTCTCCTTAGGCATGAAAGCCAGCTGGGTGACTTTGGACCAATCACCAGGAGACGGTGAGTTCTAGTCTCTCCTTAGGCATGAAAGCCAGCTGGGTGACTTTGGACCAATCACCAGGAGACGGTGAGTTCTAGTCTCTCCTTAGGCATGAAAGCCAGCTGGGTGACTTTGACCAATCACCAGGAGACGGTGAGTTCTAGTCTTACCTTAGGCATGAAAGCCAGCTGGGTGACTTTGGACCAATCACCAGGAGACGGTGAGTTCTAGTCTCTCCTTAGGCATGAAAGCCAGCTGGGTGACTTTGGACCAATCACCAGGAGACGGTGAGTTCTAGTCTCTCCTTAGGCATGAAAGCCAGCTGGGTGACTTTGGACCAATCACCAGGAGACGGTGAGTTCTAGTCTCTCCTTAGGCATGAAAGCCAGCTGGGTGACTTTGGACCAATCACCAGGAGACGGTGAGTTCTAGTCTCTCCTTAGGCATGAAAGCCAGCTGGGTGACTTTGGACCAATCACCAGGAGACGGTGAGTTCTAGTCTCTCCTTAGGCATGAAAGCCAGCTGGGTGACTTTGGACCAATCACCAGGAGACGGTGAGTTCTAGTCTCTCCTTAGGCATGAAAGCCAGCTGGGTGACTTTGACCAATCACCAGGAGACGGTGAGTTCTAGTCTTACCTTAGGCATGAAAGCCAGCTGGGTGACTTTGGACCAATCACCAGGAGACGGTGAGTTCTAGTCTCTCCTTTGGCATGAAAGCCAGCTGGGTGACTTTGGACCAATCACCAGGAGACGGTGAGTTCTAGTCTTACCTTAGGCATGAAAGCCAGCTGGGTGACTTGGACCAATCACCAGGAGACGGTGAGTTCTAGTCTCTCCTTAGGCATGAAAGCCAGCTGGGTGACTTTGGACCAATCAGCAGGAGACGGTGAGTTCTAGTCTCTCCTTAGGCATGAAAGCCAGCTGGGTGATTTTGGACTGATCACTAGGAGACGGTGAGTTCTAGTCTCACCTTAGGCATGAAAGCCAGCTGGGTGACTTTGGACCAATCACCAGGAGACGGTGAGTTCTAGTCTCTCCTTAGGCATGAAAGCCAGCTGGGTGATTTTGGACTGATCACTAGGAGACGGTGAGTTCTAGTCTCACCTTAGGCATGAAAGCCAGCTGGGTGACTTGGACCAATCACCAGGAGACGGTGAGTTCTAGTCTCTCCTTAGGCATGAAAGCCAGCTGGGTGATTTTGGACTGATCACTAGGAGACGGTGAGTTCTAGTCTCACCTTAGGCATGAAAGCCAGCTGGGTGACTTTGGACCAATCAGCAGGAGACGGTGAGTTCTAGTCTCACCTTAGGCATGAAAGCCAGCTGGGTGACTTTGGACCAATCACCAGGAGACGGTGAGTTCTAGTCTCTCCTTAGGCATGAAAGCCAGCTGGGTGACTTTGACCAATCTCCAGGAGACGGTGAGTTCTAGTCTCTCCTTTGGCATGAAAGCCAGCTGGGTGACTTTGGACCAATCACCAGGAGACGGTGAGTTCTAGTGTTACCTTAGGCGTGAAAGCCAGCTGGGTGACTTTGGACTGATCACCAGGAGACGGTGAGTTCTAGTCTCTCCTTAGGCATGAAAACCAGCCAAGTGACTTTGGTTATGTGATTAAACTTTGGATGCTTGGCAACTGACTCACATTTATGACAGTCGCAGAGTGCTGAGGTCATGTGATCCCCTTCTGCGACCTTCTGACAAGCAAAGTCTATTAGGAAGCCAGATTCACTTAACAACCATGTTACTAACTCAACAATTGATTCACTTAATATCTGGGACAAGAAAAGTCATAAAATGGGGGCAAAACTCACTTCACAAAGGTCTCACATATCAACATAAACTTTGGACTTCTTTGTGGTCGTAAGTCGAAAACTGTCTGCAGTTCTGCTTGCTCAGCATGCTGCTGACATGACTTATTTACCCAAAGTACCTAAAGAAAAAAAAAATGAAAATTGAAACAATGGCCAACTGTCATGGCAGAACAAATCCCATTTTTGCAAGTTCCTCAAGGAACTTAGAGGAGCATAGAATATCAGGTGTAAAAGATTTTTGTGACATATTAATTATCTCTAGAGAGCCAATGTGGTGTGGTGGTTAAGGCACCAGGCTTAGACGGAGAGATCATTCGAAGGCCATGAGTTCTAGTCCCATGTTAGGCACAAGATCAGTTTGGGCGGCCTTGAGCCAGTCATGCTCTCTCAGCCCTAGGAGGGAGGCAATGGCAAAACCACTTCTGAGAAACCTTGCCAAAAACAAAACAAAAAACAGCAGGAACATGTCCAGGCAGACCCTAAGAACCCAGTCCTACAAGATAATTAATGAGATTTGGGATCTTATTAATGAATAAGCTTGTGATGATCATAAGCAGATCTGTCTACAGCAGGGTGTCAAACTCAATTTCATTGAGGGCTGCAGCATGGTTGTGTTTGACTTTGCGGGGGATGGGGTGTCTGGCTAGGGTGACTGGGGGGGGGGGGCTGGCCAGCTCTATGTCACTCGTGTCAGGGGTGCCTGTGGCAATCCAAGAAAAAATGCCAGGAAAAATGAAGCTTGGGAGAGCCACTTGCAGCCCTCCAGAGCTCTGTTTTTGCTAGCAGAGGGTTGCGGGAGGCCATCACAGCCTAAAATGGAGCTTGGGAGGGCCATGTGCGTCTTTTCTGAGCTCCCTTTTTGCTGGCAGAGGGTTGCAGGAGGTCATCATAGCCGAAAATGGAGCTTGGGAGGGCCATGTGTGTCTCTTCTGAGCTCCCTTTTTGCTGGCAGAGGGTTGCAGGAGGCCATCACAGCCTAAAATGGAGCTTGGGAGGGCCATGTGCATCTCTTCTGAGCTCCCTTTTTGCTGGCAGAGGGTTGCAGGAGGCCATCACAGCCTAAAATGGAGCTTGGGAGGGCCATGTGCGTCTTTTCTGAGCTCCATTTTTGCTGGCAGAGGGTTGCAGGAGGCCATCACAGCCGAAAATGGAGCTTGGGAGGGCCATGTGCGTCTCTTCTGAGCTCCATTTTTGCTGGCAGAGTTGCAGGAGGCCGTCACAGCTGAAAACGGCACTCCAGAGGGTGACACGTGGCCCAGAGGTGGGATTCACCTACCTTCCCTACCAGTTCGGAAATGTAAGCGTGCATGCTGTTTGCCTGAATCAAAGGGAACCGGCTGAATCCCACCATTGGCGTGGCCCTTCCGAACTCTGTTTTCACTGGCAGAGGCACCACGAGCCAGTCCTTCGCTGTTTCTAGAGTGGCCCTGTGGACCAGATCTAAGCATCCCACGGGCCGGATCTGGCCCCTGGATCTTGAGTTTGACACCCCTGGTCTACAGCTTAACCAACCAGTTGCCATGTTTGTTTGTTTTTTAAAAAATGCTAGGGATATTAACAGCATGACACTCTGGCACTCGCTGATCAGGACAGAACGGCTGCTGTTCACTGTCAGGTTTCGATACTATCTCAAAATAAATGAATTTCCAAACTGCCGATCTTTGAGGAAATTTTCTCTTTATTGAGCATAGTGATCTGTCTCTGGCTCTTTCGCGGTCAGCACTGACCTTTGCCCCCCAATCCCTCCCTTTCCGATCCCCAATTCTCTGCGTCTCATTGGCTATCTTCCAAGCCACTCTCCTCATCCCATCTCCGTCAGATCACAGGAATGTGCCCTCCTCCCATCTCCGAGGAAACAGAATCTTCAAAGGAATTAAGTAGGCAAAAGTTCAAGCTTCTCTTCTCCTTTCATATGTCAGCGCTGGAACGCTGACATTCACATTGTAATAGACAACACATTTACAAAATTCAGTTCCAACCATTCCAATAACCTAAGTCCTTGGAACTAGGGGGCCTTGGACCAGGGGTGAAATGCTCCTGGTTCGGACCGGATTGCCCGATCCGGTAGCAATGGCGGCGAGTGGTTCGGAGAACCGGTAGCAAAAATGTTATTTCTCATATATTAGTGGTCAGTCTTTTATATGATGCCATCAGATTCCCATCTTCAACCATCAAACCTCTGAACTTGGTATATCTAGTCTAGTGAAAGGAAGGACCGAGGGTGACATGATAGCAATCTTTCAATATTTGAAGAGCTGCTACAAGGAAGAGAGGCGTCAACTTATTTACCAAAGCACCTGAAGGCAGGACAAGAAGCAGTGGATGGAAACTAACCAAGGAAAAAAAGCAACTTAGAACTAAGGAGAAAATTCCTAACAGTGTGAACAATTAACGAGTGGAACAAATTGCTTTCCAAAATTGTGGGTGCTTCACCATTGGAGGCTTTTAAGAAGAGACTGGATAGCCATCTATCAGAAATAGTTTAGGTCTCCTCCAAGAACAGGGGGTTGGACTGGATGACTTCCAAGATCCCTTCCAACTCTATTACTGTTACATCATCTGTTATAAATTTCCTGACAGTTAGAACAATGAATCAGTTGGATCACTTGCCTCCAGAAGTTGTGAATGCTGCAACACTGGAAAATTTTAAGACGATGTTGGATAATCATTTGTCTGAAGTGATGTAGGGTTTCCTGCCAAAACAGGGGGTTGGACTAGAAGACCTCCAAGGTCCCTTCCAACTCTGTTATTCTATTCTAAATGGCACTGTTGTTGGAAATTATGGATGTCCATCACATCTGGTCAATACCAGACTGGTGAAGAATGAGATTGAATAATACATAATAGATATGGAGATAGGTTGGACAGATTCTCCAACATCTTTGGGAGAATCTTTTTTTTTTTTTGTAAATATTTTTTGTTTATTTTTTCCAAATTTAAACATAAAAACATAACTTTCAAGAGCAAAAATCTCGATCCGGTCATAGATGGTTACCACGCGTACATTCCTTTCACAAGCTCAATTCACAATTTCCATTACATCTTTTATAAGTAAATGAAAAAGAAAAGAAAAGAAGATAAAAAAGAAATTCAAAACTTAAAAAAAAACAATTTTAACTCAAATTTAACATTTTCATCTATATAAATCCATTATATCTATCCAAATTTAGTTTCAAATTCACTTTCACTCATTTATACATCTGCATAACAATTCTAAACATATCTTTATTCTTCTTTACCTTATATCTTATACAAGTCACATCAAAATAATTTTTACAATATTCTAACCTCTTGTTAAGTGTTTACCTTACAATTTTATCACCATTTATTCTTAATTTCAATTCAATACCACTCCATTTTTATTATATTTTATAAAACAACATTTTGTCTAATTTTAATCCTTTGACCCTTATCCTCAAATCAGTTTACCTTAGTTTTTTTTCTCCCAGTTTACATATTACACAGATTTCTCACAAAGACATATTTTATTTACTCCAATTTCTAATATATTTTCCACTATATCTCCCTCTAATATTTAACTATCTTCCAGTTTATTCTATTTGATTAATTCTCAGCTTAATCCCCTCCAAAACACCAACTATTTAGTTAATTTCAGAATAGTTCCTCAATCTCCTCCAACTCTCCTCCTATTTGTTTGGCTGTTGCCAGCATTTTGTGGGCTGATTTCCAGCATAGTCTCCTCCTTAATTATCTTTGGGAGAATCTTTGATCAAAGACTCTCCCAAAGGTTTTTAAGACTGAAAAACCAGAATGCATCCCCAGATTTCTAAATATATTCAGTCACTGAAGGTTACGTCCGCAATTCGCATTTCCAATTTATCACTCCATCTTTTTCCACTGCTTCTTGCCAACGTAACTTCTTGCTCTAATAAATAAATATGTAAATTAAAAAAAAAACACACAAAACAACCCAGAAATCATTACCCAGCTTTCAATCAATGCTTCGTGTCACCAGGATAACTTGTTTTATCTTAATAATAACACACTGAATGGCAAGAGCAATAACACAGAAAGATAAAAACTAGATTCACATCACTCCTTGTCAACAGCATTGCTGGCGCATGGCTAGTTTAGGATTTTTTTTTTAAATTATTATTATTTTTCTTCTCGAGTACATACCCATCAATCCTGCCTCACGAAATCACTTGTGGCAGGCCTCTGAAATGGTGCAACAGGTTTTAATGAACTATCCGTTTTTAGAGGCTTCAGGCTTTTATAACTTTTTATAGAGCATTTTAGGAAAAGAAAGAAAACGCACGTCGGCTTGACGGAGGAGAGATGGGGAAACACGTATGATGGGGTGTCTCAGCCCCATTAAGGAGCATTTGCCAAAGTCTTTTTGTCATTGTCATTTTAGTTTATGAGACAAGCTAGAAGCCACCGGCTTGCAAGTGATATATATTTGGGTTTGAGTGTACTGTATGTGGAAGGGGCAAGATGGCTCAGCAGTTAAAGGTGCTGAACTGGAGAGCTGAAAGGTTTGAGACCTGAGCCCATGCAACAGGTGAGCTCCTGTTCCTTGCTCCAGCTCCTGCTTACATAGCAGTTCAAAAGCATGCAAATGTGAGTAGATAAATAGGTACCCTTTGGTGGGAAGATAACAGTGTTCATATACATTTGGCACATAGCCATGCTGGCCACATGACCACGGAGGAATCTTCGGACATCGGTGGCTCTTTTTGCCTAGTAGTTAAGGTATCAAGCTAGAAAGTGTGAGTTTTAGTCCCGCCTTAAGTTTGGAAGCTCACTGGATGACTTTGAGCCAATCGCCAGGAGATTGTTTTAGTCCCGCTTTAGGCATGAAAGCCGGTTGGGTGATTTTCGGCCTGTCGCTCACACTCAGTCCAACTCACCTCACAGGGCTGTTGTGAGGAAAATAGAAGGCGGAAGATGTTCTGCCCCAGCTATGGACCCCAAAGAACACAGGACACACAAAACCTATACAAAGCTTATTTTACTCAAATAACACAGTCTTTTTCAACCAAAGCTGTTAATAAACTTCCTTAACAGCCTACAAGCATTCTAAGATAAGGTAATCACAGTCTTACTAGGGTTGGCAGAAAGCCCAGAAGCAATTTTGCAGAGAATCCAGACGCGGAGGAGAGTGAACTAAAGTTATTCCCTACAGCTTGCTGCAATCGGCGTTCCTCCTTAAATAGGCTAAGGGAGTGGCAATTAGCCCCAAGCCTTACTCTCGAGGAGACCTCCTCCTGAGGAGCCACTCCTGCCTTTTGGCAGCTCTGCGTGCCCGTGCATCGAGAAGAGGCTCCTCCTCTTCTTCCTCTTCACTTAAAGGAGCTTCTGGAGGTTCTGAAGGCCCTGGCTGAATCCCTGCCTCTGGCATCACATCTTCTCCAGCCTCCTCACTTGAGTGCCAGCTGCACAGGCTGCTGGTGCAGCACCACACCAGCCTCCTCGTTGTCGGAATCAGCTACAATCTGCACAGGCCACTGACGGGCCACAACAGAAGATATATAAATTGAATAAATAAAGATGTGTTGGATATGTTCACTGCCTTGAGGTAGTTGTAATAATAATAAAGGCAGAATATAAATAAATAATTACAGGTATTAGTTATTACAATTTATTATAACTTACAACCTTTTGTTTCATAACCATTCAAAGTTACAGTTCCAATATCTCAGGGGCTGCCACAAAGAAGAGAGAGTGAAGCTATTTTTCAAAGCACCTGAAGGCAGGACAAGAAGCAATGGAGGGAAACTAATCAAGGACAGAAGCAACTTAGAACTAAGGAGAAATTTCCTGACAGTAAAAACAATTAATCAGTGGAACAACTTGCCTGCAGAAGTTCTGAATGCTCCAACACTGGAGGTTTTTAAGAAGATGTTAGATAACCATTTGTCTGAAGTGATGTAGGGTTTCCTGCCTAAGCAGAGGGTTGGACTAGAAGACCTCCAAGGTCCCTTCCAACTCTGTTATTCTATTCTATTCTATTCTATTCTATTCTATTCTATTCTATTCTATTCTATTCTATTCTATTCTATTCTATTCTATTCTGAGTCTTCGGAGAGGGGCGGCATATAAATTGAATTAATTAAATTAAATTAAATTAAATTAAATTAAATTAAATTAAATTAAGTTAAGTTAAGTTAAGTTAAATTAAATTAAATTAAATTAAATTAAATTATTCTATTCTATTCTATTCTATTCTATTCTATTCTATTCTATTCTATTCTATTCTATTCTATTCTATTCTATTCTATTCTATTCTATTCTAGAGAGCTGTTTAGCAGATGAATTTGTCACCAGAGGAGGGGCGGGGGCAGGGAAGGGGATGAAACAGGTGATAATAGCATTGGTGCAGTTTAATTATTTTTTACATCAGTGGTTGGAAATCAGCATCAAAGTAATTAGGGGAAGGAACCCATCAGGAATGCGATACAACTATAATCTTCCAAATTAAGCCGTGTGGCACACAGCTTCTCTTACACGTTGCAGATTCTAAATTAAGGACTCAGACAGAATGTCATAAGCTTTTTTTAATTTTTTTTCTTATGAGTTTCTATCGGCGCTGTGATTACCATATTGATTTCACATATCATTCCGCTGTGTTTATTCTTCACCCAATCGCCTTCTTGAAAGTAATAAAATTAAATCCAATATGATATTAAAGGTAAACACGCAGTAGCATTACATGTAAATAGCCATTTGGTGGTGGTTTTTTTATTAAAAAAACATGCTTCCATATCTGTGCATGGATACGCAGTTTATATATATATATATATATATATATATATATATATATATATATATATATATATATATATATATATATATATATATATATTTCTGAGGTTTTCACGGGTGTTTGTATGTAGGTCTTTGGTTATTCGTGTTTTCTCCCGCGTAAAATTTTGCTCCACAGCAAAAATGAAAGAATTGCACAGAATACACATACATTCTTGCACCAGGGGTGAAATCCAACAAGTTCTGACAGGTTCTGGAGAACTGGTAGTGGAAATTTTGAGTAGTTCGGAGAACCGGCAAATACCACTTCTGGCTGGCCCCAGAGTGAAGTGGGAATGGAAATTTTGCAATATCCTTCCTCCAGGAGTGGGGAGGGAATGGGGATTTTGCAGTATCCTTCCCCTGCCACACCCATCAAGCCACACCACGCCCACCAAGCCACGCCCACAGAACTGGTAGTAAAAAAAAAATTGGATTTCACCACTGTCTTGCACACTTGATTGTGTTCGCTTGTTTTAAGAATGTCTTGGGTGCTAAGAAAAATGCCTGTTAATTAATTTTTATTTTTAGATTTTTTTTATTCCTCCCTGTTTTTTTTAAAAAAATATATAAATAAACCAAGATAGTGAACATACCTAATAGTGTTTCCTCCTCCTATTTTCCCCACAACAACAATCCTATGAGGAGGGTTGGGCTGAAAGAGAGTGACGTGTCCAAAGTCACCCCGCCAGCATTTATGCCTAAAGAAGGAGAAGAACTCACAATCACCTGGTGATTGGCCCAAGATTACCCAGTTAACTTTCATGCCTAAAGCAGAACTAGAACTCACCATCTCCTGGTTATTGGCCCAAAGTCACCCAGCTGACTTTCATGCCTAAGGCAGGACTAGAACTCACTGTCTCCTGGGAATTGGCCCAAAATCACCCAACTTGCTGTTATTCCTAAAACAGGACTAGAACTCACTGTCTCCTGGGGATTGGCCCAAAGTCACCCATCCAGCTTTCATTCCTAAAGCAGCATTAGAATTCACAATCACCTGGTGATTGGCCAATCAGCTTTCATTTCTAAGGCAGGACTAGAACTCACCATCTCCTGGTGATTGGCCCAAAGTCACCCAGCTGATTTTCATGCCTAAGGCAGGACTAGAACTCACTGTCTTCTGGGGATTGGCCCAAAGTCACCCAACTCACTGTCATTCCTAAGGTAGGACTAGAACTCACCGTCTCCTGGGGATTGGCCCAAAGTCACCCAACTCACTGTCATTCCTAAGGTAGGACTAGAACTCACCGTCTCCTGGGGATTGGCCCAAAGTCACCCAACTCACTGTCATTCCTAGGGTAGGACTAGAACTCACTGTCTTCTAGTGATTGGCCAAAAGTCACCCAACCAGCTTTCATTCCTAAGGCAGCATTAGAACTCACAATCACCTGGTGATTGGCCAACCGGCTTTCATTCTTAAGGCGGGACTAGAACTCACTGTCTCCTAGTGATTGGCCCAAAGTCACCCAACCAGCTTTCATTCCTAAGGCAGCATTAGAATTCACAATCACCTGGTGATTGGCCAACCGGCTTTCATTCTTAAGGCGGGACTAGAACTCACTGTCTCCTAGTGTTTGGCCCAAAGTCACCCAGATGGCTTTCATATTCTAAAGTGGGACTGGAACTCACAGTTTCCTGGATTCTAGCCTGATGCCTTAAACTACTGAACCCAGGAAATGAAACTGACATGCTCTTTCAACCCCCCAAAAATAAAAATAAAATAGACGTGATGTCATTTGGCTTTCTTGAAGTAAGCAGCCCCTTTACACGGAATAGGTCACAGGCATTTCCGAGGGATCACTGCATTACAATCAAATGTGCGGAAAGAGAGGCATACAGTAGTTAAGACAGAGAGCTATATAGGACGTCGTAGCCCTTCCAAGTATCAAAGGAGCGCGTCGATCCGATCAGGCTTTCATCGAAAATCACCTCATCAAAGCAGGCTGACGACACTTAGCTCCGCGAAAGAAAATTGAATGAGGTAGCTCGGAAGGAGGATTTAAAGTGAGTTCAAAGTGCCTGATACATGATCCCACTTCATTGGATCCCCACAGAACAGGGGTGTCAAACTCGATTTCATTGAGGGCCGCATCAGAGATGTGTTTGATCTCGCAGGGAGGGGGAGCCTGGGGGGCGTGGCCAGCTTGACGTGACTCGTGTCAGGGGCGCCTGTGATTGGCCCGAATTCTCTGCCAGTGAAAACGGGCTGCCAATCTCCGTTTTCGGCTGGGACGGCCTCCTGCAACCCTTTGCCAGCAAAAACGGAGCTTGGAGCGAGTTGGGTAACTTTGGGCCTGGTGAGATTTCGATCTGCCAAACTGCTGGCAGCCGGCGATCAGCAGAAATAGCCTGCAGTACTACACTCTGACTACTGCGCCACCCCGGCTCAAATGAACTGTGGTAAGTCGAGGACTACCTGTAATTATTTATTTTTCTCCCTTTATAATAACTTCTTCTCCCCCCCCACCCCCCCCCCAAGACCATGGTATATACTCTCTGGTTTATAAGACAGAAAACAGGAAATGTCAACCGTGCAGCCTGCGATTTTTCCCTCGGTGCTTCTCGGGAAGAAAAGTAGGAACAGATTGTTCCGTGGCAATAATACCTCATTATTGTAAGCAAATTGACTTTCTTATTGAGTATACCGAAAGGTTGTCCCCGGTTATAATTACTAGTTCTACTTAATTTGCCTTTATATAAAAGGTCTGTGCGTACACCTCCTTCTGGTATTTTGATTAACTGGCTTCGCCTCGCCTCGAGAGAGTATTTAGTGCAGGCTATTTAAAGGTGGCAGTCCATGGGATCCTTTTCTGTCCGTGCCACGCGCAGCTATCCGCTTGAATCTCTCACACATATTTCTCGTGACAGCTCTGCTTAAAAAGCGTTGGCTAGCTTTGCTGTGAAAGCTGATGAACACATCTTATCGAGCATCAGTCCAATTTCACACACACACACACACACACACACACACACACACACACACACACACAAATAGGTGTAATTTATTCCTGAAGGATTTCAGAGGGACCAGATGAAATTTTAACCCTGGCTTTCTTTCAGGTTTAGATCACAGATAATGTTCAGAAATGAATGTATGAGAGTCATAAGGACCAGATCATTTCTTCTTCTTCTTCTTCTTCTTCTTCTTCTTCTTCTTCTTCTTCTTCTTCTTCTTCTTCTTCTTCTTCTTCTTCTTCTTCTTCTTCTTCTTCTTCTTCTTCTTCTTCTTCTTCTTCTTCTTCTTCTTCTTCTTCTTCTTCTCCTCCTCCTCCTCCTCCTCCTCCTCCTCCTCCTCCTCCTCCTCCTCCTCCTCCTCCTCCTCCTCCTCCTCCTCCTCCTCCTTCTTCTTCTTCTTCTTCTTCTTCTTCTTCTCCTTCTCTTTCTCCTTCTTCTCCTCCTTCTGCTTCTCCTTCTCCTTCTTCTTCTGGTTTTGACAGTCATCTCAGATACATTGCACTTCTGATAAATAAGCATTTGGCCCATCGAGTTTGCTGTTCTTTTGGGAAAACAGCAAGGCCCTTTCAGTCAAAGTCCTGGGAAAGGGTTATGATCAGAGTCCAACATTAAATCTCTCCATATTTTTGTTTGTTTGTTTGTTTTGCTCCTCCCTCAATGTTCATCTTTCCTTGGAGGGTAGCATTTACTCCTTCCCCCGGTAATTCATGGGATGCCTTCGTCTGGGAAGTGGATGGGTTTAGTTCTTCTTCCAGTAACATTTGTATGGTTGAAATGTCTATTTTTCTTGGCAGAATAGTGGAATGGATCCTGGTTTCCTTCTCCACTGGAACATATTTATTGTAATCCCTTACCCATCTGGGACCAACTGGGGAGTTTATATTTCCAACAGTGTAGCTCAAAATTTCATTGAGTCTGTTCTGTTCTGTTCTGCTCTGTTCCGTTCCGTTCCGTTCCGTTCCGTTCCCTTCCCTTCCCTTCCCTTCCCTTCCCTTCCCTTCCCTTCCCTTCCACCCCACCCCACCCCACCCCACCCCATCCCATCCCATCCCATCCCATCCCATCCCATCCTATCCCATCCCATTGAAGAGAATATTTGTAGCTCAGGGTTGAACTGTGGTGTTCTTGGTGCCCTCAAGCTTGGTGGTTTTCTTACAGACGTTTCATGACCCAACTAGGTAACATCATCAGTGCCAGAAGACAGTGAGGATTCTGTTCTGTTCCATCCCATCCCATCCCATCCCATCCCATCCCATCCCATCCCATCCCATCCCATCCCATCCCATCCCATCCCATCCCATCCCATCCCATCCCATCCCATCCTATCCTATCTAGGGGTGGGCTGCTGGGGGTTCTCAGGGGTTCGGGAGAACCTCTAGCTAAGATTCTGTGCAGTTCAGAGAACCCCCAAATCCCACTCCTGGTTGGCCCCCGCCCACCCTGTTCGTCCCCTCCCAGGAGTCCCCATGTGGCCTGTTTTGGAAGCAGGTAAATTCAAGGCATGCATGGAGGCTCAGGGAGGGCGAAAAATGGGTCTACCAGAAGCTCAGGAAGGCCAGAGAGCCTCCGGAGGCTGTTTTCCGCCCTCCCGGAGGCTCAAAGAAAGCCTCCGGAGCCCGGGGAGGGCAAAAACACACCCCTCCCCGTGCCATGGTGCAGGAGGCTGACTAGGCCATGCCCACCTTGGCCACGCCCACCCAGCAACTGGGCAGAGAACCCCTTGCTAAAATTTTTGAAGCCCACCCCTGATCCTATCCTATCCTATCCCAGATGGAGAATTCTAGGAGTTGAAATTCACAAATCTTAAAGTCCATCTAAGGTTGGACAGCTCTGCTCTATACTATCCATTTATTCTTATTAGCCAGAAAAATAGCACAGGATTTGTTGGAACG
>NW_027256887.1:85541346-85638903 GCF_029215685.1 Pituophis catenifer annectens
AGCTTGAGATGCTTTGAGATGCAAACCCATAACGAAGAGAAATTTCCTGATCATAAGAGCTGTGGTAGTACTGCCTGCCTGCTACAGTTGTGGAGAGAGAGGTTTTCAATCAAATATTTGCCCAATTATTGTATGGGATAATGTAGAACAGATCTTCCCAATCTGGGCAAGTGTTGTGGCTCCGTTACCTGAGCCTGTGTCATCGGCAGGAGAGGACTCCGAGAGTGAAGGAGAGGAGTTGGCAAGGCCTCCCTCTCCAGGACCCTCCTCTCTGGCAATGCCTTCAGTGTCCGCCGAAGGGCAAGAGATAAGGCCGGGGCCAAGCACGTCCACACAGCCACAGATGGACAGTGATGAGGGTAATAAGTCTTGGCTGGATCCACGCCAGCGTCGCAGAGATAAGCACGTGCAACAGAAGAAAAGGCATGCCCGAGATTAGGCTGAGTCACTGGACCACACCCCACAGGATATAAAAGGGAGTGTGGTGGCCAGTCAAACCTTGTGACGAACAAAGCTGAAAGCTTCCACGCCATTCTGCATTGCCAGACTTTTGCTATAAGACTTTGCAGGATTATCTCTGGACTTGATTAACTCCGTAATTATTGAGCTGTTTCCTTTGATGTATCAGAAGTGGGGAGAAGTTATCTCTCCTCTTCGTAAATAATAAACTCTTGGCAGGCAGCCACTAGGTTGTTGCCAAGTTCCGTTATCTTAAGGAAAAGGATTTTGCCGGCTGATTTGGTCTTTAACTCTTGAACGTCTGTTGGTGTGTGTGCATGTGGTTGGGGACAGAACAGCAACTTTAAGATGTGTGAACTTCAACTCCCAGAATTTCCCAACCAGCCATTCTTCTTCCTCTTTTGCCCACAACAAGTGTTAGATAGGGGGCACGAATAGAAGAGGTGGGATCAGTGGTGAAATGTAAAATTTGTTACTACCAGTTCTGTGGGCGTGGCTTGGTGGGGGGGTTTAAGGTGACTGGGTGGGCGTGGCCAACTTTTTTTTTTTTTTACTTTTAAAACCATTTTTTCTACAACCTCTTCAGCCGATAGACGAATCTATCAGCATCTCCATGGTCACGTGATCAAAACTCAGACCATGGCAACTGGTGTGTACTTATGACGGTTGCAATGTCCCGGCGTCAGATGATCCTCTTTGCGACCTTCTGACAAGCAAAGTCGATGGGGAAGCCAGATTCACTTCACAACTTAACTGTGGCAAAAAAGTTGTAAAATCTGTTAAAACTAATTTAATAACTGCCTCAGCAACAGAATTATTAGGGTCAATTTTGGTCGTAATTCGAAGACTATCTGTAAAAAACAGAATAAGTCCAGAATAACAGAATAACAGATTCAGAAGGGGGTCTTTTAGCCCAACCCTCTTCTCAAGCAGGAAACCTTATACCATTTTGAGACAAATGGTTGTCCAATCTCTTCTTAAAAACTTCCAGTGTTGGAGCATTCACAAGTTCTGGAGGCAAGTTGTTCCACTGGTTAATTGTCGTCACTGTTAGGAAGTTTCTCCTTAATTCCAGGTTGCTTCTCTCCTTGATTAGTTTCCATCCATTGTTTCTTGCCTTGCCATCTGGTGCTTTGAAAAATAGGTCGATCGCCTGTTCTTTTTCTTCTTTTTCTGTTTTAAGTAAAACCAACCCTCAGACTAAAACTATATATCCTAATATCTAACAAAATCTAACAAAATGAAATTCAATGGTGAAAAAAGTAAGGTTAAGAAAAACAAAATGCACAGGTACGGTATATGTGGAACCTTGCTCAATAGCAGTAATTGTGAGAGGGATCTTGGAGTCCTAGTGGACAACCATTTAAATAGGAGCCAGCCGTGTGCAGCAGCTGCCAAAAAAGCCAACACAGTTCTAGGCTGCATAAACAGAGGGATAGAATCAAGATCACGTGAAGTGTTAATACCACTTTATAATGCCTTGGTAAGGCCACACTTGAAATACGGCATCCAGTTTTGGTCGCCATGATGTAAAAAGGATGTGGAGACTCTAGAAAGAGTGCAGAAAAGAGCAACAAAGATGATTAGGAGGCTAAAACATATAAAGAACGGTTGCAGGAACTGGGTATGTCTAGTTTAATGAAAAGAAGGACTAGGGGAGACATGATAGCAGTGTTCCAATATCTCAGGGGCTGCCACAAAGAAGAGGGAATCAAGCTATTCTCCAAAGCACCTGAAGGCAGGACAAGAAGCAATGGAAGGAAACTAATCAAGGAGAGAAGCTGCTTAGAACTAAGGAGAAATTACCCGACAATTAGAACAAATAATAAGTGGAACAACTTGCCTCCAGAAGCTGTGAATGCTCCAACACTGGAAGTTTTTAAGAAGATGTTGGATAACCATTTGGCTGAAGTGGTGTAGGGTTTCCTGCCTAAGCAGTGGGTTGGACTAGAAGACCTCCAAGGTCCCTTCCAACTCTGTTATTATATTTTTATTTCAATCACAGGGCTCTCAACAGCCCATACATAAACTTCAGTATATACCCTATATTACTCTCATCTCAACTGTTATCCCGATGCAATCCTCCATAATCGTCGAAGTCTTTTCTGTTAATTCAGTTTTTCACGATTGATTTATTGTTCTCCCTATTCCTTTTCTAAGCACCGTTTTCCTACGTGCTTCACACTGAGGAGGAAGAGCAGCAAAAAAAAAAGAAAGAAGAGAGAGAGAGAGAGAGAGAGAGAGAGAGAGAGAGAGAGAGAGAGAAAGAAAAAAGAAAGAAAAGAAAAAGAAAAAGAAAAAGAAAAAGAAAAAGAAAAAGAAAAAGAAAAAGAAAAAGAAAAAAGAAAAGAGGTGGCATTTTCAGGCTGAATTTTACAATTGCCATGTGCTTCCCTTAATGTAAGGTTTCCTCTCTTGGGTGAAATTGAGTACTTTAATAAATTACTATTATCATACATTCTTCCAAGATGTCCGTCACAGAATACCTAGGGCCCATTTATGGAGTTAGACATAAAATAATTACACTCCAAGAAAAGGTTACTTACTTGGCAGACTCCCCGTTTTAAGCCAATTACTTAAAAGGTGAAAGGTTTCTCCTTATTAATATCAGCTAAATGAAACTTTACAAAGCCTGCAGACCAAGTTATTTCATAGAACGTTCATTCTTTCCTACATCTGATGTGTAATCTCCTGGCTTGCTTCTCCCAGCAACTGGTGAGAATAATTTCCGCTTTATAATGCCTTGGTAAGACCACATTTGGAATATTGCATCCAATTTTGGTCACCACAATATTAAAAAAAAAAAAAGATGTTGAGATTCTAGAAAGAGTGCAGGATAGAGCAACAAAGATGATGAGGAGACTAGAGGCTAAAATATATGACGAACGGTTGCAAGATATCTAGTTTAATGAAAAGAAGGACTAGGGGTGACATGATAGCAGTGTTCTAATATTTGAGAGGCTGTCACAGAGAAGAGTGGGTCAACCCATTCTCCAAAGCACCTGAAAGCAGGACAAGAAGCAATACTCAAGGAGAGAAGCAACTTGTTGTGGTCTGCCAGCAGTCTGCGGAGCTGGCAGAGGAGTCGGACAGTGAGGAGGCTGGGGAGGACAGTGAGGAGGCTGGACCAGTCCATTGCGCCATCTGGGAGCAATGCGCGGACTCCGAAGCCTCCAGAGTCGGACAGCAGAAAGGCAGAGGAACAGGAGAAATCTGTTCCTAGTGCACACATGCGCAGAGCTGCCAGAAGGCAAGAATAGTTAAAACAAAAGGGACAACTTGGGAGTAAGGCCTGGACATGATTGGTCCCTCACATAAGCTTAAAAGAGGAGCAAAGGCATGAGGGCACTTTGCAGGAAAGCAACGTTGTTCCCAGTCGGCATCTCTGTTTGATTCTGGACTCTGTGTGGCTTTGCCAAGTCTGTCTTTGGCAGAGTGTCAAGGGAGATAAAGGTTGGTAATTATCCCGAAGGACTTTTTGCAACTAATTGGGACTCAGCTGTGAATGAACGTAATTCACAGCTGTTGCAATAAAAGAGGTTTTTGGGACTACTTGTCTGTTTTAAGGACTCTGGAAGCCTAGGTCACAACACAACCTAGGAGAAATTTTCTGACAGTCAGAACAATTAATCAGTGGAATGATTTGCTCCCAGAAATTGTGAGTGCTCCAGCACGGGAGGTCTTTAAGAAGAGACTGGACAAACATTTGTTTGAATAGTTATAGGGTCTCCTGCTTGAGCAGGGGGTTGGACTAGAAGACCTCCAAGATCCCTATCAACCCTGCAGTGGTGGTACAGTATTCAACAGGGGTGAAATCTACTTACCTTCCTTATCAGTTCGGAAATGCCCGGGCAGACCTTCTGCATGCGCAGAAGGTAAAAAACACATTACTTCCTGGTTAAAACCAGGAAGTAATGACACCCGAGTGGGTGGGTGGAGCTTTGCTCCACCATCGCTACCGGATCACCGAACCACCAGCCAAGATTGCTACAGGACCAGACAATCCGGTCTGATCTGGGTGCATTTCATCCCTGGTATTCAGCCAGTTCGGACCAATTCAGGTGAACCAGTAGCTGCGATTGCGGATGGACCTGCCTACCCGCCCTGGTGCTATGCTGTCCTATTTAGCCATGTTTTAGAGGCTGGGCGCATGTATGGAAGTGTTCTGTCCCTGTCTCACACACGCACACAAACAGACAGCCGGGGGTTAAATAAACTGGCAGACAACTAATTCTTCCGATAAGAGGCTTGGCAGCAACCTAACTGCTTGCCAAGAACTTTACTCATAAACAAAATACACACAGTTCAAGCATTGTCCAGTTCGTAAAATAAATCCAAGGCAGATAATGTTGTTTCCAAAGATGCAATGTGACTCGATAGTAGTTAGTTTTGTCCGTCACAGAGTCTGAATGGCCACCTCACCCCCTTTTATACCCTGTGGGGTATGATCCAGTGACTCAGCTTAATCTCTGGCACGCCTTTTCTTCTGTTGCACGCACTTATCTCTGCAACGCTGCCGAGGATCCAGCCAAGACTCATTTCCCTCATCACTGTCCACCTGTGGCTGCGTGGATGTGCTTGGCCCCGGCCCTATCTCTTGACCTTCGGTGGACACCGAAGGCATTGCCAGAGAGGAGGGTCCTGAAGAGGGAGGCCTTGCCAACTCCTCTCCTTCACTCTCGGAGTCCTCTCCTGCCGATGACACAGGCTCAGGTAATGGAGCCACAACAGGAAGTTGCGCATGAGAGCAAATCATATGTGCGGAAGGGTGGGCGTATCAGATATATATTGATGGTCATGCTCATTTGGTTCTATGAGGAAGTTATTTGGTCAATACAGCTTCAGGTTGAAAAGGTTGTTTTATTATTTACAGATACATACATGCATACAATAATGAACAGGGTGTCCTGTTGCATTTTTACCCTAACTGTATGACTCAGATGTTGAGAGGAGAGAGAAGTTCACGTGTTGTCTCGCTGAGAGATAGATGAGAGAGAGAGAGAAAAAAAGGGGGAAGATATCCAAGTGGTTTCTAGGTAAGAGTCCAATAAGAGAGTTCATTGGCTGATATAGTCACATGTGATGTCTGTAAAGACTTAACCCCTTCTAGTCTCTAGTGCATCATATGCAGGCAATATCTGACAGGGCGCATTTGTGGAAGGCGCGCATGCGAAGCGAGCATGCACATGCAGGGTGAACCGGTGGTAACAATATATGAAACCTACCTCTGCGACCCTGTTATTCTGTTTATCTCATTCTCCTGGCCTTTGCAGATTCATCATCCATTTATAGTCAGAGAAAGGTCAAGGTGGCTCATTAAAATGAGATTTGTCCACTGTCTGTCTCAATGGACATTGTGTTGTGGCCCCGCCCTCTGAGCCTGTCCCATCGGAGGAAGAAAGCTCCGAGCATGAGGAAGAGGAGTCAGCCAGGCCTCCCTCTCCAGGCCCCTCCCCTCTGGCATTGTCTCAAGTGCCGGCCAAGGGAGAGGAGACAGCTGGTTCGGATCAGAGTGATGAAGAAACATCATTCCTGGACGCACGCCTCCGAAGGCGTGATAAACGTTTGCAGCAGCTTAGGAGGCGTGCTAGGGATTAGAACTGAGTCACTGGACCACACCCCAGAGACTATATAATAGAGGGTGGTAGTCAAGGATCCTTGTGACGAACAAAGCAAACCTTGGATAGTCACTAAAGCCTCGTCCAGAACTGCTGAGAGAAAGATTTAAAGTGTCGGACATTTGGACTCTTGAGTATTTATCTTTCTGTTTTACTTTGAAAATAAAGTCACTTGGCAGACGGTGTGTCTATCGCTGCCAAGTGGGAGATAAGACCTGGGTGCGTTCCAAAGTGTTTCCTTAACCCTCGACTGGCTGTGTTTGTGTGTGTGTGGGTACGGGGACAGATCACATTGTTCTGGTCCATCAAGCATGGTATGAATTGTTTTCTTGGCTCCAGTGGGGCTGAGGTGGAGCATCGGAGAGAAAGAACTAGTTTCTAGTTCTAAGCCTCCATCAACGAAGCTGCCAGAAGGCAAGAACAGTTAAAACAAAAGGGACAACTTGGGAGTAAGGCCTGGACATGATTGGCCCCTCCCATAAGGCTTAAAAGAGGAGCAAAGGCCAACTGTGATGGTGAACTTAAATCTAACAAACAAAATGGTGGCTGTCATGCTGGCTGAAGAATTCTGGGAGTTGAAGCCCGACAAATCTTGTCAAAGTTGGAGACCCCTGCGCTAGAGGATGCCTGCGTCAGCCAAATTTGGGTAATCCAATTCCCGTGATCAACTAACGGCGTCATCACAGCTGTTGTAATCTTATTTTATTTAGCAATCAGGATATCGTGACAGCTGTGAACCCTGTTGTCAAATGGTTATTACTCACCTTAAGCCACTGGACGCAGTATGGACTATGGGTTGGTTAAATCAATCCAATGAATTGAAGTATGTCCCTCTCTCTCTATCCTCAAAATTCAGACCCCAAAAAACAACATTGGTCTCTGGGATCTGCATACTAATGGCATCATTAAAGCAGAAGCATTGCAATTATTCACTGCCTTCCCAGCTAAGGAGGTGATAAATTCAAATGACTGCCAGATAGAGAATTGTGCCTTTTGCCTTAGGAAAGAATGCAAAATTTGTTAGAATTATTTTATTAGGGGAATAACACTAGTAATAATAGGATTACAGTTAGTCCTCAACTTACAACCACAATGGAGCCCAAAGTTGCTGCTGCTAAGCGAGGTAGTTGTTGAGTGAGTCTTGTTCCATTTTATGACTTTTCTTCCCACAAATATTAAGTGGATCACTGCAATTGTTAAATTGGTAACATGGTGGTTAAGTGAACCTGGCTTAGATAGATAGATAGATAGATAGATAGATAGATAGATAGATAGATAGATAGAAAAGAAAGAAAGAAAGAAAGAAAGAAAGAAAGAAAGAAAGAAAGAAAGAAAGAAAGATAGAAAGAAAGGAAAGGAAAGGAAAGGAAAGGAAAGAAAGAAAGAAAGAAAGAAAGAAAGATAGATAGATAGATAGATAGATAGATAGATAGATAGATAGATAGATAGGCAGGCAGGCAGGCAGGCAGGCAGGCAGGCAGGCAGGCAGACAGACAGACAGACAGACAGAATTCTTTATTGGCCAACTGTGATTGGACACACAAGGAATTTGGTCCATATGCTCTCAGTGTACATAAAAAGAAAAGATACATTCGTCAAGAATCATAAGGTACAACACTTAATGATAGTCATAGGGTACAAATAAGCAATCAAATCATACTAGAAAACAATCAATACGAATTGCAAGGATACAGCAACAAGTTACAGTCATGCAGTCATAAGTGGGAGAAGATGGGTGATAGGAACGGTGTGAAGATTAATAGTAATAGTAATGCAGACTTAGTGAATAGTTTGACAGTGTTGAGGGAATTATTTGTTAAGCAGAGTGATGGCGTTTGGGAAAAAAACTGTTCTTGTGTCTAGTTTTTCTGGTGTGCAGTGCTCTAAAGCATCGTTTTGAGGGTAGGAATTGAAACAGCTTATGTCCAGGATGCGAGGGGTCTGTAGATATTTTCACAGCCCCCTTTTTGACTCATGTAATATAGAGATCCTCAGTGGAAGGCAGTTAGGTAGTAATTGCTTTTTCTGCATGACCCTGGGACACTGCAACCATCAGCAAATGGGCCATTTCTGGCCTCTGGAGGCCCTCTGGGGGGGTGGGGTGAGGAAGGCTGTTTTCACCTCCCCAGGCTCCTAGAAAGCATCTGGAGCCTGTGGAGAGAGAAAAACAGGCCTTCCGGTCCCTCCGGAAGTTGGCAATGGGCAGTTTCCGGCCTCCGGAGGCCCTCCGGAGGGGTAGGGAACGCCATATTCACCTCCCCAGGCTCCTAGAAAGGCTCTGGAGCCTGGGGAGGGCAAAAAGCAGGCCTAACGAGCCCACCATGCCATCACGTGCCAAACACGTGGGAGCGTGGGAGGGGAATCATGCACACATGCACAGGGAGTGGGATGCATAGAATTATGGGTCTGGGTACGTGCACGCATGACCCCCCTCCCCTGTGTGACCCCTGCTTTTGGCATGTGATGGCAAAAAAGTTAGCCATCAATGACCTAGGGGGTTGGACTAGAAACTGACTAGGTGGCTCAGTGGCTAAGACACTGAGCTTGTTGATCAGAAAAGTCGGCAGTTCGGCGGTTCGAATCCCTAGTACAGATCTCCTGCGTGAGCAGGGGGTTGGACTCGATGACTTCCAAGGTCCCTCCCAACTCTGTTCCTGTTACCTCCAAGGTCTCTTCCAACTCTGTTATTCTGTTCTGTTCTGTTCTGTTCCGTTCCGTTCCGTTCCGTTCCTTTCCTTTCCGTTCCGTTCCACTCCACTCTATTCTAAACTGAAGAAGATCACGAAATATAAACATCTGCAAATAGAAATAGAACAACTGTAGCAAAAGAAAGCAAAGGAAGTAACCAATACTCATAGGCAGATTGGGTGCAATCCGAAAAACATCTGGAGCATCACTTGAACACCGCGAGCATTGACAAAATCACCATCAGTCAATTGCAGAAGGCAGCTTTGCTTGGGAACAGCTTACATCCTGCTATGAGACCTTCAACAGCATCAAACGACAACATTGGCCTGTCCTAGATCTCTGGGAAGAGTTGATAAATAGATAAAAATTCCAAATCCAGTCTAAATTTCTGGCTGACCATATGACCACCACCACCACCACCACCAACAACAACAACAACAACAACAATAATAATTGTTGAGCCTTGGTAGTACAGTGGTCTAAAGCACCCTGTTATTAAGACCAGCTGCCTGCAATTACTGCAGGTTCGAATCTCGCGAAGGCTCAAGGTTGACTCAGCCTTCCATCCTTTCTAAGGTAGGTAAATTGAGGACCCAGTTTGTGGGGGCAATAAGATGACTTTGTATAAAATATACAAAAGGATGAAGGCTATTGCTTAGCGCATTGTAAGCCAGCCTGAGTCTCCGGAGAAGGGCGGCATATAAATCAAATAAAATAATAATAATAATGATAATGATAATTGTATAACATGCTTTTCAACTAGGCAAATAAGCAACAAAGAATTCAAAGGGCTATTAAAATATCAGGGTGGCAGAAGACAACCAGTAATTACAAATCTTTGCACAATAAAATTACAAAAGCGTGACAACCTAATAAAAGCCAACCAATTTATAGTCAGTAAAACAGCAAAACCAATTAAGTTACATGCAATTCCAAACCGTAGCAAAATTGCCAATAGAGCAGTTCGGTTGAATAAAGAACCCATAAAACAATAAAAGTTAAAAGTCTGAACGCTTTACCTGCCTGGTGACGGATCGGATGTCACATATGGCTCGGTTTCGTCCATTTCACCTCAGAATGAAATAAAGGTTTTTGAAGCTTTCTTAAGGAGAAAGGCTGGTATGCCGTTTTCTTTCATTCTTCTCCTGTTGTGAGTTGCCCAGAATTACTTGCGTGACATGGGCAGCCACACAAACGGAAATAACAGCAGCAATAACAAAAGAGACAACAAACACTGTTTCTGCCGAAAAGCTGAAGAAACTCTTCCTTCCTTCCTTCCTTCCTTCCTTCCTTCCTTCCTTCCTTCCTTCCTTCCTTCCTTCCTTCCTTCCCTCCCTCCCTCCCTCCCTCTCCTCCCCTTCCTCCCTCCCTCCCTTCTCCTTCCTTCCCTCCTTCCCATTCCTCCCCTCCCTCTCTCCCTCCCTCCCTCCCTCCCTTCTTTCTCTCCCTCCCCTTCCTCCCTTCTTTCTCTCCTTCCTTCCTTCCCTCCCATCCTTCCTCTTCTCCCCTTCTTTCCTTCTTTCTCTCCTCTCTTCCCCTTCCTTCCTTCTTTCTCTTCCTTCCTCCCCTCCCTCCCTTTCCTCCCCTCCCTCCCTCCCTCCCTCCCTTCCTTCCTTCCTTCCTTCCCTCCTTTCTTCTTTCCTTCCTACTGGGGATTGCTTTCAATATATCATTTTCACATGTTTTTTCTTCAGAGTTTCCCTCGCTGGCTCTGCACTTAGCATCTTTAGTAAAAGTACATTTTCTCTAACACCTATGAAGTCAAGGGTCGTTCTTTCCTAGGGAGTAAGCTGGGGCCAGTCTGACAGCAATTGTCATCAATCTAAGCCTGGTTGTCAAGTATCCGAACTTTGATTATATGACCATGGAGATATTTTGACAGTTGTAACTTTAAGGACCAGTCTTAAGTCACTTTTTTTCAGTGCAGTGGTAACTTCAAATGATGACTTCAAACGATAAATCACTGTCACCTGGTGATTGGCCCAAAGTCACCCAGTGGCTTCCATGACCAAGGTAGGGCTACAACTCGTGGTGGCTCAGTGGCTCAGTGGCTGAGCTTGTCGATCGAAAGGTCGGCAGTTCAGCGGTTTGAATCCCTAGTGCCGTGTAATGGGGTGAGTTCCCATTACTTGTCCCAGCTTCTGCCAACCTAGCAGTTAGAAAGCAGGTAAAAAATGCAAGTAGAAAAATAGGGACCACCTTTGGTGGGAAGGGAACAGCGTTCCATGAGCCTTTGGCATTGAGTCATGCCGGCCACATGACCACGGAGACGTCTTCGGACAGCGCTGGCTCTTTGGCTTTGAAACGGAGATGAGCACTGCCCCCTAGAGTTGGGAACGACTAGCACATATGTGTGAGGGGAACTTTTGCCTTTACCTAGAACGCACTGTCTCCTGGTGATTGGTGGTTGTAAGCAGGGGTGGGTTCTAAATTTTTTTACTACTGGTTCTGTGGGCGTGGCTTATTTTGTGGGTGTGGCTTGGAGGTCATGTGACTAGGTGGGCGTGGCTAGCTGGTCAGAGTCATTTCTGGAAGGTCCTTGCACTTACAACCCTACTCATTTGTTTGCTTTTAACACTGATCAGCTGTAGGACGGCCCTTTGAAGCCCCGCAGCAAGAGTTTAAACAGTTTTTTTCCCTCTAGTCATCAGCTGGGACTCAGGAGGCAGGAATAGATTGGGGGTGGGACCAAATAAAAGGTAAGAATAATGTGGGGGGGGTGGGGGGGGAGGGCGGGGGGGGAGAACCAGTTCGGTGACGTCATATTGTCACTGCTACCAGCTCGGCCGAACCGGACCGAACCGGGAGGAACCCACCACCGGTTGTAAGTCAATGACTACCTGTAGTCCCTGTGTAGACTACCCAATGATTACCTAGTTCTGTGTAAAATCTCTGCTTTAAAAAAAAAAAAACTCCAAGCGAAGAGATTTATTGGGATTTTTCCCCCTCCCCTTCCCTAAAAGCAACAGGATAATTTGCATTTATTTTTATGCTGACAGGAGAGCGGGTGTAAATCCCTCTTCACTTCAGTCTTCTGTCTCAAATCCTCCTTTTTCTTCCTCCTCCTCTTGACATCAGGTGCTCCCGTTTGCAGGAGAAGGTGGGGGAATCTGAGGTCGCATCTTTCCTTTCAGAATTATCTCTCATTTCATTGACACCAGAAAGAAAATTCTGAGCTCTATAAGAGGGCAGCCTTCCCAGAGATAAAGAGACCGAGCTGCAGCTTTGGTGTTATAGTTAGCCATGTCATGCGGAGTTCGCAGAGGTGGGTTTCACATAATTTTACCACTGGTTCACCGTGCACCGAAAATGTGAGCATTGTTGTGGCCTGCCAGCGGCCAGAAGAGCTGGCAGCAGATTCGGACAGTGAGGAGGTTGGGGAGGAATGTGGGCCAGTCCTGGAGTCTGGGGAAGGCTCGGATGAGGGCACTGAGTCGGAGGCAGAGAGCAGGCCAAAGCCATCTGGTAGTTCTTTGCTGCCTCCGGAGTCTGACATCAGCGAGGCAAAACAACAGTGTGAGCCTGTTCCCAGTGTGCACATGCGCAGAGCTGCCAGGAGACAGGAACAATTAAGGAAACAGGGTCGACTTAGGAGTAAGGCTTGGAGATGATTGGCCCCTCCCATAAGACATAAAGGAAAAGCAAATGGGATATGAGCTTTTGCAGGAAGCAATTAGTTCATCTGGTCGGTGGAAAAGTTCTGTTTGACTCTGTGCTAAGTTTGGCCTTGCCCTGCGTGTGGCAGTTAGTTCTCTGGCAGCATTCCAAGGGAGATAAGGTGGGTGTTTGTAAACACTCCCCTGAAAGACTGTTTGAGAAGCCTTTCGGACTGGGAATGACAATAATTCACAGCCATATGAATAAAAGAGGTTTGCTGGGACTAAGATTGTGCTGTATACTTTCTAAGGAAGCCTAGGTCAGAACAAGCGGACACGGCTTGCACACATGCTCGCGGCTTAGAAAATGTGGCTAAATAGGATGGCATAGCACCGGGGCGGGTGGGTGGCCCCACCCCACCCGCAAGTCGCCACTACCGGTTTACCCAAACCGATCTGAACCAGCTCAATACCAGGTGGTATTATACCACCTCTGCGAGAGTTGGTATATAACATGGACAGCTATATCAATGTTTTAAATAAAAGATAAATAAATTAGTTACCGGGCAAAAGGGCTAACAAAAAAACCCCCAACCCATCCCACCCCAAAATCATCTTTTCTTTTTAACTTTGTGCGTTTTTTATTTTTTATTTTATTTTATTTTATTTTATTTTGAACGGATGCTTTCAGCAGCAAATCCTGCCAAATTATAAGCAGGTGGCTGGTTGAGCTTTCAGGAGACATTAGAAGTTTTATTTTTAAGCATTTAGCCTGATGTTGATTACCTCTTCAGAGACGTCCTGATTTTTCTTAATTCTGAGTTATCAAGCTGCCCGTAACCCCAGAGGCAACTCGGCGACGGCGGGATTTTAACCCTGCTTATGTTGATGATGCAAAATGTTCAATTAAAATGGTGTCTTTTTCTCTCGTTCCCCCATGGACCCAATTATAACTGCATCTCATAAAATTGGGGGGGGGAGGGCTGGCGGACGGGCAGGGGGGAAGATCTTCTGCTTCTTTCTTTCTTGTCCACGATGGTCTTGTCCAGATGCCGACTTGTTAAATCTTTACCTTCCCAAGCAAAGCAGGATGACAATAACAGGCTCCTTGTTATTGTTTGTCTGCAAAGGTGAGATGGATAGAAAGATAGAGCTGGGGCCAGGCTCAGCTCTTGGGTCCTCGCAGGGCATCCATATTAATTAATCTCTCACTGAAGACTGGGTAAGCTAAAATAACCAAGAAAAAAAACTCACAAAAAAGGACTTCAAGGAAGCTTCCTCTCCCTTCATTGATTTGGTCCACCTAGCACAGCGGCAGCAAATATTTTGCCCTCGGTGTGTCAAAAATGCAGAAAATGTCTAATTTGACTCTGCTGGCAGGTCACGACCCCTCCCCGAATAAAAGAAAAAAAAACCTGCTTTTCTATTTTTGAGAGAGTCAGTTTGATTTAGTGGTTAAGGCACCCGGCTAGAAACTGGGAGACTGTGAGTTCTAGTCCTGCCTTAGCCATGAAAGTTGTACTACCAAGAGCCTTGGTAGTACAGTGGTCTAAGGCACCCTGTTATTAAGCTGGTTATTAAGACCAGATGCCTGCGATTACTGCAGGTTCGAATCTCGCCAAGGCTCAAGGTTGACTCAGCCTTCCATCCTTTCTAAGGTGGGTAAATTGAGGACCCAGTTTGTGGGGGCAATAAGCTGACTTTGTATAAATATACAAAAGGATGAAGGCTATTGCTTAGTGCATTGTAAGCCGCCCTAAGTCTCCAGAGAAGGGCGGCATATAAATCAAATTAAAAAAAAAATTGTCTGTATGACCAATCACCAGGAGATAGTGAGTTCTAGTCCCGCCTTAGGCAGGAAAGCTGCCTGTATGACCAATCATCAGGAGATAGTGAATTCTAGTCTGGTCTTAGGCAGGAGAGCTGGCTGGGTGATTCTGAGCCAATCATCAGGAGACTGTGAGTTCTAGTCCTGCCTTAGGCGTGAAAGCCGGCAATGTGACTTTGGGCCAATCACCAGGAGACTGTGAGTTCTAGTCCCGCCTTAGGCAGGAAAGTTGCTGTGTGACCAATCACCAGGAGATAGTGAGTTCTAGTCCCGCCTTAGGCAGGAAAGCTGCCTGTACGACCAATCATCAGGAGACAGTGAGTTCTAGTTCTGCCTTAGGCAGGAAAGCTGGTTGGACAATTTTGAGCCAATCATCAGAGACTGTGAGTTCTAGTCCCACCTTAGCCATGAAGGTTGTCTGGATGATCTTGAACCAATCACTCTCTGTCAGCCCATCCCACTTCACGTGGCTGTTGTTGTGGGGGAAATACCTGGTGTCATTTCTCAAAGAATGTGGTGAAAAACATATTCTTCACTACCCCTGTTTTCCCCACAACAACCTTGTAAGGTGGCTTGGGCTGAGAGAGAGGAGTTGGCCTTAAGTCCCCTAGTTGGCTTTCCTGCTTAAGGTGGGACTAGAACTCCCAGTCTCTTGGTGATTGGCCTAAAGCCTTCCAGCTGGTTTTCCTGCTTAAGGCGGGACTAGAACTCCCAGTCTCTTAATGATTGGCCTAAAGCCTTCCAGCTGGCTTTCCTGCTTAAGGCGGGACTAGAACTCCCAGTCTCTTGGTGATTGGCCTAAAGCCTTCCAGCTGGTTTTCCTGCTTAAGGCGGGACTAGAACTCCCAGTCTCTTAATGATTGGCCTAAAGCCTTCCAGCTGGCTTTCCTGCTTAAGGCGGGACTAGAACTCCCAGTCTCTTGGTGATTGGCCTAAAGCCTTCCAGCTGGTTTTCCTGCTTAAGGCGGGACTAGAACTCCCAGTCTCTTAATGATTGGCCTAAAGCCTTCCAGCTGGCTTTCCTGCTTAAGGCGGGACTAGAACTCCCAGTCTCTTGGTGATTGGCCTAAAGCCTTCCAGCTGGTTTTCCTGCTTAAGGCGGGACTAGAACTCCCAGTCTCTTAATGATTGGCCTAAAGCCTTCCAGCTGGCTTTCCTGCTTAAGGCGGGACTAGAACTCCCAGTCTCCTGGTTTCTAGCCTGGTGCCTTAACCACTAGACCAAACTGGCTAATATAACAACATCGCATCGCATCACACCACAACATAACACAACATAACGACCTACCATACCATAACCCATCCTATAAAGATAAACAGAATAGAGCAACAGAGTTAAACTTGCTGGGCTGATGATAGAACAGGTAGCAGAAAGGCATACAAATCCAGGAAAAAAAGCTTCAATCCTGTGACTTAAGGGATTTGGCAACCTGATATCTAGTACAGTGATGGCTAACCTTTTTGCCATCATGTGCCAGGAAGGGGGTGGGTGGGGGAAGTTCATGTGCGCTCGTGCCCACACCCATAATTCTATGCGCCCTGCCCTGCGCATGCATACACGACCCCTCCCACCCTGCTCCTGGCACATGATGGCCCAGTAGGCCTTCCCCACCCCCTCGGAGGCCCTAGTGAGGCTCTGGAGGCTGGGGACAGCAAAAAAGTCACTTCCTGTCTAACCAAAAGTTGGAAAACAGGCTGTTTCAGGCCTCCGGAGGGCCTCCAAGGGGGTGGGGAAGGCTGTTTTCACCCTCCCCAGATGCATAGAGAGGATCTGGAGCCAGGTGAGAAAGAAAAACGGGCCTTCCCCACCCCACCCCCCAGGCCCTCCGGAGGCAGGAAACAGCCTGTTTCCCTACTTCTGGTGGGCCCAGAAGGCCCAAAAATCAGCTGGCACACCGGAGCTGAGCTGGTGTGCCAGGAAACATGGCTCCGGTGCTATAGGTTCGCCACCACGGATCTAATACTTCAAGTTTTTCCATCCATCCCGATGACCCATATTTACCATCCGGATATTTAAAATACTTTTTTTTTTTTTTAGTTGGTAACCTTAATGGCACATCTTTGAAGTGTCTCCCAGCCCCCACCGGCCAGGAGATAATTTCATAAATATTTCAAAAAGATTCTGCATGTCCATATGGCAGACGGTGGTGCTCTTAGCTGCACCATTTCTTCCCTAAGAACAAAAGTCCTAATAGGAGGGTTAGAATCCTGCCTGACAGACATTTCTCAGAATAAAGTGGAATGCTCAATCGAAATAGTGGTTTAATTAAAGTGAAAACAACACACAGACACCCCCCCAAAAAAACAAAAAAACAAAACAACAACCCCACCACCCTTTGCATCTTCCTAAAAACTCATCAAGTGAGACTGAGATCCGTGTTCTATTGGACTTGATTGACAGAAGGAACAGATTGACTTGGCATGTTGCTAGAGCTCATTAATCTTGTTCAAATACCTACTAGAGAAAATGCAGAGATTTCTCTACAAGCTGTTCTCCGCACAGCACTTAAGACTCTTTGGGTTGCTGGCCGTCTCCTATCACAAGAAGACAAAGGAAGGGAGAGAACATTATTTTAATTATATGTTTCCAAACCACTTCGGAGCTCTGACCACAGTGTCTAAAACTGACAGCCAACGCAGGCATTTTAGAGGTTAGGGTAGCTTTTGCTAAAAGATCTTCAATCTTCCTCTGATTAGTGAGAGGAAAGGGGAGGAAAAAAAAACAAACCAAATCCTTTTTCCATTTTGTTTCATTTTTAAGCGGGTTGTCTTTCCGTGTTCGTCTTTGGCTTTCGTTGAAGGCAATGCTACACCCACCCGTATTGTGACGTACCTTCAACTTTGCATTTAGAATACTTCAAAAGTGTGTTTCAACACACACAGTTTTGCACACAACTGTTTCAAAGGCAAAGACTAAAAGGCATTTATTTGAACCAGTGGTGAAATCCCATTTTTTTTACTAGCGGTTCTGGGGGCGTGTCTTGGTGGGCGTGGCAGGGGAAGGATACTACAAAATCTCCATTCCCACCCCACTCCAGGGGACGGCTACTACAAAATCTCCATTCCCTCCCCACTCCTGGGGGAAGGATACTACAAAATCTCCATTCCCACCCCACTCCTGGGGGAAGGATACTACAAAATCTCCATTCCCACCCCACTCCTGAGGGAAGGATACTGCAAAATCCCCATTCCCTCCCCACTCCAGGGGAAGGATACTGCAAAATCTCCATTCCCACCCCACTCCGGGGGAAGGATACTGCAAAATCTCCATTCCCTCCCCACTCCAGGGGAAGGATACTGCAAAATCCCCATTCCCTCCCCACTCCTGGGGGAAGGATACTGTAAAATCTCCATTCCCACCCCACTCCAGGGAAAGGATATTGCAAAATCTCCATTCCCACCCCACTCTGTGGCCAGCCAGAGGTGGTATTTACTGGTTCTCCAAACTACTCAAAATTTCCACTACCGGTTCTCCAGAACCTGTCAGAACTTGCTGGATTTCACCCCTGATTTGAACCTGCATTAGGAATGCCAAAAATGGAGTATAAATCTGGCTTCTTCCAAGCCATCCATGGATGCACAGATCAGAACGGGAGAATTCACCATGGCTATCTCACCACAACCAACTTGCCATGCCCATCTTGCTGTGGCCAACTCGCTGCAGGACGACTCGCCACAAGACAATTCCACGTGGGATAAGGCAATATGATAAATGTTATCTGCCACTGTTTGTTCGACACTATTTCCATTGACATTATTACCGACGTGAGGTAGCCATGCCAGGTTTGCCATGGCAAAATGGCTGTGGCAAGAAGACTGCAGTGAATTGGCCATGCAAATTCTTCTAGACCCTGCGTAGATCATGAGCTAAATCAAGGGTCACCAAACTTTCGGACCTCAGGGACCACTAAATTCATAATTTTAAATCCTGCGGACCACTAATATGAATTTTTAAAAAAGATTAATAGTATTTTGTGCAATATAAAAAATGCAAACAATTTTTCTGTGGACCACCAACATTTTCTCGTGGACCACCAGCGAACCACCAGTTGATGACTGCTGAGCTAAATGTAGCTTCCAACTTCTCTTTTGGTTTGGTTTGGTTTGGTGGCAGCAGTGCCTCAGATAGAAAGTCCCTACAGAGAGTGGTAAGGACAGCAGAGACGATTATAAGAAGCTCGCTTCCTGTCATTCGGGATACTGCTTATAAGCGCTATGTGTTTAGAGCTCAAAGTATTATATATATATATATATATATATACATCCAAACTAGACTGTTGCTTCTCCGTGTCATATAATATATGTGGGTACATGCATAATCTTGTATGTATGTATGTATGTATGTATGTATGTATGTATGTATTTATCAATCTAGCTATCATCTGTCTTGTCGTGTTTATGTTTATATTAGAGGTCAAAGTGACAATAAAGAATTCTATTCTATTCTATTCTATTCTATTCTATTCTATTCTATTCTATTCTATTCTATTCCATTCCATTCCATTCCATTCCATTCTATTCTTCTGGAGCTTGAAAGCTCTCCCAAAGATTGTTAGAATTGAACTGCAGGTCATTGGATTGTCATTGTGCAATTTTCTGCTACATTAAAATAAATAAATAAATAAAAAACATTAAGCAGCAAGATAGCTGCTTCCGTTATCTCCATCTCCATTAGACAAGATAGCTGTTTTAATTCTTAAAGGAAACCAACTCTTCCAAAAACATCTTTGTTGTTCATTTGGAAATCTCAGTTTTATCCCCTTCATGTAGCTGGTTCCAACAGCGGAGTGAATTAAACATTTCATCCAATTTACAATTCTGATTATCTCCATTCCTCCATTTTGGTGCCCAGAATTTAGGGATGGATTTATCTACAACTACAGCCATCACTGACAGGACCATCTCAGCTGGGGATAATGGGCTCTGTAGCCCCACACCTCTGGGAAAGATGGCCCCATAAAATTCAGGAGATTTATGAGGGCAAGGATTAGGCCATAGCCAAATTATTCCTGAATGCATCTCCTTAATATGGAGGACTTACCATACTTAATTTTGAATGAATGGAAATGAGAGAGAGGGGGGGGGGGAAAGAGAGAGAAAAAGAAAGAGAGAAAGAGAGAGAGAGAGAAAGAGAGAGAGAGACAGGGAGAGGGAGAGAGAGAAAGAGAGAGAGAGAAAGGGAGAGAGAAAGAGAGAAAGAGAAAGAGAGAAAGAAAGAGAGAGAAAGAGAGAGAGAAAGAGAGGGGGAGAGAGAGAAACAGAGAGAGAGAGAAAGAAAGAGAGAGAGAGAAAGAGAAAGAGAGAGAGAGAGAAAGAAAGAGAGAGGGGGAGAGAGAAAGAAAGAGAAAGAGAGAGAATCAAGATTGGAACCCACTATTTAGAGATCTCCGTAGGGAAATAATAATAATAATAATAATTTTATTTCTATACCGCCCTTCTCCCGAAGGACTCAGGGCGGTGTACAGCCTATTTAAAAACACAAAAAACACAACAACAATTTAAAATTTAAAATCATTAAATAATTAGGCTCCAATTAAAATCCCAGAAATTTAAAATACCCCAATTTAAAACATTATGTTAATAGCCCTGCCTGGCGGAACAACAGGGTCTTCAGAGCGCAGCGAAACACCCGGAGGTCGGAAATCTTTCGTATTTCGGGGGGCAGTTCATTCCACAGGGCTGGAGCTCCCACAGAGAAGGCCCTCCCCCTGGGTGTCACCAGCCGACATAACTTGGCTGATGGCACCCGGAGGAGACCCTCTCTGTGGGAGCGGACTGGTCGGTGGGAGGCTATTGGTGGCAGAAGTCGGTCTCGAAGGTACCTGGGTCCTATGCCATGGAGCGCTTTAAAGGTGGTAACCAACACCTTGAATCGCACCCGGAAGACCACTGGGAGCCAGTGCAGCTCGCGCAGGAGGGGTGTCACGTGGGCGCAACGGGTTGCACCCATAACCACCCGCGCGGCCGCATTCTGGACCAGTTGGAGCCTCCGAGTGCTCTTCAAGGGGAGCCCCATGTAGAGAGCATTACAATAGTCCAACCGGGAGGTGACAAGGGCGTGAGTGACCGTGCGCAAGGCGTCCCGATCCAGAAAGGGCTGCAACTGGCGAATCAGGCGAACCTGATAAAAGGCCCCCCTGGCCACGGCCGTCATATGCTCTTCTAAAGACAGCCGTGCGTCCAGGAGGACACCCAGATTGCGAGCCCTCTCTGTGGGGGGCAAAGATTCACCCCCAATAGTCAGCGATGGCACCTGCTGACTATATCGGGGCGCCGGAAGCCACAGCCACTCGGTCTTGGAGGGGTTGAGTCTGAGCCTGTTCCTCCCCATCCAGGCCCGCACGGCCTCCAGGCAGCGGGACATCACATCAAGGGCATCGTTGGGGTGGTCTGGGGTGGAGATGTACAGCTGAGTATCGTCAGCGTACAGATGACACTTCACCCCGAAACCACGGATGATCTCACCCAGCGGCTTCACATAAATGTTGAACAGGAGAGGCGAGAGGACCGACCCTTGCGGCACTCCCCATGCGAGATGCCTCGAGGTCGACCTCTGTCCCCCTGCCAACACAAACTGCGAGCGGTCAGAGAGGAAGGAGGAGAACCACCGCAAAACGGTGCCCCCTATTCCTAACCCCCTCAACTGCTGCAGCATGATACCATGGTCGATGGTATCAAAAGCCGCCGAGAGGTCTAATAGGACTAGGACAGAGGAGCAGCCCCTGTCCCGAGCCCTCCAGAGATCATCCACCAACGCGACCAATGCCGTTTCAGTGCTGTACCCCTGCCTGAAGCCCGACTGGTACGGGTCTAGATAGATAGCTTCATCCAGGTGCCGGGGAAGTTGTCGTGCCACCACACAGGTCCAATAAACACGTGGCGGCACTAATCTTACCCAGAACCCTGTCCACATCCTCGGGAGTCACAGGATCAAACTCCGCCCAGGTAACATTCTCAAGACCTGCCCTCGTCTCCTCCCGTGGACTCATCCAGTCGGAGTCCAAGCCATCCCGAATCCGAGCGACTTTATCGTGCAGGAATTGCACAAAATCCTCAGCGCGACCCTGCAAGGGATCTTCCCGCACTCCCCCCCGGAGGAGGGAGTGGGTCACCCTAAACAAGGCGGCTGGGCGGTTCTCTGCAGATGCGATAAGAGCGGAAAAGTGGTTAGACTTTGCCGCTTTTATCGCCACTAGGTAGGTCTTGATATAAGACCTCACCTGTGTCCGGTCGGAATCGGATTGGCTAGTCCTCCAAATGCTCTCTAGGCGTCTTTTCCGACGCTTCATCTCTCTCAGCTCCTCAGAAAACCAAGGAGCCAGTTGAGATCGGCATCGGGTCAGAGGCCGCAAAGGCACGACGCAGTCCAAAGCTCCAGCGGCCGCCCTTTCCCTTCTTTTCCCAAAGAAAAAAGATCAATCCAAGTTTGGTACAAGTTAGGCTCTCTGACTCTTTTTATTCTTGCCAATTTAGCTTTGTCCTGTCATGCTTAATTGTGACTGAACCAACAATAAATCTAAGCATAGGGAAATTAACTGCAGGTTTTCTCACACGGTAATGGTCTTTCTATGAATTGATACATCCCTCTAATTAGCTGGTGTCTCCAACAAGTGTAAGGGAAAGAAAGTTAAAATTTATGTACCGTAGATGAATGGTTTTTTTTTTTTTTCATGTCCATAGTTTCCCAGGATTGTTTCAATGTTGTAGAAGAGAAGCTTGCTCAAGAAATTAACAGAATGGAGAGGAGGACCATCAAACAGGTGAGCCACGGAGGCGCAGTGGTTAGAGTGCGGTACTGCAGGCTACGTCTGCCGGCTGCCGGCTGCCTGCAATTTGGCAGATCAAATCTCACCAGGCTTAAAGTTGACTCCGCCTTCCATCCTTCCGAGGTGGATAAAATGAGGACCCAAAATTGTTGGGGGCCATAGGCTGACTCTGTAAACCACTTAGAGAAGGCTGTAAAGCACTGTAAAGCGGTATATAAATCTAAGTGCTACTGCTATTTCTCCATTAGTTTTATATTGAATCAATCTACACACAACATGCCTTATTCTTGTTCCACAAGGCATATTATTTTAGGGTTGGAAAATCTGTGATCCCAAGGCCCTGTGTAACTCCTGATCATCTTTCTGTGATCCTGGGGACCCGTCTGATAAAATTTGTTGAAAATAGAACCAAGTTTTTGGACACGATGAGATAAAAAATGCATGGAAACTAGTGTTCCAGTCCTAAAATGGGCCTTTGGTGTCTGTTAAAAAAAACCAAAGAACCTTCTGAAAAAAAAATATATATCCCAAATTCTGTCCTACTAGATCTACTGGGCGGGGGGTTGGACTAGATGACCTACAAGGTCCCTTCCAACTCTGTTAATCTGTATCTGTACTGTTCCTGCTTTCAGATGCTAAATGGATCCTTCCCTTCCCCAATTTGCCTGTCCTTGTTGTATTTACACAAAAGGACCTGCGGAATCAATTAAACTCTGCAAAACAGGCACAGAGAAGGGGGGGGAAAACAGCTTTACAAGACTCTAAATGTTACTTAATTAACGCTTTATGAATGAGAGGCCATTAAGATTGCAATCTTTTCATTGTTCTTGTAAAGGGTTTCCAATCAATAAATTGCTCCTGTATAATAAAGTACATGAAAAAGGAGGAGAAGGGAAGCATTTTTGACCTCGGGTAAAGCAAGCTGAGAACTGCATTTGGGGATTATTATTATTATTATTTACTTTATTCATTAAACATGAAACTCAGTGAACTGAACATTCAAAAATGCATCACCAATATCATTGACTGGTGCTAATGGTTGATACGGGTTGCTGCCAGCCTCCTAGGTATCAACCAAGTACCTTCTTAAGATGTACAATATTCCAAGTAGCAGTTTTTTGCAGTTCCGCTGGTGTTATTGCAGGAAGCTGCAATTTGTTGATATATGTTATAAAATTCTTGGACATGGTACGAAGTCCCCCAATGACAATGGGTATCACTGTTACATGTTTCATCCATAACCATGTAGTTTTGATGGCCAGGTTGTGATATTTCATGATTTTTTTTCAGTTCTTTGACTCTGGCATCTCCTGGTACAGCGATGTCAATAAATTGTACGTTTCAATTTTCGACAACTGTGATATCTGGTGCGTTGTGTTCCAAATGACAATCCGTCTGTATTCAAAAGTCCCACAAGATCTTCACCTTCTCATTTTCGACAACTTTTTCCACTTTATGTTCTCTTGACTTTTTGGATACAGGTAAGTTGCATTTTTTACATAATGACCAGTGGATTAATTTAGCAACTCGGTTGTGTCTAGCTCTGTAATCAGTGTGTGCAATTTTGCTGCATTTACATATTAAATGTGAACAGTTTCGACTTTGTCATTGCAAAGTCAGCAGTTTGGATTGTCGGTGGATTTTTGTATCTTTGCTTTCATGGCATTAGTTTGTAGTGCTTGTTTTTGAGCAGCGAGTATTTAACCTTCCGTTTCTTTCTTGATGGTTCCCATCTTAAGCCATGCATCACATTTTCCTTCCATGTTTTTCAAGTGCTGTCCATGCAAAGCTTTTGTTTTCTATCTATTTAATCTGTCATCCAGCTGTTCTTCCTTATATTCTGCCTTTGTTTCTGTTGTTTTTATAATGTTCTCTGTTTTCACAGCCTGCAGCAATTTTTCTGTACTTTGGTTCACATAATCATTCAAACTTTGTTTTTCTTCTTCTAAAGTGTGATGGATTTGCAATACTCCTCTGCCCCCTATTTTTTTTTTGGCAGGTACAACCTGTCAATGTCACTTCGTGGATGTAAAGCATGGTACATATTCAAAAATTTGCGCGTTTTCCAGTCCAAGTTTTCCAGGTCAGCCAAAGTCCAGTTGATGATTCCAGCTGAGTAGTGTATCACTGGAACTGCCCATGTATTAATGCCTCTAATTATGTTTCCAGCATTCAGCTTTGATTTTAATATTTTGCGGACCCTCCTGATGTATTCCTTTTGCGTTAACTCTTTGACTTTTCCATTCAAGACTTTATCTGCTTCCAATATGCCTAGGTATTTGTAACCATCATCCTTTGCTAATGCTTTTACTAGGTTTCCATTTTCCAGTTCTATTCCTTCTATTTGTTTTCCATTTTTCCTTGTGGCATGGATAATATAGCACATTTTTCAAGTCCAAAGTTCATTTTGATGTCGCTGCTGAACAGTTGAACTGTGTTGAGTATTGATTTAAGTTCACTGGGGCTTTTCACATACATTTTTAAGTCATCCATGTATAATAGATGGTTTAAGCTGAGCTCTGCGTTTGGGTATTATTATTATTCACGGAAGTCTCCCATGAAGGTCAGACATGGTGACCTCATGACCCAGGGAAGATGCAACCTTGGGGTTGGACTAGAAGACCTACAAGGCCCCTTCCAACTCTGTTAATCTGTAATCTGTAATCATGTTAGGTGCAAGCACCCGCAGGGATGCTGCATTGTCATAAATGTGAGGAGCTGTTGTAGGCCACTTTTTCCCAGCATCATTGTAATTTGGGAGGTTCGTTAAATAACAGAAAGTAGAATGATAGGTTAGTTTAATGAAAAGAAGAAACAGAAGTGACATGATAGCAGTGTTCCAATATCTCCATGGTTGCCACAAAGAAGAGGGAGTCAAATTATTCTCCAAAGCACCTGAGGGCAGGACAAGAAGCAATGGGTGGAAACTAATCAAGGAGAGAAGCAACCTAGAACTAAGGACAAATTTCCTGACTGTGAGAACAATTCACCAGTGGAACAACTTGCCTCCAGAAGTTGTGGGTGCTCCAACACTGGAAGTGTTAAAGAAGAGATTGGACAGTCATGTGTCTGGAATAGCATAGGGTCACTGCTTGAGAGGTTTAGAGGACTAGACTAGAAGACCTCCAAGATCCCTTCCAACTCTGTTATTCTATCTCTCCCAATATGGTGACCTCCAAATGGGATGATTGCCAGAATCCTTAGCCAATACAGCTAGCAGCCAGGATCACATTCGCTTAACGTCCACTATAAAAAAAACATCATAAAAACAGGTGATCTTCCTGACAGTAAGAACAATTAATCCGTGGAATGGCTTGCCTCCAGAAGTTGTGCGTGCTCCAATTGCCCAAGGAGCTGCTGATCCAGTTCTACAGAGGGATAATTGAGTCTGTCATCCGCACTTCTATAACTGTCTGGTTTGGCTCTGCAACCCAACAAGACAGACACGGACTTCAGAGGATAATTAGAATGGCAGAAAAAACAATGGCTACCAACCTGCCTTCCATGGAGGACCTGTATACTGCATGAGTCAAAAAGAGGCCTGTGAAAATATCTACAGACCCCTCACATCCTGGACATAAATTGTTTCAACTCCTACCCTCAAAACGACGCTATAGAGCACTGCACACCAGAACAACTAGACACAAGGACAGTTTTTCCCCGAACGCCATCACTCTGCTAAACAACTAATTCCCTCAACACTGTCAAATTATTTACTAAGTCTGCACTACTATTAATCTTCTCATCGTTCCCATCACCCATCTCCTCCTACTTATGACTGTATGACTGTAACCTTGTTGCTGGTATCCTTACGATTTATATTACTATTGTTTCCTGATTGCTTATTTGTAACCTATGACTATCATTAAGTGTTGTACCTTATGATTCTTGATGAACGCATCTTTTATTTTATGTACACTGAGAGCATATGCACCCAAGACAAATTCCTTGTGTGTCCAATCACACTTTTTTTTTTTAATTTGATTTATATGCCACCCTTCTCCGGAGACTCAGGGCGGCTTACAATGCGTTAAGCAATGGCCTTCATTCTTTTGTATATTTTATACAAAGTCAGCTTATTGCCCCCACAAACTTGGCCAATAAAGAATTCTATTCTATTCCATTCCGTTCCGTTCCGTTCCGTTCCGTTCCACTCCACTCCACTCCACTCTACTCCACTCCACTCCACTCCACTCCACTCCATTCCATTCCATTCCATTCTATTCTAACACTGGAGGTTTCTTAAAGAAGAGTTTGGACAATGCTTTGTCTTGAAATGACATTGGGTTTCCTGCCTGAGCAGAGGATTGGACTAAAAGGCCTCCAAGGTGCCTTCCAACTCTGTGATTCTGTTAATGGAAGAGTTGGGGATGGCAAGGTGGTGACACTTTTCAATCCGTTCACTTCTTTCTAACCCTCCCCTTTGTTTTAATGCTCCTTCCTCAGCCCAACTGTGCCATCAAGCTACTTTTCTCCTGGTTCAACTCGCTCCCCATCCGGCCTTCTGACCTTCAGAGTCACCGGCTGATGGTTTCCCACCGACTCTCTTCTTTCCTCTGCGTTTCTCTGCAAGAGAGAAGCTTTTTACAACATGCAAGCTTTCAGCAAAGGTCAGACAGCGGGGTCTAGGAGTTACAGCTGGGCTGACGGAAGGTCGCGGTTTTGATAATCTTTCTAAGTCGGAGGCAGAGGGATAAACCTTGCCTGTCTCTAGCACCAGTGGTTGGAATCTGCCTAATAAAACACCATTAATGCACGTTGCCTATTGGAATAAACACCAGTCTTCTTTCCATACGCACTAAGAAAGATTCGAAGGGAAGTTTAGTTGAGTTCATCTTTAATACAAATTGTTCTACTTTGCATTTACAGTGTATGGTTCTCCCAATGTATATATTTCAGGGATGAAATGCTCTGAAGTCTGCTACTGGTTCGCTTTGCTACCGGTTTGCTTCACGCGTACATGCTCAGCGTGTGCCAAACGTACAGGATGAATTGCCTGTAGAAGTTTGTGAACCCCAGGAAGCTTTGCAGTTGTCTGCGGGTGCGAGAGGGTCGCCAGTCTAGGACTGATTGTACTTTAGCCGGGTCCATCTCTATCCCCTCGTTTGACACTCGGTAACCTAAGTAGTCTAGCCGCAATTGGTGGAACTCGCATTTTGACAGTTTGACATAGAGGTTCGCTTTCAGCAGTTTTTCCTGCACTTTGCGGACGAGGGGTATGTGTTCGTCTATGGTCTCTGTGTAAATGAGGATGTCATCTAGGTAGACGAGGACCCCCTTATAGTTTGGAAATTCATTTATTTTGAGATAGCATCGAAACCTGACACGTGCGCTTCAAATGCAGGTGCACTGCAGGCGCTACCGTGCAGCGCTGAAAATGGAGGATTAAGAAGCCTTTTCTAAGGTAAGTAGAATAGTGAGGGGGGGGGAACAGTTCTTCCGCGCAATGTTGTGGCCCGTCAGCGGCCTGTGCAGATTGTAGCTGATTCTGACAGCGAGGAGGCTGGTGTGGTGTTGTGCCAGCAGCCTGTGCAGCTGGCACTCAAGTCAGACAATGAGGAGGCTGGAGAAGATGTGGTGCCAGAGGCAGGGATTCAGCCAGGGCCTTCAGAACCTCCAGAGGCTCCCTTAAGTGAAGAGGAAGAAGAGGAGGAGCCTCTTCTCGATGCATGGGTGCGCAGAGCTGCCAAAAGGAAGAAGTGGCTCCTGAGGAGGAGGTCTCCTCGAGAGTAAGGCTTGGGGCTAATTGGCCACTCCCTTAGCCTATTTAAGGAGGAACGCCACTTGCAACAATCTGTAGAGAACAACTTTAGTTCACTCTCCTTCACGTCTGGATTCTCTGCAAATTGCTTCTGGGCTTTCTGCCAACCTTAGTAAGATTGTGATTACTTTATCTTTGGTTTCTTGTAGGCTGTTAAGAAAGTTTATTAACAGCCTTTGCTTTGAAAAAGACTGAGTTATTTTAATAAATTAAGTTTTGTACAAACTTTGTGTGTGCTGTGTTCTTTGGGATCCATAGCTGGGGCAGAACACACAATTTAGATTAGCTAGAAAGCAGGATTTCCTGCTTTCTAGCCAATATAAATCGTGTGGCACAGCTGATTGTTGGAAATACTAGCTCGCCTGAACCGGTAGCATTTTTTTTTACTACTGGTTCGCCTGAACCAGTAACTTTTATTACTACCGGTTTGGGCGAACCGGTCCGAACTGGTAGCATTTCACCCCTGATATATTTCAGGAAATCAGTTGAAAGAAAACGTATAACTGTGTGGAGAAATTTGATCTATGTCCATATCTTCCTTCTATATTAATTTTTTAATATTTAATTTTCTTGTCTCGACTTACGAGCACAGCTGAGACTCAAAATTGATGTTGCTCAGAGAGACATTGGTGAAGTGAGTTTTGCCCCCATTTTACGACCTTCCTTGCCACAGTTGTTAAGTGAATCACCGCAATCGTTAAGTTCGTAACACAGTTGTTAAGTGAATCTGGCTTCCCCCTTGACTTTGCTTATCCGACGGTCGCAAAAGGGGATCATGTGACACTGGGACACTGTGCTACCATCATAAATACGAGTCAGTTGCCAAGCTTCTGAATTTTGACCATGTGTCCATGGGGATGCTGTAGCGGTCGCAAGTGTGAAAAATAGTCCTAAGTCATTTTTTTTCAGTGCTTTGAATGGTCACTAAATGAACTGTTGTAAGTTGAGGACTGTATGTGCATGTTTCTCCTGGAGGAAATACACACCAAACAGAATATAGAGACATGGTATTTTCTCTACAAATAACCAAAAAAAAGGAGGAAAGGCTCTTCATGCAGCCTCTTTACAAAAAGGAGAAACGGATGAAGGGAAGGAACAAGGCGAAGAATCCCCCAAAAGCTGCAGAAAGGGAAAAGAATTGATTGTGTCCTACGGAGAAGTGATTCTGTGCTCATCTTCGCTCTCTCCCACTCAGGTTGATAAGAGGGTCCCCAGGCATTAGCAATTATGAGTAATTTGTATGAATAATAAGAACAGCTTTTTTATTATAGGCAATAAAATGACTTTTTTTCTCCCCCTTTCCATTATCTGTGCCACAATGCAGCACAGGTGCTCATTTGGTGGAAGGAAGGAAGCTGTTGATAAAAGTGACTTTTGTTTTAAGGGAGATTCTTCCATTTTCCTTTCTTTCCTAAAACACGCTAAAGGCCACACTAAAAGAACGTAAAATAAAAATGGGTTTTTTTCCTTAGTCTTCCTTCCTTCCTTCCTTCCTTCCTTCCTTCCTTCCTTCCTTCCTTCCTTCCTTCCTTCCTTCCTTCCTTCCTTCCTTCCTTCCTTCTCTCTTTCTTTTTATTTTGTTTTCTTCCTTCATCTTCCTTTCCCTTCCTTCCATCCTCCCACCCTCCTCCTTTCTTCTCTCACTCCTCCTCCCTCCCCTCCTTCTCCTTCTCTTTCTTTCTTTTTTCCTTCATCTTACTTTCCCTTCCTTCCTTCCTCCCTCCCTCCCTCCCTTCTTCCTTCCTTCCTTCCTTCCTTTCTTTTTTCTTTCTTTCTTTCTTTCTATTTCATTTTCTTCCTTCATCTTCCTTTCCCTTCCTTCCTCCCTCTCTCCGCTCCTCCTCCCTCTCTCCCTCCCTCCTTCCTTCCTTCCTTCTATCTTTCTCTTTCATTTTCTTTCTTTCTTTCTATTTCATTTTCTTCCTTCATCTTCCTTTCCCTTCCTTCCTTCCTTCCTATCTGCCTGCCTGCCTGCCTGCCTGCCTCTCTCCCTCCCTCCCTCCCTCCCTCCCTCCTTCCTTCCTTCCTTCCTTCCCTCCTTCCTTCCTTCCTTCCTTCCTTCCTTCCTTCCTTCCTGCTATCTTTCTCTTTCATTTTCTTCCTTCATCTTCCTCTCCCTCCCTCCCTCCCTTGCTTTCTTCTCCCTCTCCTCTTTCCTCCCCTACTCCTCCCTCCTTCCTTCCTTTCTCCCTTCCTCTTCCTCATCAATAATAATAACAGTAACAGTTATTACTGCTGGGAAGAGGTGCGATTATTGGATTTTTTAGCAGAACAAAAGGGAAAGAAGTTCATTTGGAGCAGCTTGGACCCAAATGAGCCCCGTTTCCTCATTAGTAGGGCATCTCAAACTAGAGGTATTTTTTTGTTTTAAAGGAAAGAGCTCAGGGAAAAAGCCAGGCAGATGATTTATTTTTTTTTTAACCCTACCCTACAAATAGGTTTCTTCTGAATAATGGGGTTTATGCAAAGATATCCTGGCCTGAAGGCAGATGAAGCTACGAAACTATGTCACTCAGCGCTCTCCAGCCTGGCCCAATTTCAGCTCGCATTTAGCTGCAAAGAGCTTGGCATTGCCAAGTGAGAAACTCTCTTAAGAGTTCAACATTTGCATAAATCCCCTGGAGAACGGGAGAAGTGTTCAAAAACCCTTGAGGGGTAAGTGCACAGGCTGAACTATATGAACAAACCTGTCAGTTTTGAGAATCATTAGGAAGCAATAGCTTAAGGGTTGATTTAAAAATGCGGGCGGCTGTTGACTCAGGAGTTTCCTGGAGTTGGAACCCATCCAAAGATTTGGCTTCCATTCTTCCTTCTGCCTGTTCAGGGTTAATTGCTGCATTGCCAGGCAGTTGAGTGGGTGGATATAACAAGAACGATCATTTATTTAATTATTTATTGAGCGCGTGGCATATAACGGAATTAACAGAGTTGGAAGGGTCCTTGGAGGTCTTCTAGTCCAACCCCCTGCTCCACCAGGAGACCCTGTACCATTTCAGACAAATGGTTGTCCAATTTGCGGGACCGCCTTCTGCCGCCGATAGCCTCCCACCGACCAGTACGTGCCCACAGAGAGGGACTCCTCAGGGTGCCGTCAGCCAGGCAATGTCGGCTGGCGACCCCCAGGGGGGAGGGCCTTCTCTGTGGCAGCTCCTGCCCTCTGGAACGATTTGCCCCCGGAGATACGAAGGATATCGGATCTCCGGGTCTTTCGCCGTGCCCTAAAAGCTTTTCTTTTCCATCAAGCAGGGCTGGTGTGAACCACCCACCCCCTTTTTTTTTTAAGCTTTTTAAATTGTCAATGGGTTTTAGTTTGAATGTTTTAAATTCTGGGCCAAAGTCATGTAATTCTTTTTAAAATTTAAAATTTTGTATTGGTATGTGTTTTAGTTCTGGCTGTGCACCGCCCTGAGTCCACTAGGAGAAGGGCGGGATACAAATTGAATAAAATAAATAAAATATCTTCTTAACAACTTCCCGTGTTGGAGCATTCACAACTTCTGGAGGCAAGTTGTTCCACTGGTTAATTGTTCTCACTGTCAGGAAATTTGTCCTTAGTTCTAAGTTGCTTCTCTCCTCATTTCCATCCGTTGCTTCTTGTCCTGCTCTCTGGAGAATAGGTTAATCACCTCTTCTTCAGGGGTGGGATTCTACTGGTTCGGACCGGTTCATGTGAACCGGTAGCTCTGATTATCAGGTTGGGCCACCCCCCCCCCCCCTGCACTTTACTTACCTTTATCTTCTCAGCTGATTGGCACGGCAGAGCAGATTGCTGCACCTCTGCTGTGTTATTCCCAAGTGATAACACAGAAGGTTATGTGGATACGGTGGCTCAGTGGCTAAGACGCTGCACTTGTTGATCGAAAGGTTGGCAGTTCAGCGGTTCGAATCCTTAGTGCCGCATAACAGGGTGAGCTCCCGTTGTCCCAGCTTCTGCCAATCTAGCAGTTCGAAAGCACATAAAAAATGCAAGTAGAAAAATAGGGACCACCTTTGGTGGGAAGGGAACATTATTCTGTGCATCTTTGGCGTTGAGTCATGCCGGCCACATGACCACGGAGACGTCTTCAGACAGCGCTGGCTCTTCGGCTTTGAAACGGAGATGAGCACTGCCCCCTAGAGTTGGGAATGACTAGCACATATGTGCGAGGGGAACCTTTACCTTTACCTTTAACACAGAAGGTTAATATTTGTAAAACTGTGCATGCGCGCCATCACCGAACTTGTTGTTAAACTAGTAGTATCCCACCACTGCTCTTCTTTGTGGCAACCCCTTAGAAATTGGAAGACTGCTATCCAGTGGTGGGTTGCTACCTGGATTGGGCGAACCGGTAGCGGTGGAGGCAGGAGGCTCTGCCCACCTGCTCAGACATCTCTACATATGCACAGAAGTGTTTTGTGCGCGCACGAGCACACGAGCGCCCACGAGCAAACCGGTAGCGTCCAAAATTGAAACCCACTACTGCTGCTATCATGTCACTCCTAGTCCTTCTTTTCATTAAACTAGACATACCCAATTCCTGCAACCGTTCTTCATATGTTTTAGCCTTCAGTCCCCTCATCATCTTTGTTGCTCTTCTCTGCACCCTTTCCAGAGTCTCAACATCTTTTTTAACATTGTGGTGACCAAAGCTGAATGCAATATTCCAAGTGTGTGTTTCTTTTCACAATGGGGAAAAAACAAAAATCTTGCAAGGTACACCACCTTCATGAAGATCGAAGGAAGTTGAGGCAACTTAACTTCAAGAAGTCTGTTGTGGTCCTCCAGCAGCCTGTGGCACTGGCAGCGGAGTCAGACACTGATGAGGCTGAGGAAGAATATGGGCCAGTCCTGGAGGCTGGGGAAGGCCCGGATGAGGGCTCTGCGTCGGAGGCAGAGATGGGGCCAGGGCCATCGGGGAGTGATGTGCGGACTCCGGAGCCTCCAGAGGCTGACAATAGAGAGGCAGAGGAACAGGAGGAGCCTGTTCCTAGTGCACGCATGAGAAGAGCTGCCAGAAGGCAAGAGCAGCTAAACCAAAAAGGACGACTTGGGAGTAAAGCCAAGAGATGATTGGCCCCTCCCTTAAGGCTTAAAAGACCAGCAACAGCTCTTGGGCTCTTTGTCGGAAAACAATGTTGATAGATTTGTTTCTTGTCTTGCTGCATTTCTTTCTTATTGGCGTCTTCTGCTTTTGAACTTTTGCCAAGAGAAGCCTTTGGCAAGTTGCCTAATTATACCAAGGTTGGTGATTAGACTGAAGAATTTGTGTTATGAAGAATTTGTTTTGAATTAGTCTGGACTACGCTGAGAATGAGTTAATTCTCAGCTGTTCTAATAAAGTCTGTTTGTTTCGAACTGTTTGCATCTGATAATACCTACTTGGGCCTGGGTCACAACAAAGTCTTCCACTTACAACCATTTGTTCAGTGACGGTTACGATGGCATTGAAGAAAGCAACTTATGGCCGTTTTTCACACACTTAACGACCGTTGCAGTATCCCCCCATGGTCACGTGATCAAAATTCAGACGCTTGGCCACTGTCTCGTATTTATGACGGTTGTAAGTATGAAAAATGGTCATAAGTCACTTTTTTTCAGGGCCGTTGTAATTTTAAACGGTCACTAAACGAACTGTTGTACGCCGAGGACTATCTATACCTGTGAATTGCATCCAGAAGTGGAAGCAGTGAGAGCTGGTCTCCTTCCAAAGTTCTGAGCTTGGCACGTCGGGAAGCGAAAACGCTAAATTTCTAGCAAGGTTGATAAAAATGGAACTCTGATATTTGAACCTTCCTTGAAGCCTTCAAAAGTCAGAACTTTTCCCAAGCTGAAATTGTAGTCAAGCACTTACATCACGCGGCCTATTTTTAAAGTGTTAGTGAAATGGATGGGAAGATAACCTTTTTAAATAAAAAGAAGTAAGAAAAGAACAAAAAATATCAGTTCTCAAAACACCAAGAGAAACACCATACTTTATATTTAAAGCAGCTGCAGAGAGAGAGAGAGAGAGAGAGAAGGTGCTAAAAAAACTCATCAGGGAAGGACTCACGTACCAGAAGATGCGAATGTGCTATTCATTGTTTTGCCTGTCACATATATTCTGGTATCTACTTTGTTTTCGGGCCGTGCTTAATATTGCGGCTGTAATTCAGTTCCTTATTTTACAGAGTAGATTTTAAGGCATCTAGGAAACTGCCTTGTTTTAAGGTAGATAGTAGTCTAATTCTCTGACATTTGCCATCCAGGGCCCAGACAAGAGCCGTTCCCACTTGTCAAAACCAGGGGTGGGCTTCAAAAATTTTAGCAAGGGGTTCTCTGCCTGGTTGCTGGATGGGCGTAGCCATGGTGGGTGTGGCCTAATTGGCCTCCTGCACCACGCCGAGGGCGTTTTTGCCCTCCCCGGGCTCTGGAGGCTTTCCTTGAGCCTTCAGGAAGCCGAAAAGGGCCTCCCCAGGTTCCGGAGGCTCTCTGGAGGCTGGGAACAGGCCCATTTCTGGCCTTCCCAAACTTCTGGTAGGCCCGTTTTTCACCTTCTCCAAGCCTCCGTGCACTTACCTGCATTCAAAACAGGCTGCAAGGGGACTCCTGGGAGGGGAGGGGCGGGATGGGCGGAGCCAGCCAGGAGTGGGATTTGGGTGTTCTCCAAACTGCACAGAATCTTAGCTAGAGATTCTTCCCTCCAGCAGCCCACCCCTGGTCAAAATGTATTGATAACCGAATCACAAAATCTTGTACATAATGTGCCATCTTTGGCAGGCACAGTAAATGGAGTCCTTGGGTGCATCTTTAAAGTGGAAGATTGATCTAATAAGCATCCAAGCTCCAGCATAGGAGAAAGAACCAAAAAATGGTCCACCTTTTAGGGAAACCTTGGTCAACATGATCTGTAGTGGACTTCTTCTTCCTGAGTTGTTCTTGAAAGTGGCCTGAATACACTTTGACACTTAACAATTACTCTTTTTTGGGGTGGAGGCGCAATGGCTCAGCAGTTAAAGACATTGAGCTTGTCAGCTGGAGAGTGACAGCTAGGGTTCGAGACCTGAGCTCTGCACAAAGGGTGAGCTCCCGTTCCTTGCTCCAACTCCTGTCTACCTGTTGTGACCTAGGCTTACTGAGTCATTACAATACACAATTAGTCCCAAAAAAACCCATTTTATTGTAACAACTGAGAATTACGTTCATTCCCAGCTGAGTCCCAATTAGCTGCAAAACAAGTCCTTCAGAAGAAATCCTTCGGGATAATCACCAGTCTTTATCTTCTTTGACACCCTGCCAAAGGCCGTACTTGGCAAAGCCCCACGAAGTTCAGAAACAAACAAGAGATGCGGACTGGAAACAGAGTTAACAATGTTGCTTTCCTGCAAAAGGCCCAAGTGCCTTTGTTCCTCTTTAAAAACTTATGGGAGGGGCCAATCATCTCCTCACCTTACTCCCAAGTCATCCCTTTTACTTTAGCTGCTCTTTCCTTCTGATAGCTCTGTGCATGCATGCACTAGGAACAGGCTCCTCCTGTTCCTCTGCCTCTCTGCTGTCTGACTCTGGGGGCTCCGGAGTCCGCGCATCACTCCCTGATGGCCCTGACCACTTTTCTGCCTCTGATGCAGAGCCCTTGTCTGGGCCTTCCCCAGACTCCAGGACTGACCCATGTTCCTCCCCAGCCTCCTCACTGTCAGACTCCACTGCTAGCTCTGCAGGCTGCTGGTGGACCACAACACTACCTAACAATTCAAAAGCATGCAAATGCAAGTAGATTAATAGGTAGCACTTCAGTGGGAAGATAACAGTGTTTCATGCGCCTTTGGTGTATAACCATGCTGGTCACAAGACCACGGAAAATATTTTTGCAGAATGCTGGCTCCCTCAACCAAGAAATGGAGATGAGCTTAGGGTGCTTAGGGTGTCAGGGAAACTGTTACCTTTTAACTCTTTTTTAAAAGCTTAGCTGTGTCAGCTTTGGAAGCCATATTAGGCCGGAAGCTTCCATGCTGCCACCTTCTCATGTGTGGGAAAATAGGAGGGGGGATTTAGTAGAGGGGTTGTCTTTATATATATATATATATATATAAATTTGATTTATATGCCGCCCTTCTCCGGAGACTCAGGGCAGCTTACAATGCGTTAAGCAATAGCCTTCATTTTTTTGTATATTTTATACAAAGTCAGCTTATTGCCCCCACAAACTGGGTCCTCAGTTTACCTACCATATTAGCATTCTTCCTGTCAGTCGAGGTCAAGCCGATCCTGCATCTGGAGAAGGAGTGGTCGGAGTGATGTCTCGAGATGGGGCGGATGGTGATTGGAGCATGTGATCGACTGAGGAGTGAGGGGATGGTTTGGGGGGGGTTTGATTTACTGAGGAAAAACCCAGACCTCTCAGATTTGGGTTTTCCCAGATGTGCTAGTTTACCTATTCTAGTAAATAGAACTTTGAAAAATGCTTGCTTCAGAGTCTTTACTTCGAAAAAAAAGGGGAAGATATCCAAGTGGTTTCTAGGTAAGAGTCCAATAAGAGAGTTCATTGGCTGATATAGTCACATGTGATGTCTGTAAAGACTTAACCCCTTCTAGTCTCTGGTGCATCATATGCAGGCAATATCTGACAGTGATTGGAGCATGTGATTGACTGAGGAGTGAGGGGATGGTTTTGGGGGTTTTGACTTACTGAAGGAAAACCTGGACCTCTCAGATTCGGGTTTTCCCAGATGTGCTAGTTTACCTATTCTAGTAAATAGAACTTTGAAAAATGCTTGCTTCAGAGTCTTTACTTGGAACTGGGGGGGGGGGTTTTCTGGAATGCTGACAAGTTGCTTGTTCACTTTTCCCCATAGCTACCTATGGTTGTGAAAGCTGGACCTTAAAAAAAGGCGAGACAGGAAGAAAATCAACTTATTTGAGCTGTGGTGCTGGTGAAGGTTCCTGCATATTCCTTGGACAGCAAAGCTGACTAACAAGCAAATACCAGAGCACATACCACAAGACATGTCACTAGAAGGCAAAATCACGAAACTGCAACTGACTTGTTCTGTCCCCGTCCCACACACGCACCCCCACAGACGGCCTGGCGTTAATAAGCCACACAACAAAATCTTTGAAGATAAAGCTGGCAGCAACCCAGTGGCTAGCTGCCAATTCAGACTTTACTCACATAAAACAAAGATTAGACTGCAAGCATTCCGATAAAGCAGGCAAAGTTTCCGCAATACAAGGATTAGTCCAAATGCAGTCCGACAAGGCAGGCAGAAGTCCAGTAATGCAGAGATCATGGATTATTTCTAGTTTTTGCTCATCACAAACTGAACCGGACACCACACCCACATTTATACCCTTTGGGGTGTGGTCCAGTGACTCAGCTAATCTCTGGCACGCCTTTCCCTCTGCTGCGCACGCTTCTCCCTGCGCCTCTGCTGAGGATCCAGCCAGCACTTATCTCCTTCGTCACTGTCCACCTGTGGCTGCAGGGACGTGCTTGGCTCTGGGCCTATCTCTTGGCCTTCGGTGTCCTCTGGAGGCATTGCCAGAGAGGAGGGTCCTGGAGAGGGAGGCCTTGCCAACTCCTTTCCCTCACTCTCAGAGTCTGCATCTGTCGATAGCCCAGGCTCAGGCAACGGAGCCACAACATGACTTATTTTGGCCATCTCATGTGGAGGAATTCACTAGAGAAAGCAATTACTTTAGAAAGAGTTAGCTGTAAAAGGAAACCAGACTGTCAAAGAACACGGTGGCTGGACACCATCAAAGCTGACCCCAGCTGGAGCACAGAACAACTCAGAATCAGAATAGAGCTGGAAGGGACCTTGGAGGTCTTCTAGTCTAGCCCCCTGCTCAAGCAGGATACCCTATTCCACTTCAGACAAGTGACTGTCCAGTCTCTTCTTAAAAAACTCCAGTGATGGAGCACCCACGACTTCTGGAGGCAAGCTGTTTCATTGGTTAACTGTCCTCACTGTTAGGAAGTTTCTCCTCAATTCCAGGTTGCTTCTCTCCTTGATTAGTTTCCATCTGTTGTTTCTTGTCCTGCCCTCTGGTGCTTTGGAAATTAAATTGACCCTCTCTTGTTTGTGGTATCCGTTCAAATACTGGAATACTGCTATCGTGTCCCCCCCACTCCTTCTTTTCTCTAGAAGCAGAACTCAGAGAAGTAGTGCAAGATCAGAAGATGTGGAGCAAGAGTGGTATTCACTTTTTTTTTTAAATTTGATTTATATGCCGCCCTTCTCGGGAGACTCAGGGCGGCTTACAATGCGTTAAGCAATAGCCTTCATCCTTTTGTATATTTTTATACAAAGTCAGCTTATTGCCCCCACAAACTGGGTCCTCAATTTACCCACTTTAGAAAGGATGGAAGGCTGAGTCGACCTTGTGCTTGGTGAGAATTGAACTTGCAGTAATTGCAGGCAGCTGGATGTTAAATGCTGCCTTAGGAGGCATTAGCCTCCTACGTCACTCAGGCTCCTACTTACTTTCCCTACTGGTTCGCAAATGTGAGCATGCTCATGTCCACGCATGTGCCCAGCCTTCCACATATTTCAGAATTCCTCTCGTGAAAGCTACAGTAGTGGCCAAAATTGTGGAAACCTTTTGGGAAACGTGTATTTTTGAGATTTGATGGCTAATAACACCACTTTTTTTTGGGAGTTTCAAGATAATCCTATTCCACTGCTGGAATGGCCTGGGAATAGCTCAGACCTTAACCCCATTGAAAATCTATGGAGCCGACTAAAGAAACTTGGTTAGTCAGAAGCGACCCAGCAATAAAACCTAGTTAATAGAAGCCATCATTCAATCTTGGTTTCACATTAGAACAGCTGCAGAACTCAAAGACTTGGTTCACTCCATGGGAAGACGTTGTAAAGCTGTGATTCATGCTAAAGGTTACCCAACTATTAACTGACATGGTGATCATTTTTGCATATCTCATTTTTTTCTACGGAGATAATTTTTGTATATCTCGTTTTTTCTGCGTCTTTCACTTTTCTTCTTTATACTGTAACTGCTATTCTAATAGCAAATCCTTCATGAAAGTTATTGCATTACGTTCTTGATTAAATTATCTTTCCATTGATATATAATTTTATGGTAGTACTCCAAAAAAAAAAGTGGTGTTATTAGCTAGCTTTAGAAAATACACTTTTCCAAAAAGGTTTCCACAATTTTGGCCACGACTGTAATACTAATCTTACATATATTTTTTTCCATTTTTACAGCTGGAGAATGCCAGCTTCTCTTTAACGAAGGAGAGCGGAGATGTCCAATCTGATTTTTTTCAGGCTATTTTTGAAGTGTGGATAACGTGATTATTTAGGTTAGGATAATCGTGAATTTCAGAAAGTCTTTGTTCGTCAGCTGAGATACAACTCCAGACTTCATGCACGCAAGCCTGGCAAAGTTGAGGGACAAAAATCAGATATTTGATATCGCTCCAACGTGGGATTGAAATTGTTGCTCGGTTCCTGATGGTGCCTTTCCCTCTGGAAAATCTGTCACTGTCATTCCTCTTTGAACAGTTGACAAGCTGCCTGTACCTCAGATCTGCAGGCAGGAAGCAGAGGAGGCCAGGAAATGGTGGCTGCAAAACAACTTTGCAAATATCAAGCTTTGGATGGTCTTCAGCGTGCTTTCCTTATTAGGGATTGCTCAGCCTACTTCGGTCTTCCGTGCAAAAGTCTAAATCAAAAGATGGACCTCGCTGGTAGCTCTGAATGTCAGCAGGAACTTTGTCTGCAAGCTCTCCACCTCTGGGGACCAGCAGACTTGTGAAAATTCAATCCCAGCAGAATGCAGAGAGGAGCTTCTTTCGAGAGGCTGGACATGTCTTTCGAGAAGGCCTGACGTTCTCGCCTCTTTTCCTTCCCATGGTGGTTAGGAAGATGGCTGCTTTGTCATTGGGGTAATTTTTTTTTCCCCTAGCATTGCAGAGAGTCAGTTTATTCTTCCTGTGGCCGTGTTCTCAGCTGCATTCTGTGGACTGAGTTCTCCAGGGGTCCTTGGTGAGGCTATTGGTAATAGACAGACCTTTAGCCTGCTGCGCCACCAAGACTCTGTAATGTAAGATAATTATAAGTAGATAATTATAAGTAGATAGATAGATAGTTTGAGAGAGAGAGAGAGAGAGAGAGAGAGGTAGGTAGGTAGATGATAGATAGATAGATAGATAGATAGATAGATAGATAGATAGATGATACATAGTTGATAGAGAGACAGATAGGTAGACAGATAATTATAAGTAGATAATTATAAGTAGATAGGTAGAGAGATAGATTGAGAGAGAGAGAGAGGTAGGTAGTAGGTAGATAGAGAGATAGATAGAGATAGAGAGATAGATAGATAGATAGAGGTAGGTAGGTAGATAGATAGATAGATAGATAGATAGATAGATAGATAGATAGATGGATGATACATAGTTGATAGAGAGATAGGTAGACAGATAATTATAAGTAAATAGAGAGATAGAGGTAGAGGTAGGTAGGTAGGTAGGTAGGTAGGTAGGTAGGTAGGTAGGTAGATAGATAGATAGATAGATAGATAGATAGATAGATAGATAGATAGATAGATAGATAGATAGATAGGATACATAGCTAGATAACTAGATAGCTAGATAGGACACATAGATGATACAGATGGTATGTAATAGACAGATGGATTGATAGATGATTGATAGGTAGACAGACAAACAAACAGATAATAGAGATGATAGATGATAGATAGATAGATGATACATAGTTGATAGAGAGACAGGTAGACAGATAATTATAAGTAAATAGAGAGATAGAGAAATAGAGATAGAGGTAGGTAGGTAGATAGATAGATAGATAGATAGATAGATAGATAGATAGATAGATAGATAGATAGGATACATAGATGATACATAGATGGTATGTGATAGACAGATGGATTGATAGATGATTGATAGGTAGACAGACAAACAGATAATAGAGATGATAGATGATAGATAGATAGATAGAAGATAGATAGATAAATCGATCGATAGACAGACAGGCTGACTGACAGACAGACAGACGCATCCCCTTTGCAGGACACGCCAATCTGTATTAGTGAAAGGGCACCAGGTCCACCTAAAGCCTTGGGAGATGGGGACTGGGTTTTAGAGCGCCACATTTTTGGCTGAGTTCTCTTTTCCCTCCTGGATCAGTGATATTTCAGCATAAAGTCGCCATTCATTAAGAGAGACGTATTTGTGAAAATTGTCAAGGAGGCAGATGGTCGCGCCGTGCAGAAGGTGGCTCCGGATGCAAAGAAAGGCTCTTTGAACCCACTTTGAACAGGGTGCAAAAAAACCCCTCCTATTGCAGGACACATTTCATGGCTATGAGAAGAAGCTATCAACCATATCAGATGAGAAGTCAAATGACTCCCAGTTCACCAGGAAAATGTCCTCTGTCCATGTTTTCCTCCTCTGTGCTAAAAATAGGGGTTTCCGGGTTGTGTTGATTTAATTGCTTGCTGTGTTTCACTTCCTACTTTGCACTTTTATTATCCACTGGCCCTTCCAAAAAAACCTAGTGGTTATAACGTTTGCCTGACATGCAGGAGAGAAATGTGGGGCAGTTTTAATGTATCCACTGCTACATTCCTCCTCCTCCTCCTCCTCCTCCTCCTCCTCCTCCTCCTCCTCCTCCTCCTCCTCCTCCTCCTCCTCCTCCTCCTTCTCCTCCTCTTTTCTTCTTCTTCTTCTTCTTCTTCTTCTTCTTCTTCTTCTTCTTCTTCTTCTTCTTCTTCTTCTTCTTCTTCTTCTTCTTCTCCTCCTCCTCCTCCTCCTCCTCCTCCTCTTCTCCTCCTCCTTCTCCTCCTTCTCCCTCTCCCTCCCTCTCCCCTCCTCTTCCTCTTCCTCTTCATCCTCTTATTCTTTCTTCTCCCCCTCCTCTCCTCGTCTTTTCTCCTCCTCCTCCTCCTCCTCTCTTCTCCTTCTCCTCCTCCTCCTCTTCTTTTTCTTCTCTTCTCCTTCTCCTTCTCTCCTCTTCCCTCCCCCTCTCCCTCCTGCTCCCCTCCCCTCCTCCTCCTCCTCTTCTCTTCTTATTCTTCTCCGTCTCCTCCTTCTCTCCTCCTCCCTCTCCCTCCCCTCCCCATCCTCCTCCTTCTCCTCCTCCTCCTCCTTCTCTCCTCCTCATCTCCTCCTCCTCCCTGAACCACCAACCAACCAAAGAGGAAACGATTGTACAACGTGCCAGCAAAACCAAAGAATCTTCTCTAATCTGAGTTAATATTAATCAAGCTTAGTGCATTGCCTGAATGCAACAGCTAAACCTTTTCATGGAGCTGCTTAAATGCGTTGTCTGAACGCAGGCTAGGTTTCTTTGCAGAACACTCCATCATCTGACTTTACCTGGGGAACAATCATGTTAACTAGCCACCATCGTAAATTGAAAAACAAAAAGGCATCAATGAATTAAAATGTGTAGTTGTTATGCTTGGCAGATGAACGTTCTTGGCTGAGATGCCGCGCATAGAACAAGAACTCATTCTCTAGTGAATTCTAATGCACAGATGTGTCGGTTATCTTTCCCAAGGCAGAACTATTTTTAATTTAGAAATCATCAACCTAATTGCGCTGGAGAAAGAGGTTATTCTGTTTCCCTACTCTTCATTTGATCTTTCTTATAGTCCAGTTTGGTCTGTATCATATTCAATACTAAAGTGTCGTAATGGTCCACATGATGTATGTAGCTCATGGTATAGTTCACTGATGGGGAACCTATGGCACATGTGCTGGAAGTGGCACACAAAGCCATCTCTCTGGGCACGCCAGCCGGCCACCTGGTCTTTGCGTGTGCGGGAGCGCCGGAAACCAGAACAGCATGCTGGGGAACTGCTCTTCCGGTTTCCGGTGCTTCCATGTGTTTGCATCAGGGAGCTGCTCTTATGGTTTCCGGCGCTCCCCCCGTGCGCATACACACGCTCCTTTGGCACTCTATGCCAAAAAGATTCGCCAACATGGGTATAGTTCATCCTACAGGTAGTCCTCAATGTATGACCACAATTGAGACCAAAATATATGTTGCTAAGTGAGACATTTGTTAAGTGGGTTTTGCCCCACTTTATGACTTTCCTTGCCACGTTTTAACACAGTTGTTAAGTGAATCTGGCTTCCCCATTGTCTCTGCTTGTCATAAAGATGAACCAGCTGTCAAGCATCCAAATGTCAATCACATGACAGTGGGGATGTTGCAACGGTCATAAGTGTGAAAAGTGATCAGAAGTCACTAAGTCTGCACTACTATTAATCTTCTCATCGTTCCCATCACCCATCTCCTTCCACTTATCACTGTATGAGTGTAATTTTGTTGCTTGTATCCTTACGATTTATATTGCTATTGTTTCCAGACTGCTTATTTGTACCCTATGACTATCATTAAGTGTTGTACCTTATGATTCTTGATGAACGTATTTTTTTCTTTTTTTCCTTTTTTTCTTTATAATTTTTATTCAACATTTACATCTTTAACATTTAACAATTGTTGTTACATTTTTACAGCTTTCCGATACCGGCATCTTTCATTTTCATTTTCATTTTATTAAATTTGTATACCGCCCTACTCCCGAAGGACTCAGGGCAGTGAACAGCCATAAAATAAAACATGTAGATACAAAATTTAAAATAGAGATAAAACTAATTAAATAAATTTGGCTGAGACATTTTAAAACCCCAAAAATTAAAACCAAATTTAAAATTCCATTTAAAAAGAGGAAAAAGTTTAGGTCAGGCCAGCTTGATGGAATAAAAACGTCTTAAGCGCGCGACGGAAGGTACGCAGATCCGGAATCCTCCGTATCTCCGGGGGGAGCTCATTCCAGATCGTAGGTGCCCCCACAGAGAAGGCTCTCCCCCTGGGGGCTGCCAGTCGACATTGTTTGGCCGACGGCACCCGGAGGAGCCCCTCTCTATGGGAGCGTACTGGTCGGTGGGAGGCTATTGGTGGCAGCAGGCGGTCCCGTAAATAGCCAGGTCCTAAGCCATGGAGCGCTTTGAAGGTGATAACCAAGACCTTGAAGCGCACTCGGAAGACCACCGGGAGCCAGTGCAGCTCGCGCAGGAGAGGCGTTACATGGGAGCGCCACGTTGCTCCCATCACCACCCCGCGCGGCCGCACTCTGCGCCAGTTGGAGCCTCCGAGTGCTCCTCAAGGGGAGCCCCATGTAGAGAGCGTTACAATAGTCCAGACGGGAGGTGACGAGGGCATGAGTGACCGTGCGTAACGAGTCCCGATCCAGAAAGGGACGCAACTGGCGAATCAGGCGGACCTGATGAAAAATCCTCCCGGTCACGGCCGTCAAATGCTCTTCTAAAGACAGCCGTGAATCCAGGAGGACACCCAAGTTGCGAACCCTCTCCGTGGGGGCCAATGCTTCGCCCCCAATAGTCAGCGATGGCACCAGCTGACTATATCGGGACGTCGGAAACCACAGCCACTCGGTCTTGGATGGGTTGAGCCTGAGCCTGTTTCTCCCCATCCAGATCCGTACGGCCTCCAGGCACCGGGACATCACTTCAAGGGCATCGTTGGGGTGGTCTGGGGTGGAGATGTACAGCTGGGTGTCATCAGCGTACTGATGGTACTCCACCCCGAAACCACGGATGATCTCGCCCAGCGGCTTCACATAAATGTTGAACAGAAGGGGCGAGAGGACCGATCCTTGTGGCACCCCACATATAAGGGGCCTCGGGGTCGACCTCTGCCCCCCTGTCAACACAGACTGCGACCGGTCGGAGAGAAAGGAGGAGAACCACCGTAATACGGTGCCTCCCACCCCCAACTCTTCCAACCGGTGCAGCATGATACCATGGTCGATGGTATCAAAAGCCGCTGAGAGATCTAATAGGACCAGGACAGAGGAACAACCTCTGTCCTGAGCCCTCCAGAGATCATCCACCAACGCGACCAATGCCGTTTCCGTGCTGTACCCAGGCCTGAAACCCGACTGGAACGGATCTAGATACGTCGTTTCATCCAGGTACTGGGGAAGCTGTCGTGCAACCACACTCTCAACAACCTTTGCCACAAAGCGAAGGTTGGAGACTGGACGATAGTTAGCCAATGTTGCCGGGTCCAGGGAAGGCTTCTTGAGGAGAGGTCTCACCACCGCCTCTTTCAAGGCGGCGGGAAAGACACCCTCACCCAATGAAGCATTTATAATCCCCTGGAGCCAGCCTCGCGTCACCTCCCGGGAAGCCAGCACTAACCAGGACGGGCACGGGTCCAACAAACATGTGGTCGCATTCAGTCTACCCAGAATCCTGTCCACATCCTCAGGGGTCACAGAATCAAACTCATCCCAGATAACATTCTCAGGACCTGCCCCCGTCATCCCCGCTGGATCTACCCAGTCAGAGTCCAGATCTTCCCGAATCTGAGTGATTTTGTCATACAGATACTGAACAAAATCCTCGGCTCTTCCCTCCAAGGGGTCCTCCCTCGCTTCCTGGTGGAGCAGGGAGCGGGTCACCCTAAACAGGGCGGCCGGGCGGTTATCTGATGACGCAATAAGAGCAGCAAGATAAGTGCATTTTGCTGCTTTTATTGCCACTAGGTAATTCTTAATATGAGATCTTACCAGTGTCCGGTCAGATTCAGTACGACTGGCCCTCCAACTACTCTCTAGGCGTCTTTTCCGGCGCTTCATCTCCCTCAGCTCCTCAGTGAACCAAGGAGCCAGGTGAGATCGACGCCGGGTCAGAGGCCGCAAAGGCACGACTCGATCCAGAGCTCCAGCGACATTATCTTTGATAATGTCTATTTTATCTTTTAGCCATCTATATACACGTACATTTTATATATTACTTACTAATTTCTATATTCACTGCAATTTATACCTATCTATTACACAATAACTATTTCGCTGCTCTCTAATATCTTCTCATACGTTTATACATTTATACATTAATTTTGGATACTTTCTCCAACCAGTTATACCATCTATTCCATGTCTCCTAATAAATCGTTTCCTCTCAGTCTTTTAATTCCATTGTTAATTTATCTGCTTCTGCACATTCTAGCACCTTTTTTATGATCATCATATTTGATGGAGCAAATCTATGTTTCCGGTTCTATGCCATCCTATTTAGGCATGTTTTTAAGGGTGGACATATGCGCGAAAGGCACGTGTGCCAGCAAAGCACATGTATGGGAGGATGTGTGCATACGTGGACGGGGCGCGTGCAGGGGTAAAATCTACTTACCTTCCTACCAGTTTGAAAGTACATGGACCACGTGTGCGCACGCTTGCTTTACATGTGCAAACCCTTCTGTGCATGTGTAGACGTTAATAAAGGATGACCAGGCGGGTGGGTGGAGCCTCACACTGCAGTCGCTACTGGTTCTCCGAACCACCCACTGCCATTGCTACCGGTTTGTCCGAACCGGTCCGAACCGGAAGCATTTCACCCCTGGGCACTTGTGCTTACATTTGCAAACCGGTAGGGAAAGTAAGTGAATACTACCCCTGAGAACACTGCTATCATGTCACCCCCGGTCCCAGGGGTGAAATGCTCCTGGTTCGGACCGGATCACCCAATCCAGTAACGATGGAGGTGGGTGGTTTGGAGAACCGGTAGCAAAAATCTCTGCGCCCCCCCTCCATGCCCAGCTGAGCCGCGCAATCATCAGAGACATTTTTTAATTTTTAAAAGCATTTTTGCTACAACCTCTTCGTCTGAAAAAATGCTTTTAAAAGTAAAAAAAAAAAAAGCTTCTGATGATGGTGTGGCTCAGCTGGGATCATCAGAGGCTTTTAAAAGCATTCAGCCGAAGAGGTTGTAGAAAAAAAAAATGCCTTTAAAAGCCTCTGACATCTCAGCTGAGTTGCCTGATTGGCAGAGGTTTTTAAAAGCACTTTTTTTACAAACTCTTCGGCCGAAGAGGTTGTAGAAAAAATGCTTTTAAAAGTAAAAAAAAAAAAAAGCCCTCCCAGTCACATTACACCCCCAAGCCACGCCCACAGAACCGTTAGCAATAAATTTTACATTTTCACCACTGCCCGGTCCTTCTTTTCATCAAACTAGTAGGAAAGGGGCTGAGTATCCCCCCCCCACTTCCTTTTATTAACGTTTTGGTGTTTTCTGCAAACCAGAAACAGGATTAATCGTCTTCACCTGATTAAGAAGGTTGCACACATGCTTTTCTTACATGTACTGCATTTGCAAAAACACACAGAACTTTGCAAATGATCCCCCGGCAGCTGGAAAAAAAAAAAGACATTTAGCTTTCCTTTTTCAAGGAAGGTTAGAAGAAGGCAGAAGAAGGGAAAAACAAGGAAGAAATCTCCCAGAGTCTATTTTCTTTATCTGCTGTCTCTTCCAGTGCATTCTTCACCTTCACAATTTATTTATTTTTTTGGCGGAAGGACAAGAAGCAAGAAGTGGGGGGGGGTGCTCTGGAAGATGCAATCTTCTTGGTGGGGGGGTCTTGCTTGTCGAGATTAGGAAGGTCCGTACCCTGTTATGATTTGGAAAAAGCACTTCAAACAAAGCTGCAGGGCCCATGGGGTGAAGAGGGCCGTGTAGGCAGGCAGTGCTCTAAAGGAGGTGTGTGTGTGGGGGGGAGCCCTTGGGCCATAGTGAATTCTCGGGGTGTTCCAAGCCGCTTATAATTGCAGCCCAAGAATAATCGCCAGTTGCTGAATGGTGCTGAACGCTGAATGCTAGATGGTATAGAATTTGACCAGATCAAGTCGTTATTCTTGTTCGTCACGTTTTTGGCAAGGTGATCCTTCCTTTCTCTTTCTTTTTCTCTTTTTCCTTTCCTTCCTTCCTTCCTTCCTTCCTTCCTTCCTTCCTTCCTTCCTTCCTTCCTTCCTTCTTCCCTCCTTCTTTGTCCCATCTTTCTCTTCCTCCCTTCATTCCTCCTCCATCTCCTTCCTCCCCCCCTCATTTCTTTCTCACTTCCATCTCTATCTTTCTCTTCCTTGCTCCTTCCCTCCCTCCCACCCCCCTCCTCTTCCTCCTCCCCTTCCTTCCTTCCTTATTTCTTTCGCTCCTTCCTCCCTCCCTCCTCCTTCCTTTCTCCCTTCCTTCTTTTTCTTTCTCTTTCTCTTTCTCTTTCTCTTTCTCTTTCTCTTTCTCTTTCTCTTTCTTTCTCTTTCTCTTTCTCTTTCTCTTCCTCTTCCTTCCTTCCTTCCTCCTCCTCCATCTCCTTCCTTCCTTCCTTCCTCCTTCCCTGCCCCGTCATTTCTCTTGCTCTTGCTCTTGCTCTTGCTCTTGCTCTTGCTCTTGCTCTTGCTCTTGCTCTTCCTTCCTTCCTTCTTCCTTCCTGCCTTCTTTCTCCCTTCTTTCTCTTCCTCCTTTCATTCCTCCTCCTCCATCTCCTTCCTTCCTCCTTCCCTCCCCCCTCATTTCTCTTTCTCACTTCCATTTCTATCTTTCTCTTCCTTGCTCCTTCCCTCCCTCCCCCTCCTCCTCTTCCTCCTTCTCCTCCATCCCTTCCTTATTTCTTTCTCTCCTTCCTCCCTCCCTCTTCCTCCCTCCCTCCTTCCCACTCCTGTCATTTCTCTTTCTCTTGCTTTTCCTTCCTTCCTTGCTTCCTTCTTCCTTCCCTCCTTCTTTCTCCCATCTTTCTCTTCCTCTCTTCATTCCTCCTCCTCCATCTCCTTCCTTCCTTCCTCCTTCCTTCCCCTCTCATTTCTCTTTCTCACTTTCATCTCTATCTTTCTCTTCCTTGCTCCTTCCCTCCCTTCCCCTCCTCCTCTTCCTCCTCCTCCTCCATCCCTTCCTTATTTCTTTCTCTCCTTCTTCACTCCCTCCTCCTCCCTTCCTTCCTCCTTCCTTCCTTTCTCCCTCCCTCCCTTCTCTTTCTCTTTCTCTTGGTTTCCTCCCTCCCTCCCTCCCTCCCTCCCTCTCTCCCTCTCTCCCTCTCTCCACCTGCTAACGTCTCCATTCAGTGGCATAATTATTATGAGGGTTTGCATATAAAAGCCAATCATCTGTGAATTCATTTAGTATTCATTGTGAGACCCTTAATCACGATGGATTAATTTGTTATAAATGCTGATATAATCTGTTATTTTATAATATCACCACTACAATTTAGCAATTAAATAGCCTGCTATTATTTCAAACACTGCCCAGATCTCCTACTTAGTTGCAGCCCTTTTTCGCTCTGTCGCGAATTATCTTGCAAGGACAATGGCGTCTTCTTTCCCTACACAAACACACAGAAAGACACACACACACACACACACACACACATCGTCCATTTTGGAAGTAGGAATATAAATAATAGATGTAGTCACACTTACTCTTGATAACATCATTCCCCACTTCTGCTCTGGTTATACCTAACCATCAATGAATAGCAATAACTGGAATAATTAATGTCAAAAGAGCTGCTTTGGGAATAATACCAGAACTGATATTTTCCGCAGTAAATTTTCTTTTTTACAGCAACACCGAAGGAGAAGGCAACTGTCAGTCATGTGGACTGAGAATTCTGGAACTGTGTTTCCAACTCATAAGGCAGTGTTTCTCAACCTTGGTAGCTTGAAGATGGGTGGACTTTGACTCCCAGAATCCCCCAGCCAGCAGCGCTGGCTGGGGGATTCTGGGAGTTGAAGTCCACCCATCTTCAAGCTTCCAAGGTTGAGAAACACTGCATTAAGGGAACTATAGATGGGTTTTCAAGATCCTTTGTCCAAACTGTGTCACCCCGATTGCAACTTTTCAATGGGGAGCAAAGGGAGCAAAATTATTAATCAAGGAGAAATTGCATTAAGAATATACAAGTTTTGCATCTCTTCTGAATGCAAATGCAAATAGAATAAAACTAAATGTGTGTCTTTGTGTGTGTGTGTGTGTGTTTTTGTGTGTCTTCGTTTTTTTTCAAAAAAACAAAACAAAACAAAAATAGATATTTCCGGGTGAATCCCAAATTAACAACGACAGAAACGCAAATTCTGATGTACGAAGCGGGGGTATTTTTTAATTGTGGAACCCGGACTGTGCTTTTCGTTGGCTGTATGTAAGAGAAAAGGCCTGGAAATTGACAGAGCCCTGTGTGTATTTATTCGTTTACTCTGCAAAAGATGCTGCAAATGATAAGGGTGAATATAACTAAAATTGCAGTCTGAGGCTCTGGGGTAGCTTTGATTTGATTTATTTTAGTTTATTGCAATTTCTTCCTAAAGGGCAGAGACTTGGATGGGATTCTGAGAGAGGTTTCCTCTCTCAGGGAGGGCCATTTAATTTAATTTTTTTAGCCATCCATTCCTATGTTGTCACATCAGGACAATGAACCCATAGTTCATAAAAAAACCGCAAATACTGTATAGAGCCACAAACCAGAAGATTAGATTAGATTAGAATTCGTTATTGGCCAAGTGTGACTGGACACACTGTTGTGACCCAGGCCCAAGTAGGTAGTATTCGACACAAACAGACTTTATTAGAACAGCTGAGAATTAACTCATTCTCAGCGTAGTCCAAACTAAATCAAAACAAATTCTTCATAACACAAATTCTTCAGTCTAATCACCAACCTTGGTATAATTAGGCACACTGCCAAAGGCTTCTCTTGGCAAAAGTTCAGAAGCAGAGGATGCCGAGCAAGATAAGAACCAAGTTTATCAATATTTTTCTGATAAAAAACCCAAGAGCCGTTGCTGGTTTTTTAAAGCCTTATGGGAGGGGCCAATCATCTCTTGGCCTTACTCCCGAGTTGTCCTTTTTGCTTTAGCTGATCTTGCCTTCTGGCAGCTCTTCTCATATGTTCACTAGGAACAGGCTCCTCCTGTTCCTCTGCCTCTCTGCTGTCAGCCTCTGGAGGCTCCGAAGTCCGCACATCACTCCCCGATGGCCCTGGCCCCATCTCTGCCTCCGACGCAGAGCCCTCATCCAGGCCTTCCCCAGCCTCCAGGACTGGCCCCTGTTCTTCCTCAGCCTCATCACTGTCCGACTCCGCTGCCAGCTCTGCAGGCTGTTGGCGGACCACAACATACACAAGGAATTTGTCTTTGATGCAGAGGTGGTATTCAGCAGATTCTGACCAGTTCTGGAGAACCGGTAGTGGAAATTTTGAGTAGTTTGGAGAACTGGTAAATACCACCTCTGACTGGCCCCGAAACCCATCTATTCTCTGCCTCCCGAGTGCCAGCTGATCAGGAGGAAGTGGGGATTTTGCAGTAACCTTCTCCTGGATTGGGGACGGTATGGAGATTTTACAGTATCTTTCCCCTAGAGTGAGGTGGGAACGGAGATTTTATAGTATCCTTCGCCTGCCACGCCCACCAAGCCATGCCATGCCCACCAAGCCACACCCACAGAACTGGTAGTAAAAAATTTTGAAACCCACCACTGCTTTGATGTATACTGCTCAGGGTACATAAGGAGAATAAAATACATTCATCAAGAATAAAAAGATACAACACTTAGTGATAGTCAAAGTTACTAATAAGCTATCAAATCGTACTAGGAAACAAATAAAAACAATATAAATTGTAAAGATACAAACATGGTTATAGTAATAAGTGGGAAGAGATAAATACTAGTAAGGAAGAGAAGATAATAGTAATACAGTCTTAGTAACTAGTTTGACAGTGTTGAGGGAATTAGTTGTTTAGCATAGTGATGGCGTTTGGGGAAAAAACTGTCCTTGTGTCTTGTTGTTCTGGTGTGCAGTGCCCTATAGAGTCGAATTGAGGGTAGGAGTTGAAACAGTTTATGTCCAGGATGTGAGGGGTCTGTAGATATTTTCACAGCCCTCTTTTTGACTCATGCAGTATATAGGTCCTCCATGGAAGGCAGGTTGGTAGCCATTGTTTTTTCTGCAGTTCTAATTATCCTCTGAAGTCCGTGTCTGTCTTGTTGGGTTGCAGAACCAAACCAGACAGTTATAGAGGTGCAGATGACAGACTCAATAATTCCTCTGTAGAACTGGATCAGCAGCTCTAAACTAAAATAACTAAAATAACACCTTCGGGCCAATATCAACCAGCCTCTGTCCTGACCATTGTCCACAATGGCTACTACCTCCTGTTAGATGATCCTAGACAACCTGGGACCTATTGGATCATCATTTCTGAGACCTCAGATTGCTTTACCAGATTCTCAAGTTCTCCTGTAGCAGAATACTGGGTTGGACAGAAGACCTCTAAGGTTGCTAACAACCTTGTTATTCTAATGTTCCATATTAAAAGGCCATCTTAACCAAAGGAAAAACGGGCTCTCCGTTGGGACAGCTACATCTGAAGAGCTTGTCTCTGGACTCCTACCAATTAACAGTTTGGGGTGAAGCAGCTTCCACAGGGACAGGGGATAGAGTAGAGTAGAGTAGAGTAGAGTAGAGTAGAGTAGAGTAGAGTAGAGTAGAGTAGAGTAGAGTAAAGTAGAAAACTAGACTAGGCTAGGCTAGGGTAGGGTAGAAAATAGAAAACAAGAATAGAATAGAATACAAAAAATAGAATAGAATAGAAAATAGAAAACAAGAACAGAACAGAACAGAACAGAACAGAACAGAGTAGAGTAGACTAGAATACAGAAAATAGAATAGAATAGAAAATAGAAAACAAGAATAGAATAGAAAATAGAAAATAGAAAACAAGAACAAAACAGAATAGACTAGACTAGAATATAGAAAATAGAAAAGAAAAGAAAATAGAAAACTAGAATGGAATGGAATGGAATGGAATGGAATGGAATGGAATGGAATGGAATGGAATGGAATAAAGAAGGGAAGGGAAGGGAAGGGAAGGGAAGAGAAGAGAAGAGAAGAGAAGAGAAGAGAAGAGAAGAGAAGAGAAGAGAAGAGAAGAGAAGAGGAGAATGGAATGGAATGGAATAGAATAGAATAGAATAGAATAGAATAGAATAGAATAGAATAGAATAGAATAGAATAGAATAGAACAACAGAACAGAACAGCAGAGCAGAGCAGAGCAGAGCAAAAGAGAAGAGAATAACAAAGTTGGAAGGGACCTTGGAGGTCTTCTAGTCCAACCCTCTACTCAGGCAGGAAACCCTGTACCATTTCAGACAAATGGTTGTCTAACCAAGGAGAGAAGCAACCTAGAACTAAGGAGAAACCTCCTGACAGAACAGTAAACCAGCGGAGTGACTTGCCTCCAGAAGTTGTGGGTGCTCCAACATTAGAGGTGTTTAAGAAGAGCTCGGACAGTCATTTGTCTGAAATGATATAGGGTTTCCTGCTTGGACTAGAAGACCTCCAAGATCCCTTCCAACTCTGTTGTTCTGTTACTCTGCTGGACATATTGACTATGAAAAGGCAGCTTATTTCTGTGATGGAAGGCAAATGTTTGCCTTCTCCCAAAAATTTGGTAGGTCTCTTCTGACACTCTATGTTCTGCCCCAAAGAACACAGCACACACAAAGTTTGTACAAAACTTAAATTTACTAAAATAACTCAGTCTTTTCCAAACAAAAGCTGTTAGTAACATTCCTTAACAGCCTACGAAAAACCAAAGATAAAGTAATCACAATCTACTAAGGTTGGCAGAAAGCCCAGAAGCAATTTTGCAGAGAATCCAGACGCAAAGGAGAATGAACTAAAGTTGTTCCCTACAAAATTGCTTCAGTCGGTGTTCCTCCTTAAATAGGCTAAGGGAGTGGCCAATTAGCCCCAAGCCTTACTCTCGAGGAGACCTCCTCCTGAGGAGCCACTCCTGCCTTTTGGCAGCTCTGCGTGCCCATGTGTCGAGAAGAGGCTCCTCCTCTTTGTCCTCTTCACTTAAAGGAGCTTTTGGAGGTTCTGAAGGCCCTGGCTGAATCCCCGCCTCTGGCACCACATCTTCTCCAGCCTCCTCATTGTCTGACTCGAGTGCCAGCTGCACAGGCTGCTGGCGCAGCACCACACCAGCCTCCTCGCTGTCCGAATCAGCCACCAGCTGCACAGGCCGCGTACGGGCCACAACACTCTATATTTCTATATGCCTACAGAAGGATAGATTTTTAGACAACTGAGTTTTGTTATAATATGTAACATTACAGCCTAAAATGGAAAACGTAGAGACATGGCCCAGAACTAAAATGGTTATTAGAATATAGGAAATGCATATCTGAGATAATTCGGAAGTACTACTTCTGGAGCCAAAGGCCCGGCTTTCTGTTATTATTACCGGTATGTCTTTGGTTGTTTTTGTTTTTTTTTAGTTTTGTTTCTTGTTTTAAAAAAGAAGACTGACTTCCTTTAGAATTATGATTTGCACGCTTAAAATAATTTGGAAGCTTTAAACGGAGATTTAAAATTCCTCTTCTTTCTTGCAGGTGACACTGCTGACATAACAATCAGGATTGCACTTGCTTTAAAAAATGATTTAGAGAAAGTGCTTTAGAGTTCTTTCATTAATGCTAAACCGACTCTTTAAAAATGGCACCTCCCCACCCCCCCACCCAAGGCTCTGTGTAGAAGCCTGGGGGGGAAAAAAAGATGTGTCCATTAATGAACAGCAGAGAGAAGCTGTGTTGGTGGAAGTTCTAAAGTTTTTTTACTGAATAATTTTAAGAATGGGTCGGTGGTGGTATTCAGCCGGGCGAACCGGTAGTGACATTATGCCGTCCTCTTTAGCCAGGTTTTCTAAGCCACGCGCGTGCGTACAAGCCGTGCGTGTGAGCAAAACGCACGCGTGGAAGGCCACACATTTTTGGTGTGCGGCGAACCGGTGGTAAAATTATGTGAAACTCACCTCTGGAATGGGTCCGTCGGTAGCAACTACCTTTTTAGCAGAATGGTGAGATACCTGTGTATAAGTAGCGTTGGAAGAAAAATCCAGTCCGGTTTCAATCCGGGAGAAAGGCGCTGGAAATAACACGGAGGCTGATTAGAAAGAAGGACTCTGTATCGATGAGCAGAACTAACAGCATGTAGTTCTGGGACAGCTGACAAATTAACTGAATGAGTGGATGGATCTTTATAGACCCACTCATTATTTCTGTGACTTTGAACCGTTCTTGGTATTGTGCAATGAAGGGGCTTTTGTGTCTCTTGCTATTTCAATGGTGGTGGGTTAATCCTATTATGTCCTAAAAGGTCAGGTCCTGTCCTTCTTAATCCCATCACCTGGAGCTGAAGGTTTTTTGTGTGTGTGTGTGTGTGTGTGTGTGTGTGTGTGAATAGATTGGCCTGGATTTGTTAATGGGCACAAAATATCCATCTCTAAAGATTTCAGGCATCTGCTGGAAGTTGTTTTACTATATAGGAAATTGGGGCTGCTTTCTGCCTTTAAGAGCATGTTTCTCCATTTCTCCTTTGGGGAAATATAATATTCTGCCTCTTTTGATATTCCCAAAATATTTCATTCTCTGGGGATGGGGGCAGTGCATAATTACTTCTTACAGTAGTCATCGACTTACGACCACAATTGTGGCCAAAATTGATGTTGCTAAGTGAGAAAGTTGTTAAGTGAGTTTTGCCCCGTGTACGACTTTTTTGCCACATTTGTTAAGTGAATCGTTGCAGTTGTTCAATGAGTAACACGGTCATTAAGTGAGTCTGGCTTCCCCCGTTGACTTTGCTTGTCAGAAGTTCACAAAAATACATCCCATGACCCCAGGACATAAATATGAGTCACTTGTCAGGTACCTGAATGTAAATCACGTGACCATGGGGATGCTGCAATGGTCATAAGTATGAAAAATGGTCATAGGTTGCTTTTCTCAGTGCCGTTGTACCTACAAACAGTCATTGTAGGTCAAGGACCACCTGTATACGTTTTGTCATTTTTGACTGTCAAAAGCTCGCTAAATTAAGTTTCCCCAGTCAGAATGCTTTCCATGGGAAGTCCAGCGAAATGAGTGATTTTACGGAGACAAATGGATCTTTGACAAGATCATGGGAATATGAATAACTCCTCGTGTACATAAAGCTACAGAACGTAATTCATCACCAGCAATTCGTCTGTTCCTGATGAATCAGCAAATGCCTTCATTGGGCTTCGCTAAGTCCTTCGCCAGGAAGACAGGATGAAAAACTGCAGCGAGAAGAAAATGGTCTCAAAATTGGAATTTTATCCAGCGTGCCAGTTCTGCTAAAGGCAGAAATAAATCCTGCGAAACCCATAGAAACTTTCCTCATCCTGAGTGTTTTCAGCTCTGTGGGTTTCCATTCCCACCGTGATGGAATCCTCCATCACGGTTGCTAAGTATTTTGGGATTATTTGACGTTTGCAATGTGACAAAGTTGCTTTAGGTTAAAGGTCACCAAACTTGCAACTTGAAGGCTTGTGGACTTCAATGAAGTCCACACGTCTTCAAGTCTTCATGTTTGCATTATAGACCAGTGATGGCTAACCTTTTTGCCATTGCATGCCAAAAGTAGGGGGAGCGCGGGGGAGGGTGTCACATGCATGGGTACTCACACCCATAATTCTATGCACCCCACCCCCCACACATGTGCATGTGACCCCCCCCCCCCCTGCAGTCCCCTGCTTTTGGCACACAATGCCATGGTGGGCCTGGTAGGCCTGTTTTTCATCCTCCCCAAGCTCCAGAAGTTTTCTAGATGCCTGGGGAGGGCGAAAACAGCCTTCCCAACCCCCCTGGAGGCTGAAAATGGCCCATTAGCTGACTTCCTGTGGGACCGAAGATCCTTTTTTCGCTCTCCCCAGGCTCCAGAGCCTTTCTAGGAGTCTGGGGGTGAGCGAAAAACGGGCATTCCCCACCCTCCTCTGGAGGCCAGAAACAGCCTGTTTCCCAACTTCCGGTGGGCCCAGAAGGCCCGAAAATCAGCTGGCTGGCACGAGCTGAGCTCACGTGCCCACTGATACAGCTCCGCATGCCACCTGTGGCACGTGTGCCATAGGTTTGCCACAATGGCATTAGACCATGATAACCAGTCACCGAAGATTCTGGAGACCACATTGCCAGAAATAACCTTCCATTAAATTGGAATCCTTGCATAAGCGACAAGAACTCAGCTGCTCCTTTCCATGTGGAAGCAAAAATAATTGAAAAGCTGGGTGGGTCATCACCTGAATTAATTCAAACTGTGATGCACTATAAATATTTGCATTTCAAGGTTTTATATGTCTGCATTTTTACAAAGAGTAACGGGAAGAGGAAGTTCTCTATGAAAATATTTTGTGAGATTTGCCATTTTCTGGACAACATTTTCAGAACTGGTTTACCATTGCCTTCTTCCGAGGGCTGAGAAAGAGTGACTGGCCCAAGGTCACTCAGCTGGCTTTGTGCCTATGATCTCTTGCTTCCTAGCCTGGTACCTTTAAGCACTACACCAAACTGGCTCTCCCTGGATCTCAACAGGGAGATACATTTTTTGCAAATGTTTTGCCAGGCATTCCAGAGGCTTCCCCAGTGCAATGGTTTAGAAGTGAGAATGAGCCATTGCGTCGAGGACATATTGCTGGAACACAGGATAAAACATCTTCAACGATCTTGGTTAGATACTGATCTCCCGATGCCTGTAGAATTCAAACTAACAATATAGGCCAGGGGTGTCACATCAGGGTTGTGTTTGACCTCAGAGGGCCGGGGTGGGCATGGCTGGGCTGTGGTGGGCGTGGCCAGGGTGGGAATGGCAGCTCGATGTGACTCGTATCGGGGCATCTGTGATGGCCATGTGCTAAGGCAGGACTTCCCTCAGAGCCTCCCTCACTCTCATTATAATCTTCCTTCCTTCCTTCCTTCCTTCCTTCCTTCCTTCCTTCCTTCCTTCCTTCCTTCCTTCCTTCCTTTTCTTCTTTTTCCTTCCCTCTTCCTTCTCCTTTCTTCTTCCTTCCCCTCTTTCTTTCTTTTTCCTTCCTTGCTCTCTTTCCATCTTCCCTTCTTTTTCTTTGTCTTTCCTCTTTCTCCTTTCCTGTCCCTTTTTTAAATAAATAAATAACTTTATTGTCATTGTACGTGTATACACAGTATACCCATACAACGAAATTCACTTAACACCCAAAGACCAGGTCCAACACACATAATAATCTCCAAAGACACTCCCACCCACCACAATTCCCCGCCCCTAAACCACCCAAACATCCACACAACAGATTAAGTAATGCTGTCCAACAGCTCACTGATGGTGGCCCTTTAGTTCATTGTTGAGTGCAATTACAGCTCTGGGATAAAAACTATTCAGAAAACGTGTGGTCCAAGTTTTAATTGTTCTGTATCTCCTGCCAGAAGGCAACAGTCCAAAAAGATTGTAAGCAGGATGGGAAGAGTCTCTGAGGATGTTATGCAACTTTCTCAAACAGCAAGATTCGAAGATGTCATCCAGGGCTGATAGCTGGAGTCCGATGATATTCTGGGCAGTTTTAATGATTCTCTGTAGAGCTTTTCTGTCCGCTACAGAGCTGCTCCCATACCATGCCAGAATGCCGTATGTCAGGACACTCTCAATGGTGCTGCGATAGTAGGACAGACATCCCTTCTTGGATGCTCAAACGCAAAAGGGGAAACATTTCTCCTTTTGTTTTCTTTTTAGTTTGTTTTGCTAGCCCTCTACCAGCGAAAACGGAACTCTGTTTTTTTGCTGGCTGAGGGCTGCAGGAGGCCATCGCAGCAAAAAAAACAGGGACTGGGAGGGCCATGTGTGCCCCAAGCTCCATTTTTGGTGGCAGAGGCACCGTGGGGCGGTCCTTTGCTATTTCCAGGATGGCCTGCAGGCCAGATCTAAGCACCCTACAGGCCGGATCCAGTCTGCAAGCCTTGAGTTTGATACCCCTGGTATAGGCAATGAACCTGACTGGCCCCAAATCCAAGAATGACCCATGATGATTCTTTATTGTTTCACACCAGTAGACAAAATCTCGCCAGACTGAAGGTCTACCATCTGCATCTAGAATGCAGTATTTGCAGGCTAGCTCTGCCCTCAGTCAGGAGTTCGATTCTGACTGGCTAAGGTTGACTCAGCCTTCCATCCTTCTGAGGTCAGTAAAATGAGAACCCAGATTGTCGATCTGCAATACCCTGACATTTTGTAAACTACTCAGAGAGTGCTATAAAGCACTCCAGAGTGGTATAGAAGTCTGAGTACTATTGTTATTGCTATCTACAATATATCCCCAAAGCGCTTTTTCAAACGGCAACTGGGCTACCATTATCCCAAGAATTCATTACATTCTAAAATTGTCATTTGTTGGAATCTTTTCCAATGCTTGCAATATGTGTGAAAAATTAGGCGGCAATTTAAATTAGCTGTCAATTTTAGCTGCATTATTCTATCCTGCTCCTCTTCCCACTGGGTTCCACTACTTGCTAGGTAGTAATTGACAGCTTTTATGGAAACAAACAATCGAAAACGTATCAGAATGCAATGCATGCTGGGACCTCTCTCCTCACTCTTTCTTTTTTCTCCCTCTCCCTGTAACTACAAATCATTAGCGGGCTCTATTTTGTTTTTCTTCCTGTGGTTGTTTGGGAGATTTGCTGGTGCTATGAAATTTAAATTTCTGATTAATTGCTGCAAGCCCGCTAATGAGAAAACTGTCATTCCTTAATATGCCTTGGTTTTCATTTTTCTAGAGATGATAAGAGGTACATTGGGTCAGAGAGATTTCAGTATTACCATTTCAAAAGGAAGGAAGTACTGAAGGAAGGGAGAGGAAGAGGGAGGGAAGGAAAGAAGAAAGGGAGGAGGAGGAGGAGGAAGAGGAAGAGGAGGAGAGAAGGAAGAGGAGGAGTGAAGCAGAAGAAGAGGAGGAGGGGAGGAGGAGGAGAAGAGAAGGAGGAAGAGGAGAAGGAGGAAGAGGAGAGAAGGAGGAGTGAAGGAGAAGGAGAAGAGGAGGAGTGAAGGAGAAGAAGAAAGAGGAGGAGGAGGGAGAAGGAGGAGGGATGGTAGGAAGGAGGAGGAGGAAGAGGAGGAGAGGAGGAGGAAGAGGAGGAGAGAAGGAAGAGGAGGAGGAGTGAAGGAGAAGAAGAGGAGAGGGAGGAAGAGGAGAGAAGGAGAAGAAGAGGAGAGGGAGGAAGAGGAGAGAAGGAGGAGTGAAGGAGAAGGAGAAGGAGAAGGAGAAGAGGAGGAGTGAAGGAGAAAAAGAAAGAGGAGGAGGAGGGAGAAGGAGGAGGGAAGGTAGGAAGGAGAGAGGGAAAGTCAGGGATGGAGGGAAGAAGTGAAAGAGAGGGAGGGAGGAAAGGTAGAACAAAGGAAGGGAGGGAAGGAGGGAGGGAGGAGGGAAGGGAAGGGAAGGGAAGGGAAGGGAAGGAAGGAAGGAAGGAAGGAAGGAAGGAAGGAAGGAAGGAAGGAAGGAAGGAAGGAAGGAAGGAAGGAAGGAGAATGTATACTAATCAAGGCTAAGATTCAGTACCCCTTAATGGTCTTTTAATTTTAAGTTATTATTACCAACTACTGAATACTGAAAATATTTGGCAAGTTAATTTGTTATTTTTTATTCATCAGTTTTGTAAGAAACACTATGCCTTCAGCAACTATCATGCTGCGAGTTCGATAAAGCTAGAAAACTGTCTAATGCAAGCCATTAAGTCCAGTGGTGGGTTTCAAATTTTTTTACTACCTGTTCTGTGGGTGTAGTTTGGTGGGCGTGGTGTGGCTTGGTGGGCGTGGTAGGGGAAGGTTACTGCAAAATCCCCATTTCCTCCCGATCAGCTGGGGCTCGGGAGGCAGAGAATAGATGGGGGCTGGGCCAGTCAGAATTTTTACTACCGGTTCTCCGAACTATTCAAAATTTCCGCTACCGGTTCGCCAGAACTGGTCAGAACCTGCTGGAACCCACCTCTGATTAAGTCACTCGCTCATTGGATGCTTTGCAAAAACAGAAAAAAACAGCAACAAACAAAACCAGATTTAAGGCAAGGATCAAATGAGAGCAGTGGTGAGTTTTTCGAGCACTGATCTTCCCAGCAGGTCCAAATGTGGGTTATTCTTGTTGAGACCCTTTTCGTTGAACACGACGGTATATGACATTGTACCAAAGTTTAGATCTTTTTTGTTGTTTTGTTTTTGGTTTTTTTCCCCATCCATCCCACAAGTACTAGCAAGAGCCTTGATAGTACAGGGGTTTAGTGCACCCTGTTATTAACACAGCTGCCTGCAATTTCTGCTGGTTCGAATCTCTCCAAGGCTCAAGGTTGACTCAGCCTTCCATCCTTTCTAAGGTAGGTGAAATGAGGACCCAGTTTGTGGGGGCAATAAGCTGACTTTGTATAAAATATACAAAAGAATGAAGGCTATTGCTTAACGCATTGTAAGCCGCCCTGAGTCTCCGGAGAAGGGCGGCATATAAATCAAATTAAAAAAAAAAAAAAAAAGTTCAGAAAAATAATCGCAGCCGGAGAGCATTGCATGTCAGACTTCAAAGCTGGCTCTCAAGATTCAGCAAAGACAACACCTAAGGTTCAGGAACAACAACAAAAACAACAAAAGCTGCACAAAACCGATTATTCCAGCCTCGTAGAAGCTTCCTGATATGCAATAAAGGTTAGGGCCAGCGGTGGGTTTCACATTTTGTTACTATTGGTTCGCCACGTGCATGCACACTTGCTTCGCGCGTGCGTGTGTGCCAAAGGTGGGTTCTACCTTTTTTTACTACTGGTTCTGTGGGTGTGGCTTATTTTGTGGGCGTGGCTTGATGATCATGTGACAATTCTTTAGGATTTAGCAGAGGTACTGGTCTACCAGGCTTTTAATTGCTTCCAGAACTGTACCGGTCTATCCATTTGTTCTTGGAGTGTTCCAGTCTACCCATTTCTTTTTGGAGGCACCGGTCTACTCATTTGTTTTTGGAGGCACCGGTCTACCCATTTGTTTTTGGAGGCATTGGTCTACTCATTTGTTTTTGGAGGCACCGGTCTACTCATTTGTTTTTGGAGGCATTGGTCTACTCATTTGTTTTTGGAGTCACCGGTCTACTCATTTGTTTTTGGAGGCACCGGTCTACTCATTTGTTTTTGGAGGCACTGGTCTACTCATTTGTTTTTGGAGGCACCGGTCTACTCATTTGTTTTTGGAGGCACTGGTCTACTCATTTGTTTTTGAAGTCACCTGTCTACTACCACAGTGCCTTTTAACATTGATCAGCTGTAGGGTGGCCCTTTGAAGCCCGGCAGCAAGAGTTTAAACAGGTTTTTTCCCTTTAGCCATCAGCTGGGACTCAGGAGGCAGAAATAGATTGGGGGTGGGGCCAAATAAAAGGTAAGAATAATGCGGGGGAGCGGGGGAGGGGCAGAACCAGTTCGGTGATGTCATATCATCACCGCTACTGGCTCGGTGGAACCGGACCGAACCGGGAGGTGTGTGCGCCCGATTCGTGCACACGCCTGCCTTCTGCACATGCGCCCATGCATGTGCTTTGCCCATGAGCGTGCCTTCCATGCATGCACCCAGCTTCAAAAACATGCCTAAATAGGATGGCATGGAGCCAGGGCGTGTGGGTGGGCCCACCTGCCATTTCTGCTACCGGTTCGCTGAACCGGTCTAAACCGGCTGAATACCACCTCTAGTTAAGGGCACTTCCCTTAATTTTACTATCTAAAACTCTGGATATAGCAGGGTTTGTGCAAACCTAACCTGTCCCTATTGATCTTCTAGGCCTAAGGGATTCAATGGCAAGTGTGGTGGGCAATAATTATGCAGCATAATGGCAGGTGAGGCATCATTGTAATTGACAAGGGAGGCTCCACCCTGGACGGTGTTGGAAGAAATATCCATCTGGTTCAGTTCCAAGCCAGGAGAAAGACACTGGAAACATGGAGGCTGATTGGAAAGAGGGTTTAATGATGAAGCAGAACCACCAAGCGCATGGTTCTGGGCAGCTTACCACATGGAGTTGAGAGTGAGGGGGTTTTATACCTTGTTTTGGGCTTTGCACTTGAGCTTCCTGTTCCTGTGCAAGAACACATATTCTATTGGCTGTTGTCAGACTCCTATGTACAAAGCTCACGAATTTGTCTGAGCTAAGCTTGGTTGAAGTTTAGCTGGTGCAATGAAGGAGCATATTGGTCAATTCCTATTGTGGCTGAATGGCTTTGCCCTGAAGGATAATCCCATCACCCTGGAGCTGAAGGTCTTTTGTCTTGTAGATAGGCTGGCCCAGTCTTTCTTAATGGATACCAAAGTATCTGCTGGGGCTATTCAGAAAGTGGGGGTTACTTAAAAAAAAACATGTTTCTCCATTTCTCCCTTTTGGAAATATAATATTCTGCCTTTTTTTTTATATTTCTCAAATGATTGCATTCTTCTAGGAGAGAGGTGGGTGCTAACTTTCTACAATAGGAAGTGTTGCAATATTTTCAGGATCAGACTCAATAATGATAATAAGAGTTAGAGGTTTAAATATATTTCTCTTTAATTATAACAGGCATTCTATATTCACTGAATATTCACAGATAGAAGCAAGGAAAATGGTGAAGGTGGCTCCTTATATATACAAGGGGTGGAGCCAAGAATGGGAGTGGTGAATTATGAATACATTAGGAACCAAAGAATAAGTTAACCCCCGATGTCCCATATATACATTATTTACACATTAGGGAATAAGGCATTTACATCTCACAAATCCCCCTCTAAATGCCGGTTCGCTATACAACACCAATTACATTCAGATTCAGGACAATATAAGACATATAATTTTGATGTTAAATATTTGTGCTGTTTAGAAGGTAAAGGCTTCGTCAATATGTCAGCTAATTGTTCAGAGGTATCACAATGCACTGCTTTGATAAATCCATCTTGAGACAATTGTCTCACATGCTTAAATTTTATATCTATATGCCTGGACCTTTGTCCAATGGCATCGGATCTGGATATTTCAATGGCTGCTTTATTATCTTCATGCATAACAAAAGGCAAAGCAGGTTTTTTCCAAACATCTGAAATCAAATCATTAAACCATACAAGGTTATTTGCAGCTTTGGACAAACAAACATATTCCGCTTCTGTAGTCGAAGTGGCTACCAGTTCTTGTTTACCAGTGTACCAGTAAACTGGACAGTCATTTAATAGAAAAATATAACCAGAAGTGCTCTTTCTGCATGATATATCTCCAGCCCAATCCGCATCTGCGTAACATGTAAGTTTTGGTTCTTTACCATTACTAGGTTCTAATACTAAGCAAAAGTCTAATGTACTTTTCAGATATCTTAGAATTCTTTTGACTGCTTCCCAATGATACATTGTTGGTTTGCTAACATATCTTGACAATAAGTTGAGTGGTAATGCAATATCTGGCCTGGTCCAATTAGATATATAAAGAAGTGAACCTATGACTGATCTATAAAATGTATTATCCTTGAATTCAGGGGAAGATTCATCAGTGTTTCTAAGGAAATCAGTTTGCATAGGAGTGTCACAGGGTTTGGCATTGTTTAAATTGCATTTGTTCAGAAGTTCAATGATTTTATCTTTCTGAGTAAGTTTGAATCCCCTTCTAGTTTTGTTAATTTGTACACCAAGGTATTTGTTTACTTTACCTAGAGATTTCAACGAGAAATGTTCGTTTAGCTTATTTACAAAGGTTTCTCTTCTCTCCTTGTGTTTTCCTATATATAAAATATCATCTACATAAATTAATACAAATTCAATATGATCATCACTCTTTTTTACAAAGAAACAGTTATCAGCAGTGGTAGCGTTGAAATCCATGGTCTTAAGTACTTTTACCAAGCAATCGTACCATCTTTTGCCAGATTGCTTTAATCCGTATAGACTCTTGTTCAATAGCCAAATTTCATTCTTATTAGTGTATTGACTGTGTGGTGCTCTTACATATATTTCCTTATCTAGTTTTGCGTGTAAATACGCAGTCTGTATGTCATATTGAAATACATCAAGATTGAGTGCAGATGCCACTACTAGAGCTGTTTTAACACTCTCTGTTCTCACTGTGGGGGAGTATGTGTCAGTGTAGTCCTCCGGATATTTTTGTGCATAACCTTGTGCAACCAATCTAGCTTTGTATAGAGTATTGCCTCCTTCTAGATTCTTAATTTTATAAATCCACCTGGTACCTATAATCGTTTTATCTTTAGGTGCAATCGCAGGTGTAAACACATTTAATCCTTGCAAACTTTCCATCTCTTTTTTCATAGCTAGTTCCCATTTTTCCTTTTCTTCACGAGGGAGTTTTAATACTTCCTCATATGTATTAGGTGTCATTTGTTCACCATCCATATGCATTATGTAATCTCTGTATTTATTTGGTACTTGATTTCTATTGTTTCTAATAGCTCTTTCGGGTTTGCTATGGTTATCATGCAAATATCTTGCTTCCTTTTTTGTTAATGTGTCTGTCTTTATTTTGTGCTGACTATTTGTCCAAGTTTTGGTTTTGTTTTTATTTTTGTTGATATTTTGATTTTCTATTGTCCCTTCCTCACAAGATTTTGTATCTTTGCATTTATTTGGAAATATTTCATTAAGATGTAATTTAGACCAATTGGCCTGTTCATGGAACACAGCTGTTCTGGAGACTATAAATTTGTTATTATTATCAATGAATCTGTACCCTTTGGTGCCAGTTTCATATCCCATAAATCTTAATCTTCTGGATACGTTTTCTCCCTTTCTTCTCAACTGCTTAGGTATGTGTACGTCTGCAGTGACTCCAAATATGTGCATGTGTGCTAATTTGGGTTTCCTATTATACATCACCTCATATGGTGTTTTATTCACAATACTGGACCAGGTTCTATTTTGAGTGTAATTTGAATAATGTAAGGCCTCTGACCAAAATTGTTTGCCTAAACCAGCATCCTCTAATGTGCACCTAATCATGGTTTGTAGTGTGGAATTCTTTCTCTCTGCAATCCCGTTTTGGAACGCAGAAAATGGACTAGACGTGAAATGTAGCATTCCTCTATCCTTTAACCATTGGGAGAATTCTTTAGACATGAATTCACATCCCCTATCTGTCATAATTTGTTTTATTCTGATATTATGTTGTGTTTCTATGCGTTTGTAGAATTCCTTAAATTTCTGAAAGGTTTCATCCTTGTGTTTTAATGTGTAAACAAAACCATAGCGACTGTAATCGTCTACTATTGTTAGGAAGTAACGTTTTCTATAAGTGATTGATGGAGTTAATGGACCAACTAGGTCCATATGTACTAAGTCAAAAATTTTGTTAGTTGATCTGTTGGATTTTTTTGGTCTGGGACTAGTTTTTAGTTTAGTGGATTTACATACTGAGCATTCCAAATAATTTTCACAATTTTTTATTTTGACACCTTCTGCGTGTTCAGTCATTTTTTGTACTACAGGAAAACTTGCATGTCCTAACTTCCTATGCAAGATGTGAGCACACTCATCATGAATTGGTTTACCTATTCTTGGTTTCTTCTCATTGTGTGTATTTGCGTGATCATGAGATATTTTACATTCATCATTGTCACTGTTACTAACATTTTCATCATCTGCCTCAATACAATCTTCCATATTTGAATCAATGTTATGTAACCATCTTTCTTTTGTTATTAGATAGGGTAGGCCTCCTTTAATCATCACAGTGCCTACATTTGTTTTGTCCTTCTCTAAAGTTGCTTTCCCCTTTGAGAAAACTATATTGATGGCAGAATCTCTGCTTAGTTTTATGGCACTTAGTATGTTATGAGGTATTTCTGGAATTAACAATACCCCCTCTATTTTTCCTAGGCCAGGCAAGGTCACATTTCCTCTGCCTAATACTTGAACCTTTTCTTGATTAGCTACCTTTATTACAAATTTATCTTCTGTAAATGAAGACAATATATTTTTGTTATTAGTGGTGTGGTTGGTTGCCCCAGAATCAATAAGCCAATTATTGTTCTCATTTTGTTGTGTTTTAGTGCTGTCTTGTTTATTTAGTCCATTCAGTGAACCAGATTTTCTCTCTTTTGAATTTTCTCTACCCCCTCTACTATCTCTGTAATTTGGCGGGCTTCTATATTTATGTCTATCTGTGGAAGACTGTCTATAATTGTATTTGCTCCTATACTCTGACCTATGTCTCTCCTTTGGGATTTTGGGACAGTCTCTTCTATTGTGTTCCCTGGACCCACAATTATGGCATTTAAAAGCTTCATTGTATTTTTCCTGGAAAGCTACTTTCCTAAAAGATTTGTGTTCTGTGTGATTGCTGGAACGATTTTTTCTTGAATTGTCTTCTGCTATCAATTTGTTAGATAGACTTTCTATGGATAAATATCCTAGATTGATGGTGTCTAAGTGTGACATAAAACTATCCCATGATGAATCAAGTGAATTGATAATAACACTTTTCATTGTTTGATCTGAAATCACTTCCCCCCTCAAATGCAGCTCAGCTCTTATTTTGTTTAGAGATATCAAATGCTCACTTATGGAAACCCCTGGTTTTACTCTGGAAGAAAAGAAATCCTTAGACATTCTTGTAGTGGTAGCTACACTATCGCTGTGAAACAGATTAAACATGCATTGAATTATTTCTGAAACAGTTAGGTTTGGTTTGATGCTATGATACATTGCAGGAGACACGCTAGATATTATTAAGAAAAATGCTCTATGATGTAAACAATCTATTTTTAAAGTCCAAGGTCTTCTTGGAGGACTAGTGATAAAGAATAGTAAATTTTCTTTCATAAAGACAACCTGGAGCTGTTGATACCATTCTTGCAAATTAATGCCATCAACTCTAAGTTTTGGGAAGTCACTGGGTAAGTTTCCCACATTATTTTGTCCATTACTTACAACCTGAGGTAGTCCGTGGTCTCGCAAGTGCAGGAAATTGCAAAACGGCATGGGGATGCTCGCAACGAGTCTGCGCGGTTCTCTGGCCAGTTCAAGTCTTTCCGGACCGTCTACGTAGTTTCGCACATGCGCGTTGCTCATTTCTTCTTTGGCGTCGTCGTGGAAGGTTCTCTCCATTGCAGCTCGCTCGCTCCGCTCCTCTTCAGACGAGTCGGTTTCTGGCTCGGTTTTAGGAGTTTTGATGGCGGCGACTGCTCTTTTCTTTCTTTTGTGTGCGTTGATACTTGATCCGGTCTGCGGTGTAGGGCGGAATCGACATGGCTCTCTGGGCTCGGGCGTCGTCGCTCTCGAAGTCAGGATGGGAGCGTGCAGGTCTTGAGTTATCGGCTTGTTTTCTAACTTCTTCGTTGTCGCTTTGGAAATTTTTAATTTTGGCCCAAATGCAGCAAAAAGCGTCTTCATTGCTGACTTTACTTGGGATTTCGTTAAGTCGTCTTCGCTTTCTGATTCTGGTTCTTCTGAAGAGTTTGAATCTTCCTTTTCGCTTTCGTTGTCTGATAACGTTTTTCGCGCCAGAAATTTTGAACTGGGCATTTTGATTGGCTCTGCTTCGCTCACTTTGGAGGTTTGTTGGAACCAAGATGGCTGCCATTCAAAATTTCGCGCGGGATCACATCTTTTCTTTTTCATAACGACTTTCTCTGTAGTCATATCACTCACAGTTTTTTGGTCTTTGGGTTTCTCTTTAGCAATGTTTTTCTCTCTCGCTGCTCCGCTGTTTTTCAGCATTTCTTGGAGGTTCGCGATGAGGCTTTCATCATTCTTCTGGCTTTTTAATAGTTTTAATATCTCTGACCTGAGTTCGTTATTTTCTATTTCGATTTCCTCCTGGTCATTATTTTCATTTATTAGTTCTTCTTCTTCAGTGGTGTATTCTTCGGATTCTCTCGAAATCGCGTTTGTGGATTCGTTGATTATTTCTTGTTCAGTTTCTATTTCTTTGCTGTAGGCCCTGGTGTTGGGCCTATCTTTCTTAGACATCTTTAAGTATTTATTGAGTCAATTAACCATCCTCTGCTACCAGCTTGTTGCAATATTTTCAGGATCAGACTCAATAATGATAATAAGAGTTAGAGGTTTAAATATATTTCTCTTTAATTATAACAGGCATTCTATATTCACTGAATATTCACAGATAGAAGCAAGGAAAATGGTGAAGGTGGCTCCTTATATATACAAGGGGTGGAGCCAAGAATGGGAGTGGTGAATTATGAATACATTAGGAACCAAAGAATAAGTTAACCCCCGATGTCCCATATATACATTATTTACACATTAGGGAATAAGGCATTTACATCTCACAGGAAGCTTTGGATGGACTTTTTGATATAAAAAAAATATTCCGGGGCCTTTAGAAAGAGTGCAGAGAAGAGCAACAAAGATGATTGTGATCTGGAGGTTAAGGGTATGCAGGGGTGGCATTCACTTACCTTCGCAAATGTGGGTGTGCGCTGATCGTATTATTAATCAGAGAATATTCATTCATAATAGAGCAAGTTTGGTCTTGGTGGTTAACGAAACAGGCTAAAAACCAGGAGATGGTTAACTTCTAGTTTCACCTTATTCATCAAAGCTGGCTGGGTGACTTTGGGCCAGTCACTCTCTCTCAGACCATTTTACCTCACAGATTTGTTGCTATGGGGGAAAGAGGAAGAGGGGGAGAGAGAGAGCAGAGGGAGGGGGAGAGAGAGAGCAGAGGGAGGGAGAGAAAGAGAGAAAGAGAGAGAGAGAAAGAGAGAGGGAGGGAGAGAGAGAAAGAGAGAGAGAGAAAGAGAGAGGGAGGGGGAGAGAGAGCAGAGGGAGGAAGAGAGAGAGAGAAAGAGAGAGGGAGGGAGAGAGAGCAGAGGGAGGGAGAGAAAGAGAGAAAGAGAGAGAGAGAAAGAGAGAGGGAGGGAGAGAGAGAGAGCAGAGGGAGGGAGAGAAAGAGAGAAAGAGAGAGAGAGAAAGAGAGAGGGAGGGGGAGAGAGAGAGCAGAGGGAGGAAGAGAGAGAGAGAAAGAGAGAGAGAGAAAGAGAGAGGGAGGGAGGGAGAGAGAGCAGAGGGAGGGAGAGAAAGAGAGAAAGAGAGAGAAAGAAAGAGAGAGGGAGGGAGAGAGAGAGAGAAAGAGGAAGGGAGAGAAAGAAAGAGAGGGGGGGCTCCTCTGGGTGCCATCGGCCAAACAAAGTCGACTGGCGGCCCCTAGGGGGGCACCTACTATCTGGAATGAGCTCCCCCCCGAGATACGGAGGATCCCGGATCTGCGCACCTTCCGCCGCGCTCTTAAGACCTTTTTATTCCACCAGGCGGGCCTGGCCTAATCTTTTCCCTCTTTTTAATTATGCAAATTTTAATCGGTTTTTAAATGATTGGGGTGTTTTAATCTGTCTGGGCCAAATTGTTTAATTCGATTTTACTTTGTTTTTAAATTTTGTATCTATGTATTTTTACTGTTTGGCTGTTCACCGCCCTGAGTCCTTTGGGAGTAGGGCGGTATATAAATCAAATAAAGTAAGTAAAGTAAGTAAGTAAGAGAGAGAAAGAGGGAGGGAGGGAGAGAGAAAGAGAGAGAGAAAGAGAGAGAGAAAGAGGAAGAGGGAGGAAGAGAAAGAGAGAGAAAGAGAGAAAGAGAGGGAGGGAGAGAGAGAGAGAGAGGGAGAGAAAGAGAGAGAGAGAGAGAAAGGGAGGGAGAGAAAGAGAGAGAAAGAGAAAGAGGGGGAGGGAGAGAGAGAAAGAGAGAGGAGGAGGAGGGAGGGAGAGAAAGAAGGAGGGAGGGCAAGACAGAAAGAGAGAGGGAGGGAGAGAGAGAGAGAGAGACTGTTCACGCAAGGCTACATTAGAGATGAGTAAAGTCACTCAGGCAATAGTAGCTCTTGCCTTCTCTTCTCTAAGGTAAATAGATAGCATTTGGTTAGATTATATGTTGCCTGAAAAAGTTAACGACAAATAAAGGAACACCGCGATAATCAATAAGAAATAAATCTTGAACAGCTGGGGAAACTATGTTCCTAATAAGTGGAACGTTGCAGAATGATATTTTCTTCATTTCTGCTGCCAGTGCCTGATCATTAAACAATTTTCTTTAAAGAATTGCAACTGCCAATGAAAACTGCAAAATCTTGGGCAAGAAATGGAAAAAAAAAACAACTCAAAAACCAAAAAACCTGAGAGTAAAAGTAGTTTGATCAATTTTTCCAGTTGAAGATCATGACACAAAAAGAGAAAACAGAATCCTAGAAGTCTAGAATGGAACAGAACGGAACAAACGGAACGGAACGGAATGGAACGGAACGGAACGGAACGGAACGGAACAGAACAGAACAGAACAAAATGCTTTATTTGGCCAAGTGCAGTCAACTATTAATAGCTTATATTAATAAGCCAATGGTGAATCTCGCTTCCCCATTGACTTGGCTTGTCAGAAGGTCGCAAAAGACAGACAGACAAACAGACAGACAGACAGACAGACAGACAGACAGACAGACAGACAGACACACGTGTGTGTGTGTGTTTGTACCTTTTGCGACCTTCTGTTAATGGAGAAGCCAGGTTCATTTAACAACCGTGTTACTAACTTAACAACTGCAACGACTCACTTAACAACTGCGGCAAGAATGGTCATAAAATGGGGCAAAGTTTCACTTAACAAATGTCTCACTGAGCAACAGAAATTTGGGGCTGAATTGTGGTCGTACATCGAGGACTAGCTCCATCCCTTTTCAACCGACGTGGTAATTAAAAATGTTTTCAAAACCAGCAAAAGACAAGGAATTAAGGAGGAAGTCGGATATCACTTCCGTCATAAAAGCGGGACTTCTGCCTAATTGCAAAGTGAAATGTTACGCATAATACGATGCTTTCTTTTCATATTCTAGCATGAATTGCTCCATTGCTGACTAGTAATAGCCAGAATTTGCTTTCATTGAAGGCGTGTGAAGAAACATCAACACAGAGACATGGAATACAGCTTCATTAAGGCATTTTTTTTTTCTTTGATCTTACGGCTTGAGAGTGAAATATGCAGAAGAAAGTATTAACCATTTTCTGTCGGCACCTGTGTGGTTATGAATTAAACTTGGCTTAAAGTATACAGCACTGCATGCTAACCAGTGGAGCAATGGTTAGAATGCAGTATTGCAGGCAAACTTTGCCCACTGCTGTAGTTCGATCCTGACTAGCTCAAGGTTGACTCAGCCTTCCATCCAGAGATGGGATTCAGCCGGTTCGTACCAGTTCGGGCGAACTGGTAGCAGAGAGTGTGGGTGGTAATGTCATCCTATTTAGCCACGTTTTTGAGGCCAGTTACATACACGGAAGATGCACGAGCAAACCGCATGTGTGGAAGGTGCGTGCGCAAAGTAAGCATGTGCGCACGGGGCGAACAGGTGGTAAGAATATGTGAAACCCACCGCTGCTTCCATCCTTCCGAGGTGGGTTTAAAATGAGGACCCAGATTGTTGGGGGCAATACCCTGACATTGTAAACCACCCAGAGAGTGCTGTAAAGCACTCTGAGGCCGAATATAGGTAGTCCTTGACTTACGTCAGTTCATTTAGTGACCATTCAAAGTTACAACAACACTGAAAAAAGTGACATGACCAGTTTTGCAGCTTATCCATGGTCACTTGATCAGAGTTATTGCCGATCTTCAGAGTACCTTGCAACATCTTTTGACATGACATGGATGTTAAACTTCCTTGACTTACTAGTCGTATTTAGGTCAAATTCTCCTGGAATATGACTATCACGAATCACGAATCAGCTTTTTCCTCGGACTTCATATCTAGTCTAGCTTTGTTCCAGAAGCTACCATCTCCCTAGTCCTTAATTGCTTCCTTCTGCAATTTAAAATTCAGGGTGTCTGGATGATGCATAATTACTTTCACTGGCTGTTTCTCATAGCAAAAGGGGGAAAAAAATTGGCGGGCTTCAAAAGAAAGAGATACAATAATTAAAATCTCTCGCTTGTCCCTTGATGTGCCTGTCTCCGTTTGACATTAGCTGCTAACAAGTACTTTCCCTACAATTGTGCTGAGTTGCCAAAAGCTCAGATCTCTTACATAGATATTGGGGTGTGTATGTGTGTTGTGTTGTACTTTACTGGAAGTATGACCTATGTCAACTCTGAAGTGAACCTGGCTGGAGCCATCTGTTGCTGCCTCATAGTTGCCACGAACTCTGACAGGGGGAAGTAGATAGACTGGCTAACAGTCAAAGCAAAAAAGTTTTCTTGTGGGAACCAAGGTCATCCGAACAGGTGGCAGTTGGAGGTAGAGAGGAGTGACCAAGCAGCCTGCCAGCTACTTACATTGGACAATTAGACTGGTGACAGACAAATACAATAAAAAAAAATCACATACTTAATGTTACATGTAATAACAGCAGCCAAAATCACATATGCCACAAAATTGGAAAAACGAAAGTATACCTATAGATGAAAAAGTAATAAAGAAAATATTAGAATGTGCTGAATTGGACAGATTAACGATGGAACTTAAAGATAAAGAGGAATCAGAGTATTACTTAACATGGGACTTATTGTACAAATGGTGCAGGTGCAGAGATTAGTAATTTAATAACGAAAGAAGATCAACAAAATAGAAATATATATATATATATATATATATATATATATATATATATATGTATGTATGAATATATACTGTAAGCAATAGTACTATTGGACTGTACATGACTATAGATTAAAACATATAGAGTGATAAATGTACAGAGCAGTGGTGAAATCCATTTTATTTTACTACCGGTTCTGTGGGTGTGGCTTGGTGGACGTGGTGTGGCTTGGTGGACATGGCTGGGGAAGGATACTGCAAAATCTCCATTCCTACCTCACTCCAGGGGAAAGATACTGCAAAATCTCCATTCCCACCCCACTCTGGGACCAGCCAGAGGTGGTATTTGCCGGTTCTCCGAACTACTCAAAATTTCTGCTCCCGGTTCTCCAGAACCTGTCAGAACCTGCTGGATTTCACCCCTGGTACAGAGCGTTATGGTACAACTATGAAAATAATGGTTATAACTATGACGTACAACATTATGTATTTAAAAGAGACTATACTGTATGACTACGAGAATAATGGTTATAATCAGGGTGTATAATATTATCTATACTTAAAAAGGACTTGATACAGCCAGTACTCTGTCATTGCAAAACTGGAAATGTGATGTATAATAAAGGAAAATGTATAATGTTAAATAAATGTTAAAATCTATTTTAACTTTTGTGTATAAAGTGTTTTACTTTGGCTGTTCACCGCCCTGAGTCCAAAAGGAGAAGGGCGGTATAGAAATCTGAAAATAAATAAATAAATAAAATAAGTAAATAATAAAAATATTTTTTTAAAAAAAAGAGAGAGAGAGAGAGAGACCGGTGACATCTTGGGAGGTAACCATTTGTTGTTTTAATTAGGCAAAAAAACCAGAGGAACTTTTAGAGTTGGTTTTCACTGGCTGTGTCGATATGATGTATCCAATAAACATGTTCTTTGAGGAATCTACCTGCCTCGGAGTTCTGCTTTTGGCAGATGCGTTACTTGGAACACTGATAACCTACCTGTGTGTTACTGTTCCCTAGAGATACGTGCAATATTTCAACTTCAAAACGAGTCACAGTATGTGTTTTCAGACTGACCTCACAGGAGAGTTTCAACAGTTGTGTTGTGAAGTCAGTAAAAAAAAAAAAAGGCACTCAAAACATCTTGTGTTTTGTTGAGATGCAATGCTTCAAGGACAAAAATCTTTAGAGCATGAGGTACTTAGCACAATCGAACTCTGTGCATGATCTTTTCAATTGTTCTTCTCCTAAAGTTTGCTCCTGATGCTACAAAACACAAGTAGGCAATGTATTCAGTGGTGGAATACTGCCCTAATGACTGGCTGGGTGGGTGTGGCCATGGTGGTCATGGCCAGGGGGTGTGACAGACAGCACTCGGCCTCCTGCCCCTCTGGGAACAAAAATGGGCCACGGGGGGATGAGCTAACCCCCTGTGCTCCATTTTGGGCCTAGTAGGCCTTCCTGCATCCTCCTGGGAGCGAAAACAGGCCAGGGAGGTGCCATACCCCCCTGTACCCTGATTTGGGCCTAGTAGGCCTCCCTGCAGCCTCCTGGGAGTGAAAACATGCCGTGGGGGGCAGGGCGTACTGCATCTCCCAGTGCCCCATTTTGGGCCTCGGAGACCTCCCTGCACTTATCTGGGAGCCAAAATGGGGCTCGTAGGGACTCCTGGAAAGGGCGGGGAGGGGCAGGGTAGGGCTAGCCAGAAATTTAACTACCAGTTCACCCGAACTGGCTCGAACCAGCTGAATCCCACCACTGGATGTATTGTATTGACTAACTGCCATTTTTTGCATAGAAAGCAAAGTAGCACCATCGATAAAGCCACAGAACTAGATCTTACAGAGAAAACTGTGATGTTATTCTGTTTGATTAAATAGGCATACTGTGTTCGTTCCACCCACTTCCTCTTTCTTTCTGATTCCATTTTTCCCCGTCTTGTAACCTATTAGAAGCAGATGGATTGTGTCACATCTCTTCCAACTGTCCTGTTCTTCGTGCCATAAGTGAGCAATTACAAAAGGGGCTGTGGTGGAATGTAGTCTGGAGTCCTAGGAGAGGGAGGGGTCGCTTCCCAGAGAACAAAGGCAGTAGAGCCTGGAGTATCTGGTAGACAGGAAGAAGACTGAGGCAGACCATCCCTAGCAGTTCACAGAATATATCTTTAGTTATGCAGATAGTTGCTTTAGTCTGGCAAGATTCTGTCTGTAGGCAAACAACAATAAAGAAACTACCGTATTTTTTGGAGTATTAGACGCTCCATAGTATAAGACGCACCTTAGTTTTAGGGGAGGAAATTAAGAAAAAAAAAATTCTGCCTCTGCCTACCAGCATCCATCGGTATTCATCTGGCTAGGGTCCTGTCAGTGTGTGAGACTGTTTGGAAACTGAAACAGTATTTGCTGTGGAGCCTGGGCATGGCTTAGGTCAATTGTTCTAAAGCTGCATGCTGTGCTGATCTCTGAAACTGAAACTCCTCTCCTCTGCTTGTGTTTTGCTTGCTGCTGCAAACTCTGACAGTCCTTGCAGTAAATAGAGAACAGCCAGGTCAGCTTCAGAACATTATTGCAGCCTGATTCAGCATGAGTAGCTGATTGGTAGGTGGATCGGCCTCCCGGAATACCCCCAATCAACTCTTCCAGGCTGCAGGGATTGCCATAAACCATTGCCTCCTCCTCATGTTTTTGGCTACATTCAGTGTATTAGATCCCTCCTCTTTTAGGGGGGAAAAGTGTGTCTTATACTCCGAAAAATACGGTGCTTGTAAAGAATTCTTCTGCACCTGGATGTCTATGGGTCATTAACAATAGCACTTAGACTTATATACAGCTTCATTATGCTTTACACCACTTTCTGGATGGTTTACAATGCACCAGGATTATAAAATACAACCCCAGGCAGCCTACATTACATTCCCCTTCATCCAATTTAAGTTAATGCCCAAGAATGCAATCATTTTTGATGGCGCCAGCTATTTCTTCTATTGCCAAAAAAGCCACTCCAAATTCTTTGCCAGCTTCCATACAAATGTTTGGCATCTGTTGAGATGTGCAAAATGGACTCAAGAAAAGAGACAACGATCGATCTACAGAATGGCATCATTGATTTTCTTACTGTAGGGATATTCTATACCAGTGGTGAAATCCAATTTTTTTTACTACCGGTTCTGTGGGCGTGGCTTGGTGGGCATGGTGTGGCTTGGTGGGCGTGGCTTGGTGGGCATGGCAGGGGAAGGATACTGCAAAATCTCCATTCCCTCCCCACTCCTGGGGGAAGGATATTGCAAAATCTCCATTCCCACCCCTCTTTGGGGCTAGCCAGAGATGGTATTTGCCAGTTCTCCGAACTACTCAAAATTTCCGCTCCTGGTTCTCCAGAACTTGTCAGAACCTACTGTATTTCACCACTCTGCTCTAACACCAGAGATTTCCAAACCAGGCAACTTTAAATCTTGTGGACTTCAAATTCCAGAATTCCTCAGCCAACCATGTCGGCTGGGGAATTCTGAGAGTTGAAGTCCACAAGTCTTAAAGTTGCCAAGATTGGAGACCCCTGCTCTAAATGCATGAAAAGAACTTACAGGAATCTACAAGGCAGAGATTTGGCTCGCTTGATTGATTTTTATCCTGCCTTTGATTATTTTTATAAAGAATTCAAGGCTCTGAACATAACGAATACTCTTCCCTCTTCCTATTTTCCCCGCAACAACGATCTTGTGAGGTCATTTGGGCTGAGAGATTCCCCGTCCCCTGGCAATTTATTTATCCAATTTTGATGGATAAATCAATTGACTCAATCAAGTGACTCTGGGTGGCTTACAATTAATGTGATAAAACAATGGAAACAATTGAAAAGATGTCAAAACAACGAATACATTACAAAATAAGTCTGCGGATCCTTGATGTTCCCGGAACTTTATTTTTTTTTCTTTTTCATTACCTAAACTAGGTAACATAATCAGTGCCCTGATGATTTATCTAATTTTGGCAATGTCAAAATATCACAGGGTCTGATAATTTTGCAAATTAGTCAAACCAGTCAATTTTAGATCATTTTAAATGAAAAGAAGGACTTGGGGTGACATGATAGCAGTCTTCCAATATCTCAGAGGCTGCCACAAAGAAGAGGGGGTCAAGCTATTCTCCAAAGCACCTGAGGGCAGGACAAGAAACAATGGAGGAAACTAATCAAGGAGAGAAGCAGCTTAGAACTAAGGAGAAATTACCCGACAATTAGAACAATTAATTGGTGGAACAACTTGCCTCCAGAAGTTGTAGAAACTCCAACACTGGAAGTTTTTAAGAAGAGATTGGACAACCATTTGTCTGAAATGCTATAGGGCTTCCTGCCTGAGCAGGGGGTTGGACTAGAAGACCTCCAAGGTCCCTTCCAACTCTGTTATTCTATTCTATTCTATTCTATTCTATTCTGTTCTGTTCTGTTCTGTTCTGTTCTGTTCTGTTCTGTTCTGTTCTGTTTTGTTCTGCTCTGCTCTAGTCTAGTCTAGTCTAGTCTAGTCTAGTCTAGTCTAGTCTAGTCTAGTCTATACATCAGAGGTGGGTTTCAGCAGGTTCTGACCAGTTCTGGAGAACCGGTAGCAGGAATTTTGAGTAGTTCAGAGAACCGGTAGTAAAAATTCTGACTGGCCCCACTCCCATCTATTCTCTGCCTCCCAAGTCCCAGCTGATCAGGAGGAAATGGGGATTTTGCAGTAACCTTCCCCTGGATTGGGGAGGGAATGGAGATTTTTACAGTTCCCCTGCCATGCCCACCAAGCCACACCCACCAAGCCACACCCACAGAACCGGTAGTAAAAAATTTTGAAACCCATCACTGCTATACATTTATTAAATTTGGGGACTTTTAGGAGGATTATATATATTCTGGCATCGCCCTGAAAAAGACAACAAATGGAATATACGGTATCCAAAATGCACTTGAAAACTCCAACAAGAAAGAGTTATAACTTCTCTAGAATATAGTCCCTCAGTTATCCCAGAAATATAACAAGTAAGCCATTCCATATTTTAGGGCATCATCGCTTCCGTAGTGTAAATGTTTAGCCCAACAAATTGATGCCTTAGAATAGCTATGAACTTTGGAAGCAATGTTGTTGAGGAAACATTTCTGATTAACGGAAATGGAAATCGGAATACAATTTATTTAAGTGAGAAGTGAGGTCCGGAAACGCACTTCTAATTAAAATGTATACACTACAGTGAGTAAGAGAGAAAGATTATTCTCAGAACAATGAATAATACTGCCAATAAGCTTACTTTGGAATAGAGGAATGTGGTGTGCTGGCATGTACTGTATCTAAGTGTGTTCCAAGAATAGCAAAGCGGAAATACATAAGTTTAAAAGAAAACATTTCGGCTTGTGCCGAATTCAGTCATTTTGCCATATGGAGGACTACTGCGCTCAACGATGTGTTACTTAGGAACCTTTTAAATGTGGAATATTGGAAAGTGTGTGATATTTGCAGGGTGAAGAGAAGAATAAAGGAAAGAGTAAAATTAAATATTGTCAGGGGCAAAGAATCAGGATGATATGTTGCAGCATGGAAGATTCATTCAAGCTACACACAAGAATCTGAACAATTAAAGTTCAATGCTAAATTGGCGCCAGATAAGGGTCAACAGAATTCAGAAGGGGTTGAATTTGGAGTGCTTGTGGAAACACATAGACTCTAAGCCGATGACACGCTTGACTCTGCCACCCCAGCTCTGTCTGCACTTCTACAAATATGTAGATGTGGTTGAAATCCATAATAGCTCATAATCTGGATGCTCTTTTTATAGATTACATAATTTCCAAGATGATGTTCCTGCTTGAAGGTTCATTAAAACACGAAGAGGAATTTATTTATTTGTATCCTGCCTTTATTATTTTTACAAATATTTCAACGTATCTGACACACCTTCTTCCTCCTATTTTCCCCACAACAACCCTATGAGATTGGTTGGATTGAAAAAGAGTGATTGGCTCTAAGTCACCCAGCTGGCTTTCAGGCCTAAGGTGGGACTAGAACTCACAGTCTTCTGGTGATTGGCCCGAAGTCATCCAGCTGGCTTTAATGGCTAGGGCGGGACTAGCACTCAGAGTCTCATGGTGATTGGCCAAAGTCACCCAGCTGGTTTTCATGACTAAGGCGGGACTAGAACTCACAGTATTCTGGTGATTGGCCCAAAGTCATCCAGCTGGCTTTGATGGCTAGGGCGGGACTAGCACTCAGAGTCTCATGGTGATTGGCCAAAGTCACCCAGCTGGCTTTCATGGCTAGGGTGGGACTAGCACTCAGAGTCTCATGGTGATTGGCCAAAGTCACCCAGCTGGCTTTCATGACTAAGGCAGGACTAGAACTCACAGTATTCTGGTGATTGGCCCAAAGTCACCCAGCTGGTTTTCATGACTAAGGCGGGACTAGAACTCACAGTATTCTGGTGATTGGCCCAAAGTCATCCAGCTGGCTTTGATGGCTAGGGCGGGACTAGCACTCAGAGTCTCATGGTGATTGGCCAAAGTCACCCAGCTGGCTTTCATGGCTAGGGTGGGACTAGCACTCAGAGTCTCATGGTGATTGGCCAAAGTCATCCAGCTGGCTTTCATGGCTAAGGTGGGAGTAGAACTCACAGTTTTCTGCTGATTGGCCCAAAGTCACCCAGCTGGCTTTCGTGGCTAAGGCAGGACTAGCACTCAGAGTCTCCCATTTTCTAGCCTGGTGTTTTAACCACTAGACCAAACTGGAATCAGCCAGAGAAGTTTCAGAAAACCAGTCTGAAGCCAGTTACACCACTTACATCCTCTGCCAGCTCCTAAGGAAAAAGTCTGTTCAGAAACCCCGCCAAAGAAAATTCAGAATTTTATTTTTCAGGGCAAAAAAATTTGGGAGAATTAGAGGAAGACTTCAGGAACAACAATGAATATTATTGGCTTGCCTCCAGGCTCAAGGTTGACTCAGCCTTCCATCCTTCCGAGGTCCGTAAAATGAGGACCCAGATTGTTGGGGGCAATATCCTGACTCTTTAAACCGCTTAGAGAGGGCTGGAAAGTATGGTGAAGTGATATACACGGTAAGTCTAAGGGCTATTGCTACTGTTAATCCTTAAAATAGTTGGACCATAAGAAAGGTTGAGCGCCAAAGAATTGGGGCCTTTGAACTCTGGTGTTGGAGAAGACTCCTGTGAGTCCCTTGGGCTGCAAGGCGATCCAACCGGTCAGTCCTAGAGGAGATCAACCCTGACTGCTCTTTAGAAGGCCAGATCCTGAAGAGGAAACTCAAATCCTTTGGCCACCTAATGAGAAGGAAGGACTCCCTGGAGAAGAGCCTAATGCTGGGAATGATGGAGGGCAAAAGAAGAAGGGGACGACAGAGAACGAGGTGTCTGGATGGAGTCACCAAAGCAGTCGGCATGAGCTTAAATGGACTCCAGAGGATGGTAGGGGACAGGAAGGCCTGGAGGAACGTTGTCCATGGGGTTGTGATGGGTTCGACATGACTTTGCAACTAACAACAACAATCCTTAAGATTTTCATGAACCACTTACTATAAATTGACTAAAAAAAAAATTGTAGAAGCCCCTCCATCTAGCTTTCCTGTGGAAAATTTTCCTGTTAAATATGAATGGTTGATTTAAACCAACAGTTTATTATCGCTTAAAGTACAGAAAGATATGCATAATTGGTATTTCTAAATGAACAGGGAAGAATCCGTTAGTTAAATTGACTTCAGATCATTTAGTTTAATCAATGGATGGTTTATTGCATCCTTTGGGATCGATTGCAGGAACAGTTTTGGTCTTAACAATGAAACTCATTAGTCAGTATTAAATGCCGTGCTTTAAACACACACACACACACACACACACACACACACATCAACACAAATCTGACTCGTGAAACACCAGAGCTTCAGCTATCTTAGCTCGAAAAAGACATCCTGTCATTTAAACCTAAAAACGTTCTGCTCTTTATAATTGCTGTCGATGGAGAAACTGCTCCTAGAATACAGATTTAATTAAAAAAAAAAAAATCACACCTATCTTTCAAGACCTGAAAAATCTTTGAAGAAAGAGGCAGAGAAATTGAGTTCAATATGATGAACACCAGAATGCTTTTTCTTAAGTTATAGTTTTTTTAATTTCATTTCATTCTTCATGAGATTCAGGCCTGCTTGGAATAAGAAAAATAGATCACTTTGCGATGAACAGACATTAAAGGTAAAGGTAAAGATTCCCCTCGCACATATATGCTAGTTGTTCCTGACTCTAGGGGGCGGTGCTCATCTCCGTTTCAAAGCTGAAGAGTCAGCGCTGTCCGAAGACGTCTCCGTGGTCATGTGGCCGGCATGACTAAACACCAAAGAGGCATGGAACACTGTTACCTTCCCACCAAAGTCCCTATTTTTCTACTTGCATTTTTTTTTTTACGTGCTTTCAAACTGCTAGGTTGGCAGAAGCTGGGACAAGTAACGGGAGCTCACCCCGTTACGCGGCACTAGGGATTCGAACCGCTGAACTGCCGACCTTTCGATCAACAAGCTCAGTGTCCTACCCACTGAGCCACCGTGTCCCTGAACAGACATTATTGAAGTCATTATTCCTTTCTAAGTTCTGTGGGTCCAACCACACCTGGAGCATTGCATCAAATTCCGATCAACACACTTTAAGCTGGACATCGATAAAATGCAGCATGTGCTGAACATAAGATGGAAAGAGTTCTAGACTAGACATACCCAATTCCTGCAAATGTTCTTCATAGTCTTAATCTCCAGCCCCCTAATCATCTCCTCCTAGAAGAATTTATTTATTTTTATTTATTTAATTACATTTCTATACCGCCCTTCTCCCGAAGGACTCAGGGCGGTGTACAGCCATATTAAAACAAACCCATCACAAAAAATTAAAAAACGTTAAAATAATTAAAGCAATTTGGCCGTTATTAAAACCCTTAACTAAAACCCCTTTAAAACTAATTTAAAACCCATTAACATTAATTTATTCGGTCAGGCCGGCTTGATTGAACAATAGAGTTTTCAGAGCATGACGGAAGGCGCGAAGGTTGGGGATCCTTCTTATATCCGGGGGCAGCTCATTCCATAGGGCAGGAGCCCCCACAGAGAAGGCTCTCCCCCTGGGGGTCGCCAGCCGACATTGCTTGGCCGACGGCACCCTGAGGAGGCCCTCTCTGTGAGAGCGTATCGGACGGTGGGAGGCATTCGGTGGTAGAAGGCGGTCCTGTAGGTATGAAATGAAATGTTTTGGGTAATGAATGAAATGTTTTGGGTAATATTAAAAAAGGCAGGATAAAATATTTCCCTTAAAGGAGAAATAAAAGAAAGAAAGAAAGAAAGAAAGAAAGAAAGAAAGAAAGAAAGAAAGAAAGAAAGAAAGAAAGAAAGAAAGAAAGAAAGAAAGAAAATCTTAAGGGAGGCAGGTAACAGCCCTAGTTTCCCTGCCCCAAACAGAAACTGAGGAGGCCAGCTTTTAGAAATGCAGCTTTGCTAATCTATTCAGAAAGATTTCAAGAAAAGAAATTCAGATAAGCAACTAACGAAAGGTTGACAAAAGAAGCCTGAGTGGCGTAGGAGGCTAATGCCTCCTAAAGGCAGCATTTAACATCCAGCTGCCTGCAATTACTGCGAGTTCGAATCTCACCAGGCTCAGGGTTGACTCAGTCTTCCATCCTTTCGAAGGTAGGTGAAATGAGGACCCAGATTGTGGGGGCAATAAGCTGACTTTGTATATATATACAAAAGGATGAAGGCTATTGCTTAACGCACTGTAAGCCGCCCTGAGTCTCCAGAGAAGGGCGGCATATAAATCAAATTTAAAATAAAAAAAAGTAGTTCAAATATCTAGGATTTGCATTTCCTCTTTTGCCTGTAGAGCCCACTATCATCATCTCCTTTTTATGTCCCAATAATCCCTTGCAGGGTGGAGTCTGGGCAACTAAGCGGAGCAGAGTGTTTACTGGCCGGATGCCTTTCCTGTCGCCAATGTGGAATTTTATTCAGGATTGAACTCACAGTCTCCTGATTGTGAGGTGAGAGCTCCACCTCTAGGCCACTGCACCACTCGCCTATAGAGCCAGCTATGACCCCTACCTTTTTCCCCCAAAATTTCAGCGGTATATATCAGAGGTGGGATTCATATAATTTACCTACTGGTTTGCCCAGTGCTGAAAATGTGAGCGCACATGCATTCCTACCTACCGCGGATGCACATGATCTTCTGCGCATGTGCTCTTCTCGCATGCACGGCTTGCATGCATGCACACGGCTTAAAAACATGGATAAATGGGATAGCTTAGCGCTGGAGCAGGTGGGCGGCTGGGGCAGCCCGAACTGGTCCGAACTGGTCTGAACCGATCCCAACAGGTCCAAACTCATCCAAATTGGTCCGAATTGGTCCAAACCAGTCCAAACTGGTCCAAATTGGTCTGAACCGGTCCGAACCGGTCCGAATTTGTCCTAACCGGTCCGAACCGGTTAAGAGCCTTGGTAAGGTTAAGGTTAAGGTTAAGGTTAAGAGCCTTGGTAGTACAGTGGTTTAATGCACCCTGTAATTAACACAGCTGCCTGCAATTTCTGCAGGTTCAAATCTTACCAGGCTCAAGGTTGACTCAGCCTTCCATCCTTTCTAAGGTAGGTGAAATGAGGACCCAGTTTGTGGGGGCAATAAGCTGACTTTGTATAAATATACAAAAGTATGAAGGCTATTGCTTAACGCATTGTAAGCCGCCCTGAGTCTCCGGAGAAGGGCGGCATATAAATCAAATTAAAAAAAAAAAAAAAAACCAATCCAAAGTGGCCCAAACCGGTCCAAACCGGTCTAAACCGAACTGGTCCAAACCGGCATGCATCTTATCTGGAAGAGTCGGCAGGTTGTCAGGGATTCGGATCGCATTAAATACCTAAAAAGAAGCATCCCTTTCTTCACATTAGGAAACAAGTGTAGGCAAAGAAGCTTCAGCATGATGGGTTTCCACCTCACTATTCTAAAAATCATCATCTTTAAAACAAAGAGGAGAAAAAAGTCCACAAAAGTTCTGCAGAACTGTGAGAAGAAGAACGAAAAGGGGGGAAAAATTGCTTTGAGAAGGAAGGGAAATTGCAAGTCTCAGCAAAGCTCCTCTTGTCAATGTTTGACATGTTCAGCAGAAGGTAACTTTAAAAAGAGACATGATAGTTTTCTTTTTCTAGTACCTGGAGAAGAAACGGACTTTTCTGCTGCTCCGGAGACCATCTGCAAAATTAATAATTGGAAGCAAAAAAGAAGGCAGATTTTTTTTCACTCGACGTTACAAGAACATTCTGAAGAATGAGAGCTCCATCGTGGTAAAATGACAGACTCTTCTTTCACTAGGAAGATTCAAAAAGATTCTTTCCTTGCCCTCACGGCTCAAAAGAATCGATACTAAACAACCATCAGAGGCATCTGAGGACATGAACCTTTCGACAAAATGATGAAAGCAACAACCCTGTGCTATTGTGAAGCATGTGCCAATCCTTCCATAGGTGTGTGCAACTCGTGCACAAAAATGAGAGAATAGAATAGAATTCTTTATTGGCCAAGTGTGATTGGACACACAAGGAATTTGTCTTAGGTATATATGCAGTATTCTAAGTGTGTTCTTACAAAGGCATTATAAAGTGATATTAACACTTCATGTGTTGGAGAATAGCTTGACTCCCTCTTCTTTGTGGCAGCCACTTTAGAAAATGGAAGGCTGCTATCATGTCACCCCTAGTCCTTCTTTTCATTAAACTTCACTTATCCAATTCCTGCAACTGTCCTTTTGTATGTGTTAGCCTCTAATCCCCCTAATCATCTTTGTTGCTCTTCTCTGCATTGGTTCAGAAGCATCTTTTTAACTGTCATGCCCCAGCATATAACTGTTATATACTGTTGTTGCTCTCTAGCCCCATCTAGTGGCTGGAGGGACAAATATTCCCCAACGTATGATCTTTATATACTGTTGTTGCTCTCTAGCCCCATCTAGTGGCCGGGGGGACAAATATTCCCCAATTTATGATCTTTATATACTGTTGTTGCTCTCTAGCCCCATCTAGTGTCTGGAGAGACAAATACCAATTATATTGTTTGAAGCTCACTCAACCCATTTTACCTAGCAGCCTGCAGTCTCAAAGAAGTGCATGTTGGGAAGCCAGATGTCAGCTTTGGAAGCCATATTAGGCCGGAAACTTCCATGCTGCCACCTTCTCATGTGTGGGAAAATAGGAGGGGGGATTTAGTAGAGGGATTGTCTTTAGACATATTAGCATTCTTCCTGTTGGTCAGGGTCAGGGCGATCCTGCATCTGGAGAAGGAGTGGTTGGAGTGATGTCTCAAGATGGGGCGGATGGTGATTGGAGCATGTGATCGACTGAGGAGTGAGGGGATGGTTTTCAGGGATTTTGATTTACTGAGGGAAAACCTGGACCTCTCAGATTCAGGTTCTCCCAGATGTGACAGTTTACCTATTCTAGTAAATAGAACTTTGAGAGTTGCTTGCTTCAGAGTTTTTACTTGGAGTTGGGGGTTCTAGAACGCTGACACCAGACTCCATTTCCTTTAGCATTTGGAAAAGGCAGAAGCACAAAGAATCCATCTTAATCTGTGGCACATGGTCATCCAAGGACAAACCTACATCCATATACACAGAGCATCGCTGGTGAGATTCAAATTACTTGTATTTATTAATTGCTAAGTTCAGCAGTAACTCAATACTGTCTATCTTGTATTTTGCTCTCATTGTATGTATCCCTATTTTCCCCAGTTTCACCCTATCCTGTTCTTTCCATAAAGTCATTCAGATCTACGCACGCGGTCTGTTTAATTGGAGGACAGGTGGGTTTAGCTGCGTGTCGAGCTGCACACAGACTAACCTGTAGCGAGGACAGAGCATTAGCCTCCTTGTTTAAATATCTTTGCATTTCACTTTTCTACTCCCAAGTTCTCAGAGCCACGAGCAGAAAGCCACGGGTACGAAACCCCGGCGGATAGATGCAGTTCCTGAACTATGTTTGCTGGCCCTCCCCTTCCATTGTCATGGAGACAACACACATACTTCATCACATGCAGAAACTGGTCATTGAAACAGAGATTACGAGAACTAAGATCCGCTGGGGGAAAGGGACAACACAATAAAACAAGTCAGCCACCCCGCTCAAGTTTAATCCTTCCACAAAGAGTTTTTCAAAATCAATATCACGGATAAAGAGACAGATCTTGTGCTTACGGAAAATAGTGGGGGGGGGGCTTTCTTTCAATTAAGCTTGATAGAGTGAGCTCTAAAGCCAGAGAACACAACAGGGATTGATGGAGCTCTGCATGCTTTTTCTTTGTGATGGAAACTCAGATATTTCCCACCGGATGTATAAAAGTCCCTCTTTTAGCAGGAGCTAGTACCTGGCCAAGAAGGATGGATATAGGAAAGTTAAGCAGGATTGGAAATTCAGGCAGTCCTCGACTTACAACAGTTCATTTAGTGACGGTTCAAAGTTACAGCGGCACTGAAAAAAAAGGGACATGACCGTCACTTGGAGCAGTCACTAAATGGGTTGTTGCAAGTCGAGGACTACCTGTGTTAAAGATATTGTTGTCTTACCAACCAGCAGAGTGTAGAGCACAGAGAAACGTTGCTGAGAACAATGAATAAGAGATGTGCAAACTGGTTTATCAAAGGTTTACTTTATAGTGAAAAAACAATCTCATAGTCTTTAAATCAATCCAAGTCTTTGCCAGTTAAATCAGTCCAGTGATACAAAAATCTTCTTACCGCAAAAACAGTAGTTGGTTAGAATAACAAACTCACTCTGGTTCACAAACCACGATGGTAGCAGATCCATCCAACGATGATAGCACAATGGATAGCACTCCTCACACAATGGTAGTTTATCATCAACTGAATACTTTACAGTACCTTTCTTAAATACGTTTACAACCAGTGATTATCTAATTACAGCATGACTCAGCATTACAATGAATCAGCAGGAAAACTTTAAAGTCACACAATACATATTCATATTAAAGTCACAGAACACATATATTTCCTGGACAAGTTGTTAGGCTCAAACCATATCCTAACAACCTGTATTAGCAATTAAAAAGAAAAACAAGAAATATATTGAAGAAAAAGGATCTCTCTACAAGATTTTCTATCCAGATAGCTTTTAGGTAGTCTTGATATCAAAGTTCCAATCAGCAATTCAAATTGAGTATACGCAGGGGTGGGAATCAGCCGGTTAGGACCGGTTCGGGAAAACCGGATGTTAATTTTAATCTGGTTCGCTGAACCGGTAGTTGCAAGGACTGGCTGAGCCCCCCCACCCCACCCCGCCTCTCACAGGAGTCTCCACACAGCCTGTTTTGGATGCCAGGTAAGTGCAGGGCCCACATGGAGGCTCTGGGAGGGGGAAAAATGGGCCTACCAGAAGTTCCAGAAGTCCAGAAATGGGCCCATTTCCAGCCTCCAGAGCAGGGGTGGGTTCTAAATTTTTTTACTACCGGTTCTGTGGGCGTGGCTTATTTTGTGGGTGTGGCTTGATGGTCATGTGACAATTCTTTAGGATTTAGCAGAGGTACTGGTCTACCAGGCTTTTAACTGCTTGCAGAGCTGTACTGGTCTACCCATCTATTTTTGCAGGCACTGGTCTACTCATGTATTTTTTCAGGCACTGGTCTACTCATGTATTTTTGCAGGCACTGTTCTACTCATGTATTTTTGCAGGCACTGTTCTACTCATGTATTTTTGCAGGGACTGGTCTACTCATGTATTTTTGCAGGCACCGGTCTACTCATTTGTTTTTGCAGGCACTGTTCTACTCATGTATTTTTGCAGGGACTGGTCTACTCATGTATTTTTGCAGGCACTGGTCTACCCATTTATTTTTGCAGGCACTGGTCTACCACCAAACTGCCTTTTACCACTGTAGGGTGGCCCTTTGAAACCCCACGGCAAGAGTTTAAACAGGTTTTTTTTCCTTATAGCCCATCAACTGGGACTCAGGAGACAGCAATAGATTGGGGGTGGGGCCAAATAAAAGGTAAGAATAATGCGGGGGGTGGGGGGATGGGGGGGCAGAAGTGGTTCAGTGACATCATATCATCATCGCTACCGGATCGCTGGAACCGGGTGGAGCCAGGAGGAACCCACCATTGCTCCAGAGGGTCTCCGGAGGGCCTCCGGAGCCCGGGAGAGGCCGTTTTCGCCCTCCCGGAGGCTCGAGGAAAACCTCCAGAGTCTGGGATGAGTGAAAACGCCTAGTCCCCCCCAGTGGTGCAGGAGGCCGAGTAGGCCACGCCCACCATGGCCACACCCACCCAGCACCCGGGCAGAGAACCGGTTGCTAAAATTTCTGAATCCCAACCCCTGAGTATACAATCCAATTTGATTCAGACTTCTGCAAGGTTTCCTCAATACATCCGGTCAATTTGAACACCTGACTTAAATCAGCTTTGATCTTTTGAACTGATTAAAAAAAAAAAAAGGTTTTTTCCAGGTACACAAGTCGTTGGGGGGCAATTTCTAATGGATTTGAAGGCATTCTGTTCCACGTGCCAGTTCACATAAGTTTTCTGATTTGATTCAGAAAAGCGATTTGTTTCAGAGCTTTGATTGAACGGCTCTACGGATTGAATCCTTGATTCAAGATTTGCATGCTGGAAACTGCACACTAGGAGTATTTAGGCTGAGATGTTAATGGTCTTTAAGGAGTGATGGCTCAATTGGCGTCAACAGATATGCTCTAAATCTAAACTGTGTTAATATGGTGTGACCCCCCCAAATTAAAATTATATTCTGTCTTGAACTGATGGCCTGGTTCACACAATTTACCAAAATACGAATCGGGATTTACACGTTGCTGAACCACAAACTAACCAATCCCTTATAGCTACACCTAAATCCTGCCTGGTCTATCTTCCCCCAATGGCACTGTTCACTTCTAATTAGAGGAACTACATGTGTGTTAAGGAATTCGCAGAGCAACCCTTGAGTAGCACATGAAAAGCGATTGAGAGTAGTTAGGAAATAACACAGCCAACACACAGATACACTGAGTTGTGTTTACTTTCAGGAAATAGTAATAAGGCATAGTCCATTAAACAGTCCAGGTCATACACAGATAAAGCAGTAGTTAGTAAAACAATAGTCCAGGGATAATCCAATAACAAAGTCTTCTTACCAGTCGTCGTAGTTAATAAACAGTTCTTCTGGATTTGCAAACAGTAGCATAAAGAGATATCGGAGAGCACGAACAATATCAGCAAAGAGAAACAAACCTAGCTCCCTCTTAAGGAGATTGGCTACAGAGCTAACCAATCAGGACACAGTATGATGCAATACAGCAGTCTTAAAGCTATATTGATGGTTTATATATTGCCAACCCAACAAGTTAGGTAATAATCATTTCCTAACAATGTGTACAGGTAGTCCTCGACTTACAACTATCACAGAGCCTGCCCATTATGGTTGTAAGTCATAATGGTTGTAAAATAGGTCAGTCACGTGATTCTACTCTCTTCACAGATAAGTGGCGGAAGTCCAGACTCCCATCCTGAGGGTCACTCCAAAGCCCAAGAAAATGCTTTAGAATAAAATAGACCTGGAAGGGACCTTGGAGGTCTTCTAGTCCAGCCCCCTGCTCAAGTAGGAGAACCTCTACCATTTCAGACAGATGGCGGTCTAGTCTTTTCTTAAATGATGAAGCACCTACAACTTCTGAAGGCGAGCTGTTCCATCGGTTAATTGTCCACACTGTTAGGAAGTTTCTCCTTAATTCCAGGTTGCTTCTCTGGAACTTAGAGTTACTTCTAAGCAGTTTCCTTTGTTGTTCACCATCTATGGACACAAACCTTGCCAAATTAAGCAGACCACTTGCACCATTAAACATACACACCGAGAACTGTAAACTTCACTGTCTTTTGTTCCTCTGTAGCCCCTCCTGAGAATCCAGACCACTGAGGTCGAGACCAGTGGAGGAATTAAAATTTTTTTACTACTGGTTCTGTGGGCATGGCTGGGTGGGCATGGCAGGGGAAGGATACTGTAAAACCTCCATTTCCACCCCACCTCACTCCGGGGGGAAGGATACTGCAAAATCTCCATTCCCACCCCACTTCAGGGGGAAGGATACTGTAAAATCGCCATTCCCTTCCCACCCCACTAACCTGCTTTCCAGCTCCCTGTGCAGGGCAACAAAAGAAGACCCAGCCAATCAGCTGGGACTCGGAGGCAGCGAATAGATGAGGGCAGGGGCAGTCAGAGGTGGTATTTGCTGGTTCTTCGAACTACTCAAAATGTCCGCTACCGGTTCTCCAGAACTGGTCAGAACTGGCTGAATATCATCTCTGGTCGAGACCCTGATCTAAACATCTTCTAACTCTCTCTTTATTTGTGGTAGAAAGTAGCTCTCCCTCCTGGGAATCCAGACCACATTCCACCACACTGAGGTCAAGATAGAGTGGTCTAAACGTTTTCTAATTCTCTGCTATCTTATTTGTGATAGAATCTGGGAATCCAGACCACATTCCATCACATTGAGGTCAAGATACAGTGGTCTAATCATCTCCTAAATCCCTGCTTTCTTATTTGTGGCAGAATGTGGCCCCTCCCTCCTGGGAATCCAGACCACATTCCACCACACTAAGGTTGAGATACACTAGTCTAAACATCTCCTTCTAACTCTCTGCTATCTTTATTTGTGGTGGAATGCAGTCCCTCCATCCCGGGAATTCAAATTACATTCCATCATCTCTTAGTGATGTTGCTGCTGGGTAAATAAAAGAGATTAAATCCAAGACAGATTTCAGATGTCTGTCTGTCATTCATTCATTCATTCATTCATTCATTCATTCATTCATTCCATTTATTCATTGCAATTTAGCCCATTTTCCCAGAAAAGAGAGAGGGAAAGTGAGAACCCTGCCCCACAGGCTCATAACCAAAACTGATCAGACACCTAAGGCAGGGGGTCCCCAATCTATGGCCAACCACCAGTCCATGGCCCGTTGGTAACTGGGATGTGCAAGCAGCAGGCGAGCGTGCAAAAGTCCATTTGTGCATGCGTGGGATTAGGTTGCATGTGCAAAACCATCCCTTCCCATCCCATCCACCCCTGCCTGCTGCTGCCACTGGGCGACAGAGCCATAAAGATTGGGGACTGCTGACCTAAGAGTTGAAAACAGGGACTGAACAAGGAAGAGATGGGAGCTGAGTTCCATGCTCCATTTGCTAGCATTTATCCAGGTTGATTTTCTTAACCTGAGAAAGGGAAGCAATAAAGCAGGGATGGGTGTCAAGGCCCTCGGGCCTGATCTGACCCATGGGGTGGTCAGATTTGGCCTGCGGGGCTGCCCTGGAAAGAGTGAATGACCAGCCCGTGATGCCTCTGCCAGCAAAAATGGAGTTCAGGGGGCCCATGTGCGGCCCTCCAGGCTCCATTTTTGGCTGCGAAGGCCTCCTGCCACCATCTATCAGCAAAAACAGACCTCGGGGCTGCCCGCACAACTCCCACTGAGCTCAGTTTTCACTAACAGAGGGAGGCAGGAGGCTGTTGTGGCCGAAAACACGGCCTGAAGTGTTGCACGATGCCCTCCTGAGCTCAATTTTCAATGGCAGAGGGTGGCAGGAGGCTGTCATGGCCAAAAACGGAGCTCAGGAGCCCATTTTTTCTGGTAGAGTGCTCGGGCCACCACAGATGCCCCCGCATGAGTGACATCAAGCTGGCCATGCCCACCCTGGCCATACCCACCCCAGCCCCTGAGGTCAAACACAACCAGTGGTGGGATTCAGCGGGTTTGGGCCGGTTTGGGAGAACCGGTTGTTAAATTGCTGGCTGGCCCCTCCCCTCCCCTTCCAGGAGTCCCCACACACCCCATTTTGGCTCCCAAGTAAGTGCAAGGAGGCCTACTAGTGGCCCAGGAGGCTGCAGGGAGGCATACTAGGCCCAAAATGGGGCATCGGGGGGGCAGCGTGTGCGCCCCTCCCCGCAGCCCATTTTTGCTCCCGGGGGGTGCAGGAGGCTGAGTACTGCCTGTCACACCCCCTGGCCACGCCCACCATGGCCACGCCCACCCCAGCCGGTCATTAGGGCAGATAACCGGTTGTTAAATTATTTGAATCCCACCGCTGAACACAACCCTGATGCGGCCCTCAATAAAATCGAGTTGGACACTCCTGCAATAAAGAGTAGTAGCCACTGGCCTGGTTTCTGCCTTGACTGAATGCAAATTCAGCTTTTCTGAAAAGCTTTTTTATTTCTTTTTTTTTTAAAGAAAAAAATCGTAGTCTATAAATACCCCATGTTCTGTTTCTCAGCTCAGGGATAGTCTGGAGTGAGTGTTTCTTACTTGTTGGTGTGGAAAGTCTACAGATGGCTAAATTTATATATAATATATATAAATTTATTTTAACCAGGATTATAAACATTTTATAAATTTTATAAACATATATAAATTTTAACCAGAATTTTAAACATTTTAACTAACTTATTTAACATGACGCGGGAAAACTCCTGAGATTTTAATTTTTTGCATATATAAATATATATATATTTAAAGTGGGGAGCAGGGGAAAATTCCAAAGTTGCTATGAAGCCTTATGCAAACTCTTCCTTCGAATCTCCCCTTTGATTCAGCCCAGCCCTTTTGCATCACCAAGAAATGAGAGGAAGAAAAAAAAAATCCCTTTTCAAGCAAGAACAAAGCCTCTGGAGGCCGTGGGCGATTGGGGTATATTTATAGCAGGCAACTCTTCTCTAGCCAAACTCTTGACTAACTTAGTTTACACGTGTGTGTGCATGCGTGTGCGTGCCTGCGTGCACCTTTTCTCCAAGATCCCCCTTGTTCAATGCCGCCTTCTTCCTTTTGTTGAAAGTATGAATCACAAATATAAAAATAGGAAAGGCGCAGAGGTGGGTTTCAGCAGGTTCTGACCAGTTCTGGAGAACTGGTAGCGGAAATTTTGAGTACCGTATTTTTCAGAGTATAATATGCACCTTTTTCCCCAAAAAAAGAGGGTGAAAATCTTGGTGCATCTTATACTCCGAATGTAGCCCTGCCCAGCTTCTCAAACAGAGATTTTAGAGGTTGAAAAAAGCATCAGAAACAAAGCTTCAGAAAAGAAGTTTCAGAAAAAAAAGCCCCCAAACAGAGCTTCAGAAAAGAAGCTCCCAAACAGAGCTTTAGAGGCTTTTTTTCTGAAGCTCTGTTTTGGAGGCTTTCAGAGGCAGGAAAGAAAGTTTTTTCTGAAACAAAGTTTCAGAGGCAGGAAAAAAAGCAAAAAAAAAGCAAGGCATAGAACTCACAACCAAGGAACCTGTTGCTAAAATTCATCTCTAGGAACAGCTGATTGGGGGTATTCCGGGAGGCCGATCCACCCGCCAATCAGCTTTTTTCTTATTTTCCTCCCCAAAAACTAAAGTGCATCTTATACTCCGAAAAATACGGTAGTTCGGAGGACCAGTAAATATCACCTCTGACTGGCCCCACCCCCATCTATTCTCAGCTGATCGGGAAGAAATGGGGATTTTGCAGTAACCTTCCCCTGGAGTGGGGAGAGAATGGAGATTTTACAGTATGCTTTCCCTGCCATGCCCACCAAGCCATGCCCACAGAACCGGTAGTAAAAAAAAAATTGAATCCCACCATTGGAAAGGCAGATTGGAGTGAGCCAGGGTTAGGAATTGTATGTTTTGCAAGAGTTTTTTTGTACCTATTAGAAACGATGGTGGGTCGGCATCAGGGGTGAAAATGTAAAATTTGTTACTACCGGTTCTGTGGGCGTGGCTTGGTGGGGGGGTAATTTGACTGGGTGGGCGTGACCAACTTTTTTTTTTTTTTTACTTTTAAAAGCATTTTTTCTTAACCTTAAGAGGTTGCAGAAAAAAATGCTTTCAGAAGCCTTTGATGATCAGGCAAGTCAGCTGGAATCGCCAGAGGCTTCTAAAGGCATTTTTTTTTCTACAACCTCTTCGCCTGAAGAGGTTGCAGAAAAAAGTGCTGATGATCAGGCAAGTCAGCTGGGATCGCCAGAGGCTTTTAAAGGCATTTTTTTTTCCTACAACCTCTTCGGCCAAAGGGGTTGCAGAAAAAAATGCTTTGAAAAGCCTCTGATGATCCCAGCTGAGCTGTGCGATCATCAGAGGCTTTTTTTTTTTTTACTTTTAAAAGCATTTTTTCGGCCGAAGAGGTTGTAGAAAAAATGCTTTTAAAAGTAAAAAAAAAAAAAAAACAGCCTCTGATGATCGCATGGCTCAGATGGGCTTGGGGGTGGGGGTGCAGGGATTTTGCTACCGGTTCTCCGAACCACCTGCCACCATCGCTACTGGATCGGGCGATCCGGTCTGAACCGGGAGCATTTCAGCCCTGGTAGGCATGCATGAGATTACAAGACACACATGGTGATTTTTTTTTGGCCTAGTATTTTTGGGAACATCATGGTTGTGTATCATCAATGAAGGCTGCATCTCTGTGTGTCTCTAATTACAGCTTATATGCAAATACTGCACATGTAACAGTCTTCAAAGGCCTTTAAAAATAGGGATGGGACAGAGATCTACATACAAATCCCCCACGCTATATTCTCTTTGAGGATGGAGCTGTATTATCCTAAGTACAGAAGCAGCATACAAATAACAAGCCAAATAAAAACCAAAGGCATGGGAATATATCAAAATGTAATTTAGATCAACCCTATTCATTTATCAATCTTCATAACTTTCTGTTGTTCGACACTTTCTTCCTTCCGCCGAGTGCATATGGCTGAGGATGATGTAGAAGTTCTGGATCGGTATCTAGGGGATGTGAAGATCTGGATGGGGCAAAATGAACCGAGATTTAAGGTCTGTGAACATGGGGTTGAGAAGGCCAAAGAAACACGAGGCAGGCCCAGAAGGAGATGGAGAGACAATATCAAAGGCGCACTAGAACTGCGTCAGATTACGATGGCTGAGGCTGCCTCCTTGAGTCTTCGGAGAAAGGAGGCATACAAGTTGAACAAATAAATAAAAAAATAAAACCAGTACTTTGTATCTCCCTTGACACCCAGTGGTAAGAGGAGGAGGAGGAGGAGGAGGAGGAGGAGGAGGAGGAGGAGGAGGAGGAGATGGTTTTGATGCTACATTGCATAAACTTTTTCTCTTTGGTTTGTTAATAGTTCGAGGTGGAGGAGGAGGAGGAAGAAGAGAAGGAGGAGGAGGAGGAAGAGAAGGAGAAGGAGAAGGTGGTTATCTGGTTTAGATGGCACATTGTACAAACTCTTCCTCTTTGGTTGGTTGATGGTTCGAGAAGGAGGAGGAGGAGGAGGAGGAGGAGGAGGAGGAGGAGGAGGAGGAGGAGGAGGAGGAGGAGGAGGAAGAGAAGGAGAAGATGGTCATCTGGTTTGGATGGCACATTGTACAAACTCTTCCTCTTTAGTTGGTTGATGGTTCAGGGAGGAGGAGGGGGAGGAAGAGGAAGAGAAGGAGGAGAAAGAGAAGGAGGAGATGGTCATCTGGTTTGGATGGCAAATTGTACAAACTCTTCCTCTTTGGTTGGTTGATGGTTCAGGGAGAAGGAGGAGGAGGAAGAGGAGGAGGAAGAGAAGGAGAAGGAATATTATTATCTCTCTGTAAGATACTAGCTGGAAAACTCTACAGTCTAATGTAATATATTTTAAAACTAGTGGTTAGATTCATGTGCCTTCTATGTCTGCACATGCCCCCCCCCCCCCCAAAAAAAATCTGTTTTATTTTAAGTTTTGGTTTACAGGAGCAAAGTGAAGATTCTCTGGACATGATGAGTGTTTCCACATCTGCCATTCCTGGTAAATCCAAGCTAGGGATCAGACAAAGGGACAAGCAAGAACATACCAGGTGTCTCTGGGCTTTGTGGATTTCGGAGTCACATTGGAGGGAAGTTGGCAGCTAGCGTGGAAACATGCAACATGCTGCTTCACGGAGTGCATCAATTATATAACTGAATCATCTGAAATGTGTTTGTCACATTCATATACCTGGATTCATATGGTGAAATGGAAGGCACCTGGGCTCGGCTGGCAGCCCAAAATAAAGATTTTAAAAACAAAAGCTGGCATTGAGTCTTCATATTGCAGGGGGTAGTCTGAGGGTATATTCAGAACATGGAACTGTGATCGTTGCTTGAAATATTGCAGCCAAGAATATTCTTCTTTCAGGGTTTGGGGGGGGAGGAGGGAGAGAGAGAGAGAGAGAATGAAAGAAAAAGAAAGAAAGAAAGAAAAAAGAAAGAAAGAAAGAAGGAAAAAGAGATAAGGAGAAAGAAAGAGAAAGAAAAAAGAGAAGAAGAAAGATAGAGGAGAAAGAAATAATTTTCTGAAGCTGCCTTTGTTGTAAAAGAAAGAAAGGTGAAAAAAGAACAAGGAAAAGAAGGAAAAAGAAAGGAAGGGAGGAAGAGAAAAAAAGAGAAAAAGAAGAAAAATGTGAAAAAACAAAAAAAAGGGAGGGAGGGAAGGAGGGAGGGAGAGAAGAAGGAAGGAAAGAAGAGAAAGAAAGAAAAAGGAGAAAAAAAGTGAAAAAAGAAAAAGAAGGGAGAGAAGAAGGAAGGAAGGAGAGAAGGCAGGCAAGCAGGCAGGAAGGAAAGAAGAAAAAAAGAAGAAAAGGGAGGGAGGGAGGGAGGAAGGAAAGAAGGAAAGAGAGAAGGCAGGCAGGAAGGAAGGAAGAAAAAAAGAAGAAAAGGGAGGGAGGAGGGAGGGAAGGAAGGAAGGAGCTTTTTCTTGTTTATGTAAAAGACTCAGATTCCACAGATTCTATTCAGCATTACAAAATCTCTCCGACCCAATTTTTCTGCCAAAAAAGAAGTGATTTATACCAAATAGAGTTAACCGTAAATGATGGTATCAGAACAATCCTGAATTAGCAACCTACCTCATCCAAAGAAGAAATTGGCAGCTGAGACAATTTTTTACATTTGGAATCTCTTGCCCATCATACAGTATATTGGCCAGGTCTGAAGTTTTAATAGTTGAAAAGATGTACACCTTGGGGTGGGGGTTGAGAAAGCATCCTATAAATATGCTCTAAAATGGAAACAGATGAGTTTTTGTCCTGGTAGGGTGTCTTTAATGGCATCACGTTCCACAGCTATGACTTATCAAAACCCCTTTGGATGCATCGCTGATCTTTCATTCAGACAACCATAGACGATGTAATTTTAATCTAGGTAAACATCTATGGAGATACTCAGACATCCAGGCCATGCTTGTCCCAAAGATGCTTTTCCAAAAGGCAACAGGGTTTTGTGGTTCCTGGTGTTGTTTGTCAGGGCATTTATTAATCCCATGTTTGGTTCTGGGACTAATTACCCTGGTTTAATTAGAGGAGATGAATCGTGGCTCCTCCTTGTTTGCAATAATCCGAAAAAGAAACGCGAAGGAAGGTTTCTAATAAAACTCATTTATTTGTTATAAAGAAAATAAAACACCTCACTAACTAAGAAAAGTTAATTGCTACATTTTTGAAAGTAATTCGGGCCGGCTATCTCTCAGCCGGACCTTGCTGGAAAGAGAACAAAGGAAGAAGATGTGAAGGAATGGAATGTGGGTGGATACGGAAACACGTAGCTTACTGATAAGAAGTTGGCAAGCTACGGAGAGTCTGACAGTCCAGAAATGATGAGTTCAGCTGGCAAATAAAATAACGCAGTGACATTGTTTAACAACCTGCCCTAATGATCGGC